>NC_048582.1:21434447-22034447 GCF_013265735.2 Oncorhynchus mykiss
CCCTTCCCAACCAGCTATGGATCTGGAGACACTTTCTATGTCTTCCACTAGATGTCCTCATTCAGTACAGCGTTTAATTGTTCAAATCCCGCGAGTTTTGACCCTTTGGGAGGGAATTGAGTGCGTGTCGGGAGAAAATACCTGTGCGTTAGGGCGCGAATTGGACACAGTCATTCCTTTGTTCCAGCTCGCCTGAGAAGAAGTAACATTGACCGGTTGAATTGAGAATTGTTTTGTACGTTTAGAACATCCTAAAGCTTGATTCTGCACTTAGTTTGACCAGTTTAGTCGACATATAATATGTAATGTAAGTTTTGATGCGCAACTTTTCGGGACCAGAGGAAATTTTGGGTGCATTTCAGCTGAAACTGCTAGCAGATGCTAATACAAAGACACACGACTTGAAACCAAACAATGTTTTGGGTAAGTATGACCCCTTCCACTACATTCTGAATGAAGACTATCAAAGGTAAGGGAATATTTATGTTGTAATTTTGTGTTTCTGTTGACTCCAACATAGCGGAGAAATATTGCTTATGTCTGAGCGCCGTCTCAGATTATTGAATAGTGAGCGATTTCTGTAACGTTAAAAATAAATGTGACAAAGCGATTGCATTAAGAAGCAGTGTATCTTTCTAACTATATGTAGAACATGTATATTTAGTCTAAGTTTATGATGTCTATTTATGTTATCTTGCGGCGCTATCTATAATTTCTCCGGACATTTTTGAGTATTTTCTGAATATGAATTCAATGTAATTGGACATTTATGGATATAAATGGCATATTATTGAAAAAATAAATAATGTACTGTGTAACATGTCTTATTACTGTCATCTGATGAAGATTTTCAAAAGGTTAGTGAATTATCTATTTTTTAATCCTGCTTTTATAATTTTATATTTTCTGGGACAAAATGGCTGCCTCTTGTCTTTGTTTCGGTGGTGGTCTAATATAAATATGTGGTGTGTTTTCGCCGTAAAACATTTAAAAAATCTGACATGCTGGGTAGATGAACAAGGCGTTTATCTTTCATTAATTTCTAAGAATATTTTTGCATTGCCTGCGCCACGGTTTGAGCTGAACAGGGGGGGGGGGGGGCGTTCCCTGAGAGGGACACCTCGCTTTAACAGGTTTTAACAACAAGAATACCTTTAAAACGGTATAAGATACATGTACGTTTGAGGATTTTTAATTATGAGATTTCTGTTGTTTTGAATTTGGCGCCCTGCACGTTCACTGGCTGTTGTCATATCAATCCCATTAACGGGATTGCAATCCTATTAAATTGTATAGTTTATTTACGTATTAGGGTACCTAAAGTTTGATTATAAACATTCTTTGACTTGTTTGGAAAAGTTTATTAGTAACATTTGGGATTCATTTTGTATGCATTTTGAAGGAGGGAAACTGGGTGGATTATTGACTGAAGCGCGCCAGCAAAACTGAGTATTTATGGATATAAAGAAGGACATTATCGAACAAAAATTACCATTTGTGATGTAGCTGGGACCTTTTGGAGTGCCAACAGAAGAAGGTCATCAAAGGTAAGGCATGTATTATATCGCTATTTCTGACCTTCGTGTCGCACCTGCCTGGTTGAAATTAGTTTTTCATGGTTTTGTATGCGGGGCACTGTCCTCAGATAATTGCATGTGTGCTTTTGCTGTAGAGCCTTTTTGAAATCTGACACAGCGGCTGGATTAACAAGAAGTTAAGCATTTAAGCTTTATTTTGATTTATGACACTTGTGATTTTATGAAAGTTAAATATTTATAATTCTGTAGTTTGAATAAATCCACAGACGATGCAATCGCCATTACTCTGCCCTATCCCATCTGGACAAGAGGAATACTTACAGTATTTAAGAATGCTGTTTATTGACTATAGCTCAGCATTCAACACTGTAGTACCATCCAAGCTCATCATTAAGCTCGAGGACCTGCTTCTGAACCCAACTGGGTCCTGGACTTCCTGACGGGCACCCTCAGGTGGTGAAGGTAAGAAACATCACCTCCACTCTGCTGATCCTCAACACTGGGACACCACAAGGGTGTGTGCTCAGCCCCCTCCTGTACTCCCTGTTCACCCATGACTGCATGGCCAAGCTTCAAGTTTGCAGACGACACAACAGTAGTAAGCTTGATTACCAACGATGATGAGACAGCCTACAGGGAGGAGGTGAGGGCTCTGGGAGTGTGGTCCCTCAAAAACAAGCTCTCACTCAATGTCAACAAAAGGAGATGATTGTGGACTTCAGGAAACAGCAGAGGGTTCACCCCCCTATCTACATCGACTGGATCGCAGTGGAGAAGGTGGAAAGCTTCACGTTCCTTGGCGTACACATCACTGACAAACTGAAATGGACCAACCACACAGACAGTGTGACGAAGAAGACACAACAGAGCCTCTTCAACCTCAGGAGGCTAAAGACATTTGGCTTGTCACCTAAGACCCTCACCATTTTTTTTACAGATGCACAATTGAAAGCCTCCTGTCAGGCTGTATCACCACTCGCAACCCCAAGGCTCTCCAGAGGGTGGTGCGGTCTGCCCAACCCACCCTCCAGGACACCTACAGCACCCGATGTCAGAGGATGGCCAAAAAGATCATCAAGGACATCAACCACCCGAGCCACTGCCTGTTCACCCCGCTATCATGCAGAAGGAGTGGTCAATACAGGTGCATCAAAGCTGGGACTGGGAGAGACTGAAAAACAGATTCTATCTCGCAAATGTTTCAACTGTCCAATTGCCAGGGGAAATACAGAGCGCCAGATTCAAATAAAATGCTATGAAATTCTAACTTTCATTAAATCACACATGTAAGAAACTCAATTAAAGCTACACTCGTTGTGAATCCAGCCAACATGTCAGATTTAAAAAATGTTTTTCGGCGAAAGCATAAGAAGCTATTATGTGATAGCCTGCACCATCTGCACCAGCAGTGAACAAAGGAGCTCGCATATTACAACCCTGCAGGCGCTACACAAAACGCTGAAATAAAATATAAAACATGCATTACCTTTGATGAGCTTCTTTTGTTGGCATTCCAATATGTCCCATAAACATCACAATTTGTCGTTTTGTTCGATTAATTCCATCCATATATATCCAAAATGTCAATTTATAAAGCGCGTTTGATCCAGTAAAAAAACAGCTTACAAAAACGCAACGTCATTACAAAATATTTCAAAAGTTGCCTATAAACTTTGCCAAAATATTTCAAACTACTTTTGTAATACAACGTTAGGTATTTTTAAACGTTAATAATCGATCAAATTGTAGACGGGGCAATCTGTATTCAATACAGGAAAGAAAACAAACTAGCGCTGCTTTTCACGTCTTGCGCAACTCACAAAAGTGTCCCCAGTTCCGAGTTGGCCTACTTCTTCATTGCACAAAGGAATAACCTCAACCAAATTCCAAAGACTGGCGACATCCAGTGGAAGCGGTAGGAACTGAAAATAGGGTCCTATGAAATATCCCATGTCAAAGACAAAACAGGGAACAGAGAGGGGGGGGGGGGGAATTCTGAACAGTTAGTCCTCTGGGTTTTGCCTGCTACATAAGTTCTGTTATCCTCACAGACATGATTCAAACAGTTTTAGAAACTTCAGAGTGTTTTTTATCAAAATCTATGAATAATATGCATATCTTATATTCTTGGCATGATTAGCAGGAAGTTGAAATTGGGCACGCTATTTATCCAAAAGTGAAAATTCTGCCCCCTAGCTTCAAGAGGGCTTGAAAATGAGCCAGAGCTGAGGGGATCACCAAAACTAAAAGGTATATACTGGTTCATGCGCATGTTCTTCTTATTTTTTTGATATAGCCTATCAATGTGTAGGCATACTGTGTAATAAAACTGATAATTAAATAAAATGTTAAATGATAAATAAAGAAAAAATAATAACGTTGTCCTAAAATTGTGAATGTGTTTTTGCAGAGCATACAACTATCCGTGGAGATCTGTAGACAAAGGGCTGGACAATGGGCCGCACCAAAAAAGTGCATAGTTGCCAAGAAAGCGGTTAGTTTTGCTAGATTCTTATCATGTGTATGCAGCAGTTGTGTTTTGGAGTCATTTTTAATTCTTAATTGATCTACCGTTTCTATCACAGGCCACTGTAATAGATGGGAGCTCAGGGCGGTACCATTCTGCTCATCTGATGAAGTTGCACATGGATCAGATTCAAACTTTGAAGACCGAGATCGAGTCATTTGGTATTGGTATTTTATTAGGATCCCCATTAGCTGTTGCAAAAGTAGCAGCTACTCCACACAAAACGTGAAACATAATTCGGACAAGAACAGCTCAAATACAGAACTACATTAAAAAAATGTAAGGCACATGTAGCCTACATATCAATGCATGAACACAAACTTTCTAGGTCAAATAGGGGAGAGGCTTTGTGCCGCGAGGTGTAGCTTTATCTGTTTTTTTAAACCAGGTTTGCTGTTTATTTGAGCAATATGAGATGGAAGGAAGTTCTATATAATACTGTACGCTTTCTTGAATTTGTTCTGTATTTGGGGACTGTGAAAAGACCCCTGGTGACATGTCTGGTGGGATAAGTGTGTGTGCCAGAGCTGTGTGTAAGTTGACTATGCAAACAATTTGGGATTTTCAAAACATTCATGTTTCTTATAAAAAAGAAGTGATGCAGTCAGTCTCTCCTCAACTCTTAGCCAAGAGAGACTGGTATACATAGTATTTATATCAGCCCTCTGATTACAATTAAGAGCAAAATGTGCTGCTCTGTTTTGGGCCAGCTGCAGCTTAACTGGGTCTTTCCTTGCAGCACTGGACCACACTACTGGACAACAATCAAGGTTAAACAAAACTAGAGCGTGCAGAATTTGCTTTTTGGAGTGTGCACAGCATGTCTTTTTTACGGCCAGACCTCTCCCCATCTTTACAACAATTGAATCTAGTCTCCTCAACTTGTTTAACATCCACACCATTCATTACCAGATTCAGCTGAGGTCTAGAACGATTGGTACCAATCATTCCTTAAGTGCCAATTCCCAAAATGGGAGAACTAAAGTAATTTCTACTTTTGAGAATCTGGGAATTACTCCGTAGACACTTAAGGGACAGTCATGAAGAGTATGGTTAATTTGGTGATCTCATGAAGGACAGGAAACACACATAACTGTATATCTTACAATGTACATTTCCCAGCTGTCACGTTTACATCGAAATATTGTGAAACACGTGATTAAACATGCAACTATTTGTGAAAAGATGTAATGTGATGTTAACCTTCTAAATGAGAGTATGGATTTTCATATAAAGATTAGCTAGTCAGTGGCCACACCCCGTGAGCCCAGACGTCACATTAGGCATCATAGAAACGCCCCTTCATCCACAAGTATAAAACAAAATATACATTAAGTCAGAGAACGCTAAGACAGAGTCCCCACGTTGGAATAGCTACAATTCTATAGGCCATGGAGGCCATACAGCAGTAGTTTCGGCTACACTGCTGGAAATGGTTAAACTCTGAGACTATCGATCAATACACAATAAGAGCAAATCTTAGACATAGAATTACTAGTCTGCAGCTAGAAACGGCCGAAGCATCTATTCTATGAGAACATTTCCGAGTGGTACTCTGAAGTACACATTCCTACTGCCTACAACCACAAAAGAAATGGGGACTTAGGGGAAAGTTAACCAGAGACTCTGATAAACTCTACAGGACGATCAAATGTTTTCAACAGAGAGACAACAAAGGCATATGGGCGTAAATATATACATCTCAATTATTATCGTATAAGCGGCCATTCATGTGAAAAGGATTAGCATTTATATTAATATAATTATAGACTGTGTGTAGTGAATCCATTTTGTCTTTCTCACTCTCTCAGCCCCCACCCCTTACCTTTGTCTACCAAGCTTAAAGAATGCTGTACACCAGCGCAAACCATCTAACTTGAAGGAGCTGGAGCAGTTTTGCCTTGAATGGCAGCCTTGAATGGCAGAAATCCCAGTAGCTAGATGTGCCAAGCTTAAAGAAACATACAGCTGTAATTGCTACAAAAGGTGGCTCTACAAGGTACTGACTTCAGGAGGGGGTGAATAGTTATGCATGCTCAAGCTTTCTATTTGTTGTCTTATTTCTTGTTTGTTTCACAAGAAAAATAAAATTTAGCATTTTCAAAGTGGTAGGCATGTTGTGTAAATCAAATGATACAACCCCCCCCAAAAAAATCTATTTCAATTCCAGGCTGTAAGGCAACAAAATAGTAAAAATGCCAAAGGGGGTGAATACTTTCACAAGCCACTGTATTAAAATATTTGACGAGCTATATTCGGGAAATTGTAACTCTGTAACACAAAACAAAATCCCGTGGTTCCCCGACTTCCTAGCTAATTAATGTTTACATGATTAGTTTAATCATGTAATAATTAAACCTAGAGAACTGATTTGATATAAATAAGTCTTCACATTTAATGATAGTCTAGACACGACACAACGTACCTGGTGAGTTCGTCAGGTCGTCTGTTCACCCTGACATTCCCATTCCTCTTCTGAGAACAGAACTTGACCAACTGCTCACCAGGCAGAGCAAGGGCCGTCCGGTCCGTTATGCTGTTCTGCTATTCCAAGGATGTGTAACCAAAGAGAGATACCACAAGTGGACACAGAATGCCAACTGGGATGGATCCCGAGGAAAATATGACTTACCAGTGAACCTCTGGGTGTTCATCATTAATACTGTGCCTCAGAAGTTTCTGTCCATGACTGATGCAACCCGAAAAAGCATTAAAGACAGAGTTAATGAGTACTTGAGGTCACCGAGAAAGTCTAGACATGGCCTGCTCTCCCTTATGAAAGGAATCAGGTACTATACCATGTTTTCTACAGTATGGACTGTAGGCTATGTTTACTTGTTAGACTGCACAGTAGCCTGGATTCATAATGAATTACCATGGATATAAATATCACTGAAATTGTTGCTTACTAGAAAACACTCTTTCAAAATTAATGGAAGAGACAGCATTCAGAGGTCAAGACAGCACTGCTCTGAGACAAGCATGGGGACTGGTCATGATAAATCAAGAATATGTATATTTTCACTGAATCTCCGTTTGGGTATTGGTAAGACTACAATTAGGGTGTGGAAATGTTATAATGCAACACATATTGTGGTTAAACTCAAATGTTCTAATGAATAAAAAAAACTTTATCAATTGGAACCTTATACCTCTTAACATGTGGAAGGTGGAAATAGTATTATTATTATTAACCCTGATACATTTTGCAAGGCAATAGATCAGCATGACAACTTGGTGGATGGAACCTCCCGGATTTGCCCTAACAGTAAGCTTCATCTTGAAGGCTTCCACTTTGTACCTCTGTTCAAATCGATTGTGCACCTTCCTTTGCATTGACACATTGAGATAATTCAGATAAAAAATGTCTGCCAGGTTGGCAACCTGGGTAAGCCATTGCTCACAATCGTAATGATCGGCCAGAGGTGACTAGCATTCAGCAGGCAACATTTTCACAAAAACAAGAAAAGCATTCAAATAAAATAATTTACCTTTGAAGAACTTCGGATGTTTTCAATGACGAGACTCTTATTTAGATAGCAAATGTTCATTTTTTCCAAAAATATTATTTGTGTAGACGAAATAGTTCAGTTTTGTTCATCACATTTGGCTAAGAAAAAGACCGGAAAATGCAGTCACTTACAACGCCAAACTTTTTTCCAAATTAGCTCCATAATATCGACAGAAACATGACAAACTTTGTTTAGAATCAATCCTCAAGGTGTTTTTCACATATCTATTCGATAATATATCAGTGGTGGCAGTTCTCATCAGAAGCAAACGGAAAAATACTGCAGCTGGAGATTACGCAGTAATTGCAACGGCGGACACCAAGCGACCACCTGGTAGATGTAGTCTCTTATGGTCAATCTTCCAATGATATGCCTACAAATACGTCACAATGCTGTAGACACCTTGGGGAAAACGTGGAAAACGTAAGCTGACTCCTAGCTCCTTCACAGCCATATAAGGAGTCATTGGAATGAGGCGGTTTTAAAAAAATGCGGCACTTCCTGATTGGATTTGTATCTGGGTTTCGCCTGTAACATCAGTTATGTGGCACTCACAGACAATATCTTTGCAGTTTTGGAAACGTCAGAGTGTTTTCTTTCCAAAGCTGTCAATTATATGCATAGTCGAGCATCTTTTTGTGACAAAATATCTTGTTTAAAACGGGAACGTTTTTCATCCAAAAATTAAAAGAGCGCCCCCTATATCGAAGAAGTTAATCAAATTAATTGAAATAAAAAATATAAAAATACTTAGGGCTAGGCGTACCACCAGTGGGACACCTGTCGACAACGTCCGGTGAAAATGGAGGGCGCGCAATTAAAAACAAATAATCATAAAAATGATGTATTTTAAACATTTAGGTACATACAAGTGGCTTAAATTCTTGTTGCATTGTCCGATTTACAGTAGGATTTACAGTGAAAGCATGCCATGCAACCTTTTTCCCCCGGCACAGGCTTCATAAAATCACAAATAGCGATTTAAATATTCGCATATTTTTTGAAAATCTTCCTCTGATCTGCAATCCAAAGGGCCCCAGTTACAACATGTAGTGTTGTTTTGTTAGATAAAATCCTTCTTTATATCCCAAAAAGTCAGTTTAGTTGGCGCCATCGATTTGAGTAATCCACTCGTTCAACATGCAGAGAAAGGAATCCAAAAAGCTACCGCTAAACGTTGTAAAAATATGTTTCTATTCAATCCTCAAAATGTAATTAAACTATAATATTTCATACGAAAAATAAGTATGTTCAATAGGAAAACGGTATTAGCAGGTGTGAGTCCTCTTTGTCGCACGCTGATTTCCAACTGAGTCCCAGTACTAAAAATCTTCCTAGTTTTGTAAGAAACAAGCCTGAAACCTTGAACAAAGACTGTTGACATCTTGTGGAAGCCATAGGAATTGCAACCTGGGAGCTGGATTTGGATATGCCCCTATGCATTCCATTGTAAGAGTATGCTCTCAAAAAATCTTTGGATTTTCTCCTACCATATATGTTGTGTTATAGTCTCAAACAAAGTTTTTCTATCCAATGGTACTAATTATGTGCACATCCTGGCTTCTGGGCCTGAGTAACAGACAGTTTACTTTGTGCATGTCAGTGGCCTCTCTCTACCCTACTGAGGTTACATTTGCAAAACCCTTGGTTAACATTGAGATTCTGGGAACATCAGTAGGTGGGGGGAAATGAACTATATTCTGGTAATCCGAACAATTGAACATATGCGGTGGTACTTAATGAATATGATGTCAGTTCGGTTGTCAATTGAGACATTCTCGTCAATGATAAGATGACATAAACTCTACAATGGAAAGTCTACACATCAGAGTTATCGGATTCACATGGAATTGTTGTTCAATTTAAATGTTTGAATATTAAATTATTTGTGATGGGATGAAATGTGGTTTTAGCTTCTAAAATGTGAGATGTGGGTTTTCATAAGATAGGGCTGCTCACTCAGTGGCCCGCCCACGTGAAGAGACAGAGGTTGTAAACTATGAAACACCCCTTTTCGCCCTTCCTATATAAAGCCTTGACGACAATATAACTTTCTGTTCCGAAGATGTGAGAACGACGGTCCTATGTCAGAATGGTTCAGATAATAACTACAGAACGAAGCCAACATCAGCATGAGCTTTGGTTGCGAATGGTATGAACTTTGAACTCTTATTCACTACAGAAGAAGAAAAGGCCGTTGAGTTAGCAACAGCAGATGCAAACGAGGGTTAGGAAGGAACAGACAGAGTATCCCGTCTACCATACAACGACGTTACGACAACGTATCCAATTGACCACCAGAGACATTCTTCAAAGGACTCGGTTGGGCAACACGGCCTTCCATCTACCACCAACCTACCGAAGCGCAGCCAGGAGTCAATATTTATTGCATTTTCCTTTTCCAAATGGGCGGTAATGTAGAATGCATAAGATACTGTTTCGCCCTTTATTCCTCAGGCTTCCCGCTCTTTCACTCAAACCCAGCCCCTTTTCTTTTGTGTAACCAGCTGTCATATCTGTTCCTCCCACTAGGGATGTTTTCCTTTATGACGTAATTTGTAATCAAGTTATGATTTTATTATGTGTATGTGTAATTCTGTGTGATTAGTTAGGTATTTAGTAAATAAATGATTAAACCCGATTTTGTATTGCTGATTCAACTTGTTAGCCCGGGTTCATGCAGATAACCAAGAATGTACAACTTTAAGATGGCGATTAATACTGACTGCTATTGATGTAAAAGATTACTAGGTCTTTAAGAGTTTATTTGGAAGATAACAGCTCTATAAATATTATTTTGTGGTGCCCGACTCTCTAGTTAATTACATTTACATGATTAGCTCAATCAGGTAATATTAATTACGGATAAATTATTTTATAGAATGTCATATCACTTAATCCGGCACCATATCAGACTGGCGGAAATTCAGAAAAAAGGACCATAGCCTGAAGAAGTTGTGTCATACTGCAGCACACCTTGCGGGCTGCAGCAGAACTCTATGGAAAATGATTTAATTGTCAGCTAGTGCTAGTTTGACCACCAGAGGACATCTTTGAGATGCATTTGATAGCCTTCAATATTGGCAATATTAGAGAATTTAAAACGTTTTTTTTGTAAGAACATAGCATAGGGGATTGATTTTAAATTTAGCTTAAACTTTAGGAGGAACCACTGTACGTCCCTCATAGCCAAGGATTCATAGTCATAGTCTATGATCTACACTCTAAGTAACCTAAAGGTAACCTGAGGACTCTATCACAAGTTCTGTCACTCTCCTCATCTCCTTATATTTTGTTGCCTTACAACCTAGAATTACATTATTTTTGGGGGGTTTGTATCATTTGATTTACACAACATGTCTACCAATTTGAAAATGCTAAATATTTTTTTCTTGTGAAACAAACAAGAAATAAGACAAAAACAGAAAGCTTGAGCGTGCATAACTATTCACCCCCCCTGAAGTCAATACCTTGTAGAGCCACTCTTTGCAGCAATTACAGCTGCAAGTATCTTGGGGTATGTCTCTATAAGCTTGGCACATCTAGCCACTGGGATTTTTGCCCATTCTTCAAGGCAAAACTGCTCCAGGTCCTTCAAGTTGGATGGGTTCCGCTGGTGTACAACAATCTTTAAGTCATACCACAAATTCTCAATTGGATTGAGTTCTGGGCTTTGACTAGGCCATTCCAACACATTTAAATGTTTCCCATGAACCACTTGAGTGTTGCATTAGCAGTATGCTTAGGGTCATTGTCCGTCCCAGTCTCAAATCTCTGGAAGACTGAAACAGGTTTTCCTCAAGAATATCCCTGTATTTTGCGCCATCCATCATTCCTTCAATTCTGACCAGTTTTCCAGTCCCTGCCGATGAAAAACATCCCAACAGTGAAGCATGGTGATGGTAGCATCATGCTGTGGGGATGGTGCTCTCGGGGTGATGAGAGGTGTTGGATGTGTGCCAGACATAATGTTTTCCTTGATGGCCAAAAAGCTACATTTTAGTCTCATCTAACCAGAGTACCTTCTTCCACATTTTAGGGGAGCCTCCCACATGTCTTTGGCAAACACCAAACGTGTTTCCTTATTTTTTTCTTTAACCTGTTATGGCTAGACATGGCGCTAGCGACCCACCTCGACAACATCCGGTGGAATTGCAGAACGCGAAATTCAAATGACAGAAATAGTCATATTTAACATTCATGAAAATATTCATGAAAAAAAAGCTTAACTTCTTGGTAATTCAGCCGCTGTGTCAGATTTCAAAAAGGCTTTATGACGCAAGCACACCATGCGACTATCTGAGGACAGCGCCCCGCACACAAAAGCATTAAAAACATTTTTCAACCAGGCAGGTGCGCCACGAAAGTCAGAAATATAAATAAAATAAATGTCTTACATTTGAAGATCTTCTTCTGTTGGCACTCCAAAAGGTCCCAGCTACATCACAAATGGTCCTTTTGTTCGATAAATTCCTTCTTTATATCCCCAAAAACTCAGTTTAGCTGGTGCGCTTCATTCAATAATCCACCGGTTTCCCTCCTTCAAAATGAATCCCAAACGTTACAAATAAACTTCTCCAAACAAGTCAAAAAACATTTAAAATCAAACCTCAGGTACCCTAATATGTAAATAAACCATACAATTTAAGACGGACAATCGTTATTGTCTTTATTGGAGATAAACAACAAAGAACGCGCTCTCATCAGCGCCCATGAAAACACTACAGCCAAAATGGGAGCCACTTAGAAAATATTAAAATTCTAGCTCATTTTTCGAAAAACAAGCCTGAGACTCTTTCTAAATACTGTTGACATCCAGTGGAAGCCCTATGAACTGCAATCTGGGAGGGTTTCCCTTCATTTTAAAAATGACAGCCATTGGAAACAGTGGTGGGCTGAATTTTATTTTTTTCTCGATGGTTTGTCCTCGGGTTTTCACCTGCCATATCAGTTCTGTTATACTCACATACATTATTTTAACAGTTAGAAACTTGAGTGTTTTCTATCCAAATCTACCAATTATATGCATATCCTAGCTTTTGGGCCTGAGTAACAGGCAGTTTACTTTGGGCACACTTTTCATGCAGACGTAAAAATACTGCCACCTAGCCCAAAGAGGGCAATGGCTTTTTTCTGGCCACTCTTCCGTATAGCCCAGCTCTGTGGAGTGTGCGCCTTAAAGGGGTCCTATGGACAGATACTCCAATCTCCGTTGTGGAGCTTTGCAGCTCCTTCAGCATTTTCTTTGGTCTCTTTGTTAACTCTCTGATTAATGCCCTCCTTGCCTGGTCCGTGAGTTTTGTTGGGCGGCCCTCTCTTGGCAGGTTTGTTGGGGTGCCATATTCTTTCAACTTTTTAATAATAAATTTAATGGTGCTGCATGGGATGTTCAAATTTTCTGATATGTTTTTATAACCCAACCCTAATCTGTACTTCTCCACAACTTTGTCACTGACCTGTTTGAAGAGCTCCTTGGTCTTCATGGTGCCGCTTGCTTGGTGGTGCCCCTTGCTTAGTGGTGTTGCATACTCTGTGGCCTTTCGGAACCAGTGTATATATACTGAGATCATGTGACAGATTGCACACGGGTGGATTCTTTAACTAAATATGTGACTTCTGAAGGTAATTGGTTGCACCAGATCTTATTTAGGGGCTTCATAGCAAAGGGCTGAATACATATGCACGCCCCACTTTTCCGTGTTTTTGTTTTTAATAATTTTTCAAACTATTTATTTGTTTCATTTCACTTCACTTCATTTCACTTCTTCAAGGATTTGCCTGTATTTGGTTCCATTTATTGTTCTCTCTACCCTTACTAGTTTTCCAGTTCCTGCCTCTGAAAAGCATCCCCATAATATGATGTGGCCACCACCATACTTCCCGGTAGGGATGGAGTTAGACGAGTGATGAGCTGTACCTGGTTTTCTCCAGACATAGAACTCAGGCCAAAGAGTTCAATTTTTGTCTCACAGAATCGTTTGCATTATGCTCTGAGTCTTTCACATGCCTTTTTGCAAACTCCAGACGTGCTGTCATGTGCCTTTTTCTCAGGAGTAGCTATTGTCTGACCATACTTCCATAAATCCCAGATGGATAAAGTGCTGCAGAGACTGTTGTCCTTCTGTCAGGTTCTCCCATCTCATCCAAGGAACTCTGTAGTTCTGTCAGAGTGGTCATTGGGTTGTCGGTCACCTCCCTGACCAAGGTCCTTCTTGCCCGGTTGCTCAGTTTGGTTGGACAGCCAGCTCTAGGCATAGTCTGGGTAGTTCCATATTTTTTACATTTCCTTACGATGGAGACCACCCAGCTCTTTAAAACTTTCAACACTCTTATTAATCATTTTATACTCTACCCCTCTACCCCTAGCCTCATCACAATTTAATGTATCTAGGAACTCTACGGACAGTTCCTTGGACTTTATGGTATAGTTTTTGCCCTGACGTGCATTGTCAAATGTGGGACCGTATATAGACAGGTGTGTTTCTTTCTAAATCATGTCCAAACAATTGATTTGGCCACAGTTGGACTCCAATCACGTTGTAGTGACATATCAAGGATGATCAAAGGTTATAGCGGAGCTCAATTTGTAGTGTCATAGCAAAGGGATGGGAATACTTACTGTATATGTATACTTACTGCAAATGACATATTTCTGCTTTTCATTTTCAGTAAATTCTACAAACCTGCTTTCACTATGTCATTATGTGTGTAGATGAGAGAGAGAAAGACTAACAATTTAATAATTTTTTAATTCAGGCAGTAATACAACAAAATGTGGATTAATTCAAGGGGTACGCATACTTTCTAAAGGCACTGCAAAGGAGTCTGGTCTAAAACTGGAGTAGAAAGCCTTTAACAATGAAATGCTTTCATACCATATAGTGAGTATTGAAGGTTTTAACCTTTTGGCCTTTTCAAAAGTAAAGTCTAGAAAAGTAGGGCATATATTCACATGCAAATCTTTTACCATGTGCTAAAAAAAGTGAATATGTGACCCGTTTCAAGAAACTAGGTCTATGTTGTACGTCACAGGAGAGGCATTTGCAAGTTATTTAAATGTTTTATCAAAATGCCTTATTTTTGCAGAAATGCTTTTTCGAACATGTGAACTGTCATGTGTAACAAACTTGTATGCCATCTGTAAATCACTCCTCTTCAGGTCGTTCCCGAGTTGGAATTCTGAGTTGGATGACTGTTCAAATCGATTTCGAGTTCCCAGATGTTTTGAAGGCTTGGAAGTCAGAGATTTCCGTGTTCCCAGTTGTTTTGAATGTGGCATTACAGTTGGAATTATGGTTAATTGTTTAGCTAGCTACATGCCTAAACATAAGACTCTAATATGCAAGTAACCATTTCACTGTACTGTTTACACCTTCTGTATCCTGTGCATGTAACAAATAAACTTTGATTTGATTTGATATAGTGTGTGTTTAACAGAGATGGTAATGTGAAGAACAACATGACCTGCACCAAAGTCAGATAGGATATATGCCAAGGACTAGATCAAGTATTTTTACTACTACCTTTTTCTTCTAATTTCACCACTTTTAGTCTATAAATCTTTGCTTGTTTCCTACGCTGTGAATCCTTAAAGAGATCGGTGGGGCTAAGGCTTCAGAGGGTGTGAACAATGCAGATTGGTTGTAGACAAAGAATAGCTCTCCAGTAGGTGTACCAAATTATTCACTGGCCATTTTCTCAAAAGTGGGGTTAAACTTTTGAAAGTATCAACTTTAAAACAGAATTACCTCAAACGTAGTGTATGAAATACCATTTTCTAGCTCGGAGTCTCTACTTTTTTCCAATGAAAAAAACACAATTTCAAATTTTGCTACATAGGACCGAATCCAGGTGGTGGTTCACATATGTGACTTGTTTCAGGAAACTAGGCGTACAGTGTCCTCCACTAATATTGGCACACTTGATAAATATGAGCAAAATGGGCTGTGAAAAAAATGTATTTACTGTTTAAGATAACAGCTCTGAGTCTTCTTCTATAATGTGCAATGAAGTTGGAGAACACATGGCAAGGGATCTGAGACCATTCCTCCATGCAGAATCTCTCCAGATCCTTCAGATTCCGGGTCCAGCTCATCCCACAGGTGTTCTATGGGGTCTAGGTCAGGGGACTGGGATGACCATGGCAAAACCTTGATAATGTGGTCAGTGAACCATTTTTGTTGATTTTGAGGTGTGCTTTGGATCATTGTCCTGCTGGAAGATCCAACCACGGCCCAGTTTAAGCTTCCTAGCAGAGGCAGTCAGGGTTTAATTTAATATCTGCTGGTACTTAATGGAGTCCATGATACCATGTATCCTAACATGTTGTCCAGGGCTTTTGGAATAAAAACAGCCCCACAACATCAAAGATCCACCACCATACTTCATTGTGGGAATGAGGTACTATTCTGCATGGCTATCTTTCTATCTACGCCGAACCCACCTCTAATGTTTGTTTCCAAAAAGCTCTATTTTGGTCTCATCTGACCATAGAACCCGGTCCCATTGAAAGTTCCAGTAACGTCTGGCAAACTGTAGCCACTTGAGTTTGTTGTTTGATGACAGCAAAGGATGTTTTATGGCGAACCCTCCCAAACAACTTGTGGTTATGTAGGTGGCATCTAAGTGTAGTTTTGGAGACCCAACTAACGTGATCCTTGGAGATTTTCACACAACTCGAACCATCCTCTTCACTGTGCGTCTGGTTAATATAGACACACGTCCTCTTCTAGGCCAATTGTTAACCTCTTAGAGCTCTAGGGGCGCTATTTCATTTTTGGATAAAAAACGTTCCCGTTTTAAGCGCGATATTTTGTCACGAAAAGATGCTCTACTATGCATATGTTTCAGAATCTGCAAAGATTTTGTCTGTAAGTGCCCCAGAACTCATTCTACAGGCGAAACCAAGATGATGCATCACCCAGGAATTAGCAGAATTTCTGAAGCTCTGTTTTCCATTCTCTCCTTATATGGCTGTGATTGCGCAAGGAATGAGCCTACACTTTCTGTCGTTCGCCCAAGGTCTTAGCAGCATTGTGACGTATTTGTAGGCATATCATTGGAAGATTGGCCATAAGAGACTACATTTTCCAGAGGTCCGCCCGGTGTCCTTTGTCTAAATTTGTGCGTAATCTTCAGGTGCGGTCATTTTCTCCTGGGATTCAGGAGAGAAAGCATGTGTCCAAGAACGATGTATCAATGAAGAGATATGTGAAAAACACCTTGAGGCTTGATTCTAAAAAACGTTTGCCATGTTTTCAGTCGATATTATGGAGTTAATTTGGAAAAAAGTTTGCGTTTTGAGGACTGAATTTATGGATTTTTTTTGGTAGCCAAATGTGATGTATAAAACGGAGCTATTTCTAATACACAAGGAATCTTTTTGGAAAAACTGAGCATCTGCTATCTAACTGAGAGTATCCTCATTGAAAACATCAGAAGTTCTTCAAAGGTAAATTATTTTATTTGAAGGCTTTTATGTTTTTGTTAATGTTGCGTGCTGGATGCTAACGCTAATGCTAACGCTAAATGCTAACGCGAAATGCTAACTCTAGCTAGCTACTTTTACACAAATGATTGTTTTCCTATGGTTGAGAAGCATATTTTGAAAATCTGAGATGACAGTGTTGTTTACAAAAGGCTAAGCTTGAGAGATGGCATATTTATTTCATTTCATTTGCGATTTTCATAAATAGTTAACGTTGTGTTATGCTAATGAGCTTGCTGATAGATTTACACAATCCTGGATACAGGGGTTTTTTCATAGCTAAACGTGACGCAGAAAACGGAGCGATTTGTCCTAAACAAATAATCTTTCAGGAAAAACTGAACATTTGCTATCTGAGAGTCTCCTCATTGAAAACATCTGAAGTTCTTCAAAGGTAAATGATTTTTTTGAATGCTTTTCTGTTTTTTTGTGTAAATGTTGCCAGCTGAATGCTAATGCTAAATGCTACGTTAGCCATCAATACTGTTACACAAATGCTTGTTTTGCAATGGTTGAGAAGCATATTTTGAAAATCTGAGATGACAGTGTTGTTAACAAAAGGCTAAGCTTGAGAGATGGCATATTTATTTCATTTCATTTGCGATTTTCATGAATAGTTAACGTTGCGTTATGGTAATGAGCTTGAGTCTGTATTCACGAACCCGGATCCGGGATGGGGAGATCAGAAAGGTTAACATCTCCATTTGCTTTAAACTTCTTAATTATTGCCCTGATAGTGAAAATGGGCATTTTCTTATATGCATCTCCTGATTTGTGCAGCTCAACAACCTTTTGTCGCACATCATTATTGTTTTCTCGGGTCTTTCCCATAGTGATGGAGGACTATGGGAATTTGGCCTGTGTGTCACCTCATGTTTTATACCCCAGTAAAACAGGAAGTCATGGCTTACCACTTAAGTGTTCCTAATCAATGGGAATATACTTCAGTTAGATTTTACTCATAATAACTTCTAGGGGTGCCAATAATTGTTCACACATGTTTCGGAGAAAAATATTTATTTCACATTTGATTTTCTTCATACCCAGTTTTGCTCATATTTACCAAAGTTTATCAACTTTCAAGCAGAATTACTTTCCCATTGTTCTACAACAGTAGTGTATGATTTAGTATTTTCCAGCTCTTAGTCACTACTTTTATCCAATGTAAAAAACAGAATTTCAAATTTTGCAACATAAGACCGAATCACTATTTGGCAATTTTTCTCAGTCAAATCCAATACCAGGTGTATCAAACTCCATTCTTTGAATGCTGCTGTGTCTGCATGTATGTATTACAATTATACACTTCAACAGTGTTTACCACTCTTGCTTCTGGGACATCAATGATTACACATTGTAACTATGCAATAGACTAGAAACATGATTTAAGTAAAGGCTGATTTGCAATTAAAATATACAGAAAATACTGTACACTACACTTCCTATGCATATCTAACTCCCTTCATCATCTGTGTTAATCTGAGGAGGTTCTCCCAGCCATGTGGACGATTGAAAACAGGGCAAAAAAGTTTGTTTGTCACCAGAGCGGTTTAGATTATATTACTATTTGACTGTGAATAACCAGACCTTCAAACAAACTTGCTATGCTAAATTCTTGACGCACAACCGAAGATTCTGCCATATCCTGCCAGCACGCCCATAAGCGAGCCACTCAAGTGGAAAATGGCTTGTGGAAGAGGGCGTGGAATGAGATGGGAGTAACAATCCAGGCTATTTAGTCTGACTCTAGCATAATAATGTAATGAAACAAGCAGGGAGCAGGTTTCCGAACCCTCAACATTCTAGCCCATAGTCCAGCACCCTATTGACTGTGCCCAAATGTATAAATTGGGGTCGGGGCCAATTGTGCAAAAAAACTTTATCAATTGGAATCATTAACATGTGGAAAGGGGAAAAGGTCTTATTATTAGCTTTTCACAAGTGTAGCGGGAGGGCTATTAGCTGAACAATAGACTACTCAATTTTAACTAAAGAATTGCCTTATAGCTGAGCTAGGTGTGAACCCCCCCCCCCCCCCCCAGTCGAGCAATTCATTTCAACAATAATCTTCATTTGAATTTGACTTTACAAACAACGAGGTCTTAATTGGAGTCTATTTCTTTGGAGCCTTCGACCTATATAAAATAACTTAACTGGCTGAGGTAGGCTATGAGGCTTAACAACCTAATAAAGGTAGATTTTTTTATTTATTAGGCCTACTTACAATTGCAACTGGTCAAAATGTAGCATCCTACATAAAACAATAATTGAAAGGAAAAAAGTCTGCACGTTCTAACTAAAACAATGTAACTAATAATGAAAAGCTTACATTTGTAAATCACAAACTCTAAAAGTAATTAGAAAGGTAGATACAAATTATTTGTGACATTGTGGTTACAAGAAAGAATGTAAACAAGATGTAAACAAGATGTGTTTTTATTTACAGTAGTGATGGAGAACTGGAGCCATTTTGAAAACAGATTTTCAAACACTTGTTTTTCATAAGTGTACTGTAGTACTGTAGCAGGTGAAGCCCATCATGCAAAATGTTACCTATTAGCGGGACAATATACTTTTTATAGCCTGTTGTGAAAATCCCTCAACTTGCAATGTATTTGATGCTTAAGTACTCTAAAGTGTTACATTTCTAACTGAAAACAGCAATACAATATTTCTTCATCAACATCTTAATGCTTTCGTTAATAAAATGACGAGAAAAAATACATTCAAATGCAGATGTTTCTTTAAACTAGATTTTAGTCGCATTTCCACCCAGCTCCACGGCCACAGGTAAAAGCTTGCTGAGATGATCCATTTGTTTGTTGCATTGTTGAATCATCATTTTCTCTAGCCAAAACATCTTGGTGGCCTTGGCAGAGTTAAGGATGAATGTTTTCACTTGATGCCAAACAAGTTTGTTTCGGTTTAAATCAGGAGACCTACATATAGAGAGAAAAAAAATATCTTTATATATACTGTAGGCCTACCGAAGGTGTTGTAGGTCTATTATTTATTTTTATTTAACCTTTATTTTACTACATAAAGGTCTACTTACTCTGCTGGCGTCTTGACCCAGTTTATGTCCTCACCTGTAATGCAAACCCGGGCGGCAATGTGTTTTGGGTCCTTGTCTGCATTTGGAGAAGAAATAAAGACATTTAGCCTAACAGCCAACATTAGGTACAATAATAGAAATATACATGCAAATAGGCCTGAACGGAACAAAATATTACTATAATCCTACCTTGAAAGAAACTATGTGGTCCCAGAAACACCTCTCTGACATAGGTTCCAACATATCTCTTGATGATTTCTTTCTCGAGATAAATCTCGAGCCATGATACCTAAAAAGGAGGCAAGAGTTAATTATTGTGGAACACATACACTGTAACAGTCCATGAGGTGTAGTCTACAATATTTAATGTACCTTTTGCTTTGTAAATAGCCAAACTTACCATCAAAAATTAAATATGGGCCTGGTCCCTGGCGAGAAATTGCCCCCCACACATGGAGTTTGAGCGGATGCTTGGGACTCGGCTTGCTCGAACATCTTAATTTTTTTATGTAGCAATTTTGAGCAAATTGCTCAAGGGCCACGGTCGATTCGTCTGTGAAGATGATGTCATTGAATGCCTCGTCAGCTTTGATCCATGCCTGGGCCTGCAGGATGCAAAATTCTTTGTTTGTCAGACTAATCATTGGGAATTGAATCAAACTACAGAAGAGTACACAACAAGCGAACACACATGGTTAATGTTCTGAGGATTGAAAGATATGAGTATATATATAAAACATATATACAGTATATAAAACGTTTCCAACTGAGCCTTTCCATAAGTCCACGGAAGTTTCTTTAACTGTCTTCTGACTGTGATTAGAGTGATGTTGATGTTGTTCCGTGATGCCAGCAGATTACAGATTGCCTTTGCTGATCGCTCATCATCTTCATTCATCAGTGAGTCGATGTCCCAAACTCCACCCTTTACACAGTTACCATTCAAAAACAAGCTATATATGTACAAAAAAATGACATTGCGACCAAAGAGAACAGACGAAAATGGACATAATTTTCATCAAACCAGTTTCTTTCTATGGTGCTACCCATTCCAGGGTTAGGTCTGTAACAACCAGAGGACTTGAAAATGAGCCAGAGCTAAGAGAATCACCAAAAAGAAAGGTATTTTGGTTTTAGTGATTTTTATAGAAATAAAAAAGGTTCATATAGCCTATCAATGTGTAGGCATACTGTGTAATAAAGTCGATAATTGTCTAGTAAAAATGTGAATGTGCTTTTACAGAGCTTACAACAAGGCCGACAACCATCCGTGGAGATCAGTGAACATTTCCATTCCTCTTCTGACAACAGAACTTGACCAACTGCTCACCAGGCACAGCATGGGCTGCCCGGACCATTATGCTGTTCTGCTATTCCAAGGATGTGTAACCGAAGAGATACCACGAGTGGGCACAGAATTCAAACTGGGATGGATCCCGTAGGCAAATGTGGCTTCCCAGTGAACCTCCGGGTTTTCATCATTAATACTGTGTCTCAGAAGTTTCTTTTCATGACTGTTGCAACCCGAAAAAGCATTAAAGACAGAGTTAATGAGTACTTGAGGTCACTGAGAAAGTCTGACCTTCTCCTTCCTCCCCGTCAGGCAATTGAACCCCGGTCTCCTGCGTGTTCACATTCTGTAGTACAGACATGGCCTTCTCTCCCTTATGTAAGGAATTAGGCACTTTCCCATGTTTACTACAGCATGTACTGTAGGCTATGTTTACTTGTCAGACTGCACAGTAGCCTAATAAACAAACGCAGGCGGCTTATATCTTCAAAATGCTTCAATGCTTTATTAACAAATGTAAAAGCACATACTGTACAGTACTGCATTTCTTCATCAGCATCTTTATGCTTTAATTTTTTAAATAATTATAAAAATACTCTTTCAAATGGCAGATGTTTATTTAGTTATAGATCCATAATGAATTACTATTAGAATAAATATCACTGAATTACAGAAATATTGGAACAAAGTTGAATGAAGGTAAACAATTTGTTGCTTAGTGGAAAATACTCTTTCAAACACACGGTCACGTTGTACAGCGCAATTATGGCTATTAGCAGGAATATTTTTTTGGTCTTAATACTGTATACAGAACAAAAATATTGACTCAACATGCAACAATTTCAAAGATTTTGGTGAGTTACAGTTCATATGAGGAAATCAGTCAATTGAAATTAATTCATTATTCCCTAGTCTATGGATTTCAAATGACTGGGCAGGGGCGCAGCCATGGGTAGGCCCACCCACTTGGGAGCCAGGCCCAGCCAATCTAAAATTTTCCCCACAAAAGGGGGAAGAAATACTTCTCAGCAGCCGGATTATATTGACAAAGGATAAAATGCTCACTAACAGGTATGTAAACACATTTGTGCACAACATTTGAGAGAAATAAGCTCCGTGCATTTGGAAAATTTCTAGGATATTTTATTTCAGCTCATAAAACACAGGACCAGCACTTTACATGTAGCGTTTATATTTTTATTCGGTGTAATATTCATGTACTGATCAGAGTAAATAATGAATGATAAGATCATTAATATGAAATTGGTTTAGTTTATAGGCCTACCTTGGATGTTGGCTCATATTAATTGAGACTTGTCCCTGTCACTTCTATGTTCATTTTAACTACATGGATTCCTGCTTGCCATCGTCCTGATGTTCCCCTGATCTTCATGCAATACATAATTCATCGCATGCATAACCAATCTGGTCGTGCATTTCAAAGCATCATATTTGAGTTATAAGTTGTTGCTTCTGTCAGTGTCCTATGCAACCTGTGTGGTTTGAGATACTGTACACAGTGATCATTAGGTACAGTTGTGTATTGTAAGTCTGGTGGAGACTGGTTTTGCTATTTCAATGTTCTTCTTCGTCTTTCATTAGTAAGGGGCTTAAAGGCACAGGACTAGACAAAAGCTCACAGCTCACAATACAGCCAAACTAAATATCAAGTCAATTTGAATATCTGGATCCTTGGTGATGTATCCCAAACTGTAACACAGCAATGTCAGTTGCGTTTCAACTTTCGACTAACATGGGTTGTTGTTAGTTTGAGGAAGATTTGTGCTTACATTGCTGCATCACGCTAGAATAAGAAATGCTAAATCACTAAATCTAGACATGTATTTGATCTATTAATAACAGGTTAAAAGTGTAACATTGCAACTGATCTGCAAGAGCAGTCGCATGTTAGTGGTACGTGAGATATCTATTCATTAAGTGAACTTGGCAAACACAATGATAAAGTAGACCCAAAATTGATTAAATGTAATTAGCCATGTTCAATTGATTCATTCTAATTTCATATGTAGCGATAATGATTTTGTTTATCTTTCCCCACCAGTAACACCGACTAATTTGATCTCACCAAAGATAATGGAGTAAAAAGAAAGTACTGAGTTGTACTGTATCTGTAAATTATTACAACCTAGGGGGCCCAACAGTACATTATTTTCTGTACAATGAGGTTTTCAGAGAAATGTATATGGTACTATTTTTAAAGGATAACTCTTGTTCCTAAGGAAGACAGATGGGCTACTCTGTGTCATACACAACAAGCTATCCCTTGGGCTCTCTGTGCTATTTCATGATCTCTCTCGGGTAGGCAATGACAAAGCGAACGAGAAGAGCGTCTCTCCAACTGACCAGAGATAAAAAATGCAATGTAAACACCAACTCACTATGCTGTTTTTATTGTCATTCACTGAATATAAAAATAGCTTGAAGTAGGAAAGGCTTATTTTTAGTTTTAAATATTGTTGCATATATCTGTGTCTGTACAATCATGCATATTTTTCATAGAAGGATTATGTGTGGGTAGGGAAAAGTTCACATTATACTATATTGAACCAACAGCATAGCTATGTTCAAACAATACGTTAGTTCACTACACAAGCTACACATCAATGCAGAAGCATACCCACACACTTACAATTGAAGGTAGAGATGTAAATCACAAATCATAAATACTAACCTAAGTTTTCCAACGCCACCAACAATCAATTCCCTCTTCAAAGGTTTTGACCTCCTTTCACACCTTCTGATTTTTCTCAATTCATATTGATTAGTTTTAACTGCTTTTCTCTGCCTCCAATTCCTTTGCTCTCTGTAAGATCATTGGCTTCTGCAATGTTTTGACTACTTGAAACAATATTTCACTTGATTATGTTTTCCCTGTCTAGCACAAAGATGAACCTGTCACAATGGCCTATAAATACCCTTGTCACTCCGGAACAAAGATCTGGTGGATACAAAGGCCTTTTGTTCCTGGACTGGGCTATGGTGCCGTTGTGCTAAAGCCAAAAGGGTTTGAGTAATAAGGAAATAGTTATCATGTTTGGCATGAGTCCTGGGACACACTCCATTAGGCAGACAATACAGCAGGCGATCAACTAAAAGGCAATGATAGAAGAACCAGGCAGATGTACAAAAGTCCTTGAGTAACCATATTCTGTAATTTCTATGTTTATCTTCAAGGTCATCATATAGACCTGTTCTGAACAACCTTGGCTTGATATTTATTCGACTAATCTGAATTTTGAATAATCACATCAGCTGATCTGTTTGGCCAAAAGACCAATTACTGAAAAAAAGATCAGAATTGGGCTGCAGTCCTTTTCCCAGAAGATGATTATGACATACAATAAATAGGACGTTGGTTGTTATGTGTATATTTCATTAAGGTATGGTACAATCACCCACCAGGCCGTGTGTGTTTTGGAGGTTCTTCTTTCCCAATTGTGAACATCTGTCTTTCTCTCTGTTTCTGTGGCCTTTTTAGCTTGGATTCTTTGAGCTAACTCGCGACAGAGGCCTATACTCTTCTTGATTACACTAGAGCCCAGTGCTAGAAGGTAGCTAATAGAATAATTGACCTGGCGGGAAGAGGAAAGATAGACTGAGAATGCTCGGTGAGATCAATCTGTCAATCAGACACCATCGCACTAATCAAGAGGATCAGGATTAGGTGCTCTCTATCGCCCACACACTTCACGAGGACTGGGTTTTTGGGAGAGGATTTGAAGACCGGTTTCTACCTCAGCTGATAGGGTTAAAATTTTAACTAACTCATAAAATATTGAAGGGAGGTGAATGCCACAGCTCACATAATAACAGATGTTTTTCATGTCGTGTCAAGGCTTCAGTGTCTGTGGACAACTCAGTCCCCTAAGCATCATCGTGATTCTAGAGTGTCTTAGACTTGAGCAATCTGCACATATTATATTGACCTGCTGCAGTATGCAGCAACCAGGAATCATATATGGTTTGTTTTCCCCATACCCATCACATAGAAGTTAAATTCCTGCTTTTATATCAATCCAAGAATAATCTTGGAGGCAAATCTATTTGATTGTATTCAGGGTGGTACTACATTGCTTGATTGGAAACTTAATTAAGCCATAAATGCCTAATTGGAGGCTTATAATTATGATTTGGCTGAACTGATTGTAGTTTGTTTGGGGAGGCATTTAATTAGGTAACTCATTTGGGGTTAATGAAAATATACCATTGAATACTGAAGCGAGACACTCGGGTGGAGTGTTTCATGGGGGTCTGTCAACAACTTCAGCTGGAAAGGCTAGAGTTATTATAGTCACAGCCTAATACACAGGTCTGTTAATAAATTACTGCATTTGCATTTGATTAATATTGAATGAAACATGTATGATGCATGTTTTCTTATGCCAAAGACATGTTTGCCAAGCCTTTTAGCTTTAGTTTGGACTCCACTTGAATTTGGTTTCCGTCTGGGTTTCCATGATTAAAATCCCCTCATATCTACAAATCATTGAACTAAAGAAAAAAATGATGCCACATCGGGTTAGAAGAAAAAAAACACTCATATGACTTATTTTACAAGACACGTGAACATATCGTTCAGATCTGTCGTTAATCATGTCGTTAAGCTCTGATAATCCTGCTAACGTGTGCATTTGGTGGATATTTTAATGGATTTAAAAGGCGACAGACTGCTGAACACAGATGAACAGTTTGTTATCTAATATGCTTTGCAAATGAGCTTACCTGAATTTGGAATGCGGAAAAATATTCTGCTCAAAGTAAACACATTGTGTGATTCGGTCCCCAGAGACACACACCAGAGTGACAGCAGAGGGTATTGGAATGCCGCATCCTCGTGGATTTTTGGCTATCCATTTTACCTTCACATTCGAAAAAATTAATGTTGAGTAACATGTTTGGACCAACTTACAACCATATTTCCCCGACAAGTCATTGATCATGGGATCTGGGCTGAATGTAAGCAGCGAGGCACAGTAGGCCCAAACATTTGTTTTCATCCTTGTAACCGTGTCCTCTGGGAAACACGCGCCACCTGTTCTTGCAACTGGAAATGAACAAGATTAGATGTGTTAAGCTATGTACCCTAGGATCTTCACTGTGAGTTAAAGTAGTCGACGAGGAACATCAACCTCAAAATCAAACGATGGTCCGTCGTGACGCACTGCTACACCGTGGTGATTGATGAAGGTTCGTAGGAATTCTGAATGGAGGCTGTACTGAACATTCAAAGGAAGTGAGTCACACGTTATTATTTAAAGGTTTTCAAAATGGCACTCATCCCTTTCATCCTTTCATATGTGTAGCCCGAACTCGTTTTGTACATGACACTGTGATCAATGAGAGTTACACAATCATGCTCATGAATTTACAGTGTCTTTGACACACGCTCTGACATTTTCTGCGTCATTTAGCACAATATGCCACAATATGCTCTACATTTCGAGCTTGTTCCTCTAGCATTTTCCAAGGTTTCCTCAACTGAAGTGAATGCCGCTGTGGGCAAGGATGAATATTGTTATTTGACTGTGCTGAAACTCTGAGGAACATATGATCGGGAAGCCTGTCCTGATGGTTGCCCTCCATGATCTGTTTCTCTTTCTCTCTACGCATCGATGCATAGCAGAGTCACAGTTCAGCTCTCGGTCCTGATTCAGCAGGGAGGACACTGTAGCCCAGGGCAGAATGAATGACAATGAGCAGAATGAGCAATAGCAATTGGTCTATGTAGTCTACAAATACTTCACTCCCTTCCCTCTGTTCTCATGTCTGCCTTGATTACAGATGTAGAGGAACTATAGGAAGCTTTGGTTGAGTGGTTTGGCTGGATCGATAGTATGAGGGTATGGAAGAATGGATGGGAGGAAGCAAGGAAGGAAGGAATTGCATCTACTCCAGGTTGGAACCTTAGTGGAAAACACCCCTTATTAGACAATCCTGTTTGATCGTAATGGATGCAAGTATAACAACCTTATCTAAAATGTCCCCTTCACACAAAAGGCACGAACACCACAGCTTGGTTATATCACAGTCCGTTATCATTGCAACCATAAAGGGTGAGAAATGAAAGTCTCACACAGCTCTTTAAAGCCCACATAACATATGAGTCAAAGATTTTTCTTTTCTCAGTGTTACAGTGTAAAAGGAACAAGCTCTGGCATGGGTTGTGCCTTCATAACAAGCTTCCCCTCTGCAAAGGAGTGAGCTGCCTTCAATAATGAGCCCTAGTTAAAAACAGTGCATTGCAGTCTGTCGGTTTTCATCTTATATCAATGTCTTGGTAAATCTTCCTTCCCTTGCTAGAGCCTTGCTACGCTCACAGAGCGTTCACAAAAAAATCTGTGCACTGGGTCCCATTTCAGATGGTTCCTTCAGGTTTGTTTCTGGCAAAAAAAAGACTTGAAATGTCTACAATGTCCCATTTCGATTAATGGAAAGGTTTGCCTTGTTTCCGTTGGCAACTGCCCCTATCAAACACAACATGTGCAAGAAGCATGCACTGCTTCAATCATGTTGTTCACTTTTAAATTAGCTTGCACTTCCCTGTAACCAACGCTCTCTGTTCCTCTCATTAAGTTGGTCTGTTTAAACTACATCACCTGTAAACAAATAAGTATCTGTCCTGACAGAAATGACAATTCCTGTGACTTTGAGGATTAAAAAAAATTGCAGAAATATGTGATGAGTCGTTACTGTATCAATTTTGTGAATCCAAATTAATCGGACTCTTTTTTAACAGATCTTCCAGTTTTTTATGCCAAGCAGTACCCTTCTCTGATCGTTTGTCTGATTGAGGGGTGGGTTGAGAGATATCTGCTTTTGAGGTTGGATCCGCAGGCCGTTATAAAGGGACACATAGAACAGTCGATTTAATTGGCAAATTTCAAAGATCTTTCAGAGGCGTGAATGAATAGTTTGAGTTTTAATGGGAGGGGGGAAGGGTATGGAATAACACTTAAGTGACTAAAGTCACATGAAACACTGCACTTACTAGAATGACCAAACAGTGACAGCTGTATGTCCTGGATTTGAGAGATCATTTCATCAAGTTCCATGCATATACAGTTGGAGCTCTTGCTACCCCAAACCACAGAACTCTCAAATGAGACAAGCAGTAATTTTTCACTGTAGGTTTAACAATGAAACGGTAAAAGCTGCAGTAGTTTGCTCAGTCTCTAGCTGATTCTAATGAAAAAGTGAGACAATATTTGACCTTCCCCTCCATTTTTGCTCACTCCCATCACTTTCAATAGAGTCTGCGTATTTCCTCCGCATGGCATTTCATCACAGTGTACCCCATTATTTCCCGACGTGTCAAATCATCATTTATTGGAAAGATAATTTCTCCAACGGTCTGCTCTGACTTTTTCTTTGAGGGTCGGGATGTTTGCATAATTAAACGTAATTTTGTCTCATGCTTCTCCTCTTTTATCACTCGCTGGTTCTCCTGACACATACAAAACAGGACTCCCGCTGGACCAATTATTTCAGCCTGCTCATTGTATGGATAGCTCCGCCATTAGCGCGGCCTTATGGGGAGTTGAGGCGAGTTGAAGCTCAACATGACGCTCGTTAGGGCTGATGGGTCTGCCCCTATCATGTGTGTATTCACTTGGTTGAGAGTGAAAGTGCTGTTTCTCATGGGGTCCTTTTAACTGAGAAAATTGAAAATATTATAAACAATGTACAGTGGGGCAAAAAAGTATTTAGTCAGCCACCAATTGTGCAAGTTCTCCCACTTAAAAAGATGAGAGAGGCCTGTAATTTTCATCATAGGTACACTTCAACTACGACAGACAAAATGCCACAAATGATTTATCATCAAATAGATATGTGAAAAACACCTTGAGGATTGATTCTAAACAACGTTTGCCATGTTTCTGTCGATATTATGGAGTTAATTTGGTAAAAAGTTTGGCGTTGTAGAGACTGCAGTTTCAGATTTTTTTCTTAGCCAAACGTGATGAACAAAACGGAGCGATTTCTCCTACACAAATAATCTTTTTGGAAAAAATGAACATTTGCTATCTAACTGAGAGCCTCCTCATTGAAAACATCCGAAGTTCTTCAAAGGTAAATGATTTTATTTGAATGCTTTTCTTGTATTTGTGAAAATGTTGCCTGCTGAATGCTAGGCTTAATGCTATGCTAGGCTATCAATACTTACACAAATGCTTGTGTAGCTATGGT
Source organism: Oncorhynchus mykiss (assembly GCF_013265735.2). Lineage (NCBI taxonomy): Eukaryota > Metazoa > Chordata > Actinopteri > Salmoniformes > Salmonidae > Oncorhynchus > Oncorhynchus mykiss. The sequence continues at coordinate 21,464,066 of NC_048582.1, forward strand.
TGAAAAGCATATTTTGTAAATCTGAGATGACATTGTTGTTAACAAAAGCCTAAGCTTGTGAGTGAATATATTTTTTTCATTTCATTTGCGTTTTTCATGAATAGTTAACGTTGCATTATGGTAATGAGCTTGAGGCTATGATTACGCTCCCGGATACGGGATTGCTCGACGCAAGAAGTTAATCACGGTCTCTGAAAAGGTGCCAATTTTGACGGTACACCGTAGGCTCAGCTTGTTGCTGTACTCCATGACTAAACGTAGATATCTACCACAGCATCCATAAAACAAGTTCAATTTAGCACAGACAAATGTTCTGAGGGCAAAGCGGTGTAAGTTGACATTTTGACAGCGAACGTTCACAGAACATTCTCAGGGACACGAGTAAGGTATAAGGATAAGGCTCAGTCCAACGAATAAGAGCACACTGAAGAATGTTCCTCGTGCTGCCATGGAAACCAAAGGGTTGGTCGTAGCAACCGTGAGACTGTACTGTACTAGACTGTACGGTACTAGAATGTACAGTACTAGACTGTGCCATATTGTAGTGCTGTAACAAAAGTAAGAGGTATGACCTAAGATGCTGAAGCTCTTGACGTCTAAACCAGGCTGTAAGATAAGTGGCAAACAATTTGCTTAACAGAGGTTCGGTATAATGAAACAGTGGAATTTCTCCGCTTTCCACTTGAGTTGGCCTGGTGTGTTTAATAGAAAGGTAAATGGCCGAACAGGACAGAGTGTCTTAGAAAGCGATTCCTTCTTTCTCTGTCTCTATGTAACAAACAGGCAATTCCACGATAACAGAGTGATGCTGAGACTTGTAGTGGAAATTTCCTGTATTTACCAAATCATGAGATCAAACCACACACAAGTCAGAGTTATCATAATGTCCATCTTTAATTATATGAGCTCCATCACAACCCTGTGACTCTCAGATCAATTCAGTGTCTATAAATGAATTCTCTGAGAGTGCTTACAAAACAGTTCATAGTATCATTTATAGCCAAGACACACCCATCTCAACTCACATGACGACTAACAGATCTTAGGAACATTACAAAGGAAGACTTTACTTGAGAGAGGAGTATCCCATAGCCAGACAGCATTGGCTATAAATTATCGTTCAGTTTGCTCTCCTAAAACGAGGTTATACTTCTCGTTCTTGGTACAACATAGTACCAAGACATTAGGATATATATCAATTGTCATTTTAGACACTCCCATTCTGGACAAGCTCACGGAGACACGGTGACTGGCACACAGACATTGTAGAGCCAAGAGATAATTGGTTCCCCCTCAATCATCCCTTCACATGGTTTAAAAGATATGTTTACATATGAAGACAAGCTTGACCTCTCCCCTCTCTGCGGCCCAAGTAACTGAACCCTGACAGAGAACAGATAACTGCAACCGGCCACCAGTATTATCCAAAAATAGACATTCTAATGACATATCTCACATAAGCATGCAATAAAAATAAAACATTTATCTCTGTTACCCAACTATTCTGATTAATCCCCAACAGACTCGGATTCAGTGTAGATGCAAAGCTTGGTAACAGAATGACGGCACAAACAGCATAAACCGTCATTCAGTTACCAAACTCTGCATCTGCAATGCTCTTCACGTAAATTTATTTAGCAAAATATTCAGTGGAAATTGTTAAATCTAGTCCTTGTTCATAGTTGAATGTTTTGTTTAACTTTGAGATCATTGCTTTTGGTTGGACACATGTTAAAGTGAAAAAATCTGAGTCTTAGCATCATTTTGCATCCGTGGAATTCCCAAAGTCTCCAGACCTAATGTCATCCAATATTTCCTATAAATCGAGGGCACCATTTTGGACAGGTTGCCTCATAGCCTACAGGTATTTCTCTTCATCTGGTACTCTAAAGTTGAATATGTTTTAGCTTTTGGCATTCGTTTTCCTCATCAAGTGTTGACAGGTTTTGGGGTGTTGTATTTCTTTATTGTGGTGCTATACTATACTGCACCAGGCACTTCCAGCCTTTTTAAAGCTACTTAAGAAGCAGGCGTGTTGCCGAGAGAAGCTAAGAGAGGCACAAACAAACCTAAAAAATAAATAAATCCAAAGCCAGTAAAAAAAACACAAAAAACTCGCTCTCCAGCTATCCGCAACCTTCACTCCAGGTGAAAGAATAAATTAGATCTGGGAGAGGACTGGTGCAGCTGAGTGACAAACAGAGAGAAAAACAGACGGCCCATCTAATTGAGTGAAGCCCGGTAAGGCTTGCTGTGTGCTCCAAGCGCTATCGGGAAGTACTGATGCTTCAGAAATGACCACAGCTGGTCATAATGCCCCTGTCAGACATCAATCAGTGGGCGAGCATCAATACGGACATGCCAAACGAGGTGATGGGATGCTTTCAGAGTTAGCCACTTCTGCTCGACTGCTGGTCTGGAGACCATTTCACAGTTTCCTCAGGGTCTACTCTCCCCATGTATTCATGGGTTACTGCAGAGGCTAGGATTTAATTGGTCATTTGCTTAACCTTCAATCTGTACTTTTTAATTTAAAATCGTGAAACGACAGCCAAGTCAAATGTAATTTATTTGAACCTTCAATTTGGGAAAGTAGTCTAAACACATCAGCGAGATGAACTGCTGTCTTTACAAAAACATGTGGCAAAGAATGGCAACGATGTCTCCAAATTCAACCACCACCATTCTTCAAGAAAAACACTTATCTCAATCAACATCAGCCGCTACTTCTGAGGGATCACCTTATATGCATTCAAGTGTATTCAGAACCAATTATTTCCTCTCCCTGTTGACAGTGATTAATCAAAATCATCTGTATCCCATTCCTTATAGGCATTACAACCTGAAGGGAGAACGAAGCAAAACACAGAAACAAATTATTTGTGCATTGACTAAACAAGTTGGCTTCTGCATCTTACTTATCAGTCAACTGATTAACATCTTAACCCCTGCCATATCAATCCACCATCCACCTGCCCCCTGCAAAAACGTTCATTCTATCAACTAGCAAGCTGCCACTGTGAATGAAAACAACCACATAGTGGGGCCAGACACAATTAGACAGAGGGAGGGTGAAGTTGCTGGTGAGGGACATTTACATTATTGAAAGAGACTTTGAGAAGCGCAGCCTGCCCAGAAAACTGAGCTCTTATTGGACCTGGCCCTGGGAGTCACTGCCAAATAATGATCTAATGCCAGGAGCCAAGTTACAAAATGCGATACCTACAAAGTGGCGTGATGTGTCACTCGGCATCAGAAACCTTGGCCAAACAGGGAGGATTTGTCGTGCCAGCCCTCCTCTTGTTTCATCATCCTTAATCCTGCACAATGGTCTGAGCATGCAGATGGGACACCTCATGGCTGAAGCTGCCTCAGACCGGAAACCTGACACTAACATAGAGAAAAAGTTGCCCTGGAAAAGATTATAGAGCCCCAGCCGCAAAGAAAATGTAAGAAAAGTTTCGATTGAAGACAGATTCGGGAAACAAGGTACGCCGGGAAAGTGGTCAACAAAACACAACCATAGAGATGTACTTTTTTTTTTATATCGGTCCCATTATTCAAGTTTCATTAGTCATACAGTGTGTACAGGATATACATTGTATACACCGTCCAAAGAAATGCATACTTGCAGGTTACTTGCAGGTTACTTTTTACTTGCATCTTCATTATAGCGTCTGTGAGTGCATGGGCAGCGCCATTGAGGCCAACTACTTCTATCAGTTGGTAAGAAAAACTGAAAGGGTGCATACTGCCACCTGGAGTGTGTTGTTTGATCAGGTATAAAAACCAAGGTTGGCAATTTACTGCCACCTGCAGTTATGGAATGTTCTCTCACAACTATGATTCATTGGTTGATCTCTCCTTTAACCTGGGTGAAATTATATGATCCTCCCTTAACCCATAGGAAGTTAACTACTTTAAAATGGTGGAAGCCCACAATGGCATTGTCACTGCCGAAATGGGATATATCTATCTAGACTCCTTTATCATTCTCTATGAAACAAAACACTGCAGGAATTCCTTCATATACAGGAAGTGCTTTAAACATTGACAATTTAGTGCAGCGTTGCTCAAAATCAGTCCTTGGGACCGCGAGTGGTGCACATTTTGTTTTGTGCCCTAGCACTACACAGCTGATTCAAATAGTCAAAGCTTGATGAGTTCATTATTTGAATTGGGTGTGTAGTGTTAGGGAAAAAAAATAAATGTGCACACCTTGGGGTCCCCAGGACCCAATTTGGGAAACCCTGATGTAGGGCCTCCCAGCAACACTCACCTAATGTCCACAAATCAATCACAAAGTAGAAGATCTGTATTACAATAGCTACATTTCAAGCTTCATGAATTGTCATTTTTGTGAATTAATATGATTGTTTACTGGAGAATCATCAGACAGGGAATTAAGAAAAAAATATGTTTTTGCCACAGGAAGAAAGACAACAAATGAAAAATATAAAAGCTGGAGTCGATCTTTGTGGTTGGCACTCTCTCACTTAAGTCTCAGTAGTCCCAGAGGCATTCAATTGAAGCACAATAAAAGTCAGCTCCGTAATAAATTGTCTCAGTTTACCAGAAGCTTAGAGTAAAAATGCTGGCTGAAGGGCCACTGGCAAATATTGAAAAGGAACATAAATATTGTTTCATTATATAACTGCAGCCACTTAGAGCCTTGCTTACTTCGGTTTCCCCCTTGATTTACAATGAGTCAGTTCGTTGTTCAGCACAGGTTTGTTCAGCCAACCTACCTTGCTCCTTTCTCCTCTGCTACATAATAACATACAGTATAATGTATGCTCTTTCATTGGAAATGGCTCCAGAAATCCTAGGTTATTGTAGTGTCGCTGCACATACAGTACAGTAGATCTATCTCTGTATTGTCTGAGCACAAACAACATCTCGCTCAGCATCGTGGGCTGGTGAAATATCACCTCGAGGCTTGCCATTTCCCAAGCTCATTTAGTTTATTACAGCGAGTGTCTATCGCAAGGGAGGCCACAACAAATGGGGGGGGGGGGAACACAACAGGCTGCTATCAATCTCGAAGGGTGGCCCCCGCGCCTAATATAAAGGGGAGTAAGACAGATTCATAAAATGGTGGAGAGAGGAGGGAGCGCTGATGATGTCAGCGAGTCTTGAGGAAATGACACGGTGGGGTTACACGGCACCGGAGGTGGCGGTGGGGGTATACTCTCTCCTCGTCTGCAGTTGGAGAGCTCCATAAACATGCCAGGCGCAGTGCTGCTTCTCTTCTAAATTGTTTTCCCTTCGTTTGAAACGACCGTGATGATTGCATTCTCACACTCCATTGTAAAAACAGATAGTCCCTGGAAGAAGCCATCCTTTTGTGGCGGAGTTGGGCAATCTGAATTGCCTGTCAGGCAGCCTATACAATCGGAACAATGGATGTTTTTCCTGTAGAAACGCTAAGATGAAAACAATTTAGTGGTATGTTATGTAGCTATTCTGGCACCGTGGCCTTGTGTCAATCATTCTGTAAATAGGTTTATGAATACTGCCTATATAAATCATTGTTTAATGGTTCAAAGAATGAACTGAGACCCTCTACACAGAGAAACATGATTGACACTTGACGTAACTTTGTGATTATGGAGCCAAAGGTCAAATTAACACATTGTGCTAAATTATTCTTGAAGATGTACAGTACCAGTCAAAAGTCTGGACACACCTAGTCATTATGGGGTTTTTCTTAATTTGTTACTATTTTCTACATTGTAGAATAATAGTGAATACATAAAATCTCTGAAATAACACATATGGAATCATGTATTAACCAAAAAAGTGAAAAAGTGAACATAGATTTTAGATTCTTCAAAGTAGCCACACTTTGCCTTGATGACAGCTTTGCACACTCTTGGCATTCTCTCAACCAGCTTCATGAGGAATGCTTTTACAACAGTCTTGAAGGAGTTCCCATGTATGCTGAGCACTTGTTGGCTGTTTTTCCTTCACTCTGCACTCCATCTCATCCCACACCATCTCAATTGGGTTGAGGTCAGGTGATTCTGAAGACCAGGTCATCTGATGCAGAACTACATCACACTCCGTGGTCAAATAGCCCTTACACAGCCTGGGGTGTGTTGAATCATTGTCCTGTCGAAAAACAAATGATAGTCCCACTAAGCGCAAACCAGATGGGATGGTGTATCTCTGCAGAATGCTGTGGTAGCCATGCTGGTTAAGTGCGCCTTAAATTCAAAATAAATCACAGACTGTCACTTGCAAAGCACCCCCACACATTCACACCTCCTCCTCCATGCTTCATTGTGAGAACCACACATGCAGATATCATCCGTTCACCTACTCTGTGACTCACAAATGACTGCCTTGCCTGGTTCACCAACTACTTTACAGACAGAGTTCAGTGTGTTAAATCGGAGGGCATGTTGTCCGGTCCTCTGGCAGTCTCTATGGGGGTACCACAGGGTTCAGTTCTCGGGCCAACTCTTTTCACTGTATATATCAATGATGTTGCTCTTGCTGCGGGCGATTCCCTGATCCACCTCTACGCAGATGACACCATTCTGTATACTTCTGTCCCTTCCTTGGACACTGTGCTATCTAACCTCCAAACGAGATTCAATGCCATACAACACTCCTTCCGTGGCCTCCAACTGCTCTTAAATGCTAGTAAAACCAAATGCATGCTTTCAACCGTTCACTGCCTGCACCCGCACGCCCGACTAGCTTCACCACCCTGGATGGTTCCGACCTAGAATATGTGGACATCTATAAGTACCTAGGTGTCTGGCTAGACTGCAAACTCTCCTTCCAGACTCAAATCAAACATCTCTAATCCAAAATCAAATTTAGAGTCGGCTTTCTACTTCGCAACAAAGTCTCCTTCACTCACGTCGCAAAACTTACCCTAGTAAAACTGACTATCCTACCGATCCTCGACTTTGGCGATGTCATCTACAAAATAGCTTCCAATACTCTACTCAGCAAACTGGTTGCAGTTTATCACAGTGCCATCCGTTTTGTTACTAAAGCACCTTATACCACCCACCACTGCGACCTGTATGCTCTAGTCGGCTGGCCCTCGCTACATGCTCGTCGCCAGACCCACTGGCTCCAGGTCATCTACAAGTTTATGCTAGGTAAAGCTCCGCCTTATCTCAGTTCACTGGTCACGATGGCAACACCCACCCGTAGCATGCGCTCCAGCAGGTGTATCTCACTGATCATCCCTAAAGCCAAAACCTCATTTGGCCGCCTTTCCCTCGAGTTCTCTGCTGCCTGCGACTGGAACGAATTGCAAAAATCTCTGAAGTTGGAGACTTTTATCTCCCTCACCAACTTTAAACATCTGCTATCTGAGCAGCTAACCGATCGCTGCAGCTGTACATAGTCCATCGGTATAGAGCCCACCCAATTTACCTACCTCAACCCCATATTGTTTTTATTTTATTTACTTGTCTGCTCTTTTGCACACCAGTATCTCTACCTGCACATGTTCATCTGATCATCTATCACTCCAGTGTTAATCTGCTAAATTATAATTATTCACTCCTATGGCCTATTTATTGCCTACCTCCTCATGCCTTTTGCACACAATGTATATATATTATTTTTTTCTACTATGTTATTGACTTTTTTATTGTTTACTCCATGTGTAACTCTGTGTCGTTGTCTGTTCACACTGCTTTGCTTTATCTTGGCCAGGTCGCAGTTGCAAATTAGAACTTGTTCTCAACTAGCCTACCTGGTTAAATAAAGGTGAAATAAAATAAAATAAAAAGACACGGTGGTTGGAACCAAAAATCTCTAATTTGGACTCATCAGACCTCTGTTTCTTGGCCCAAGCAAGTCTCTTATTATTATTGGTTTCTTTTCAGAATATCGACCATGAAGGCCTGATTCACGCAGTATCCTCTAAACAGGTGATGCTGAGATGTGTCTGTTACGTGAACTCTGTGAAATATTCATTTTGGCTGCAATTTCTGAGGCTGGGAAGTCTAATGAATTTATCCTCTGCAGCAGAGTTAACTCTGGGTCTTCCTTTCCTGTGCCAGTCCTCATGAGAGCCAGTTTCATCATAGTGCTTAATGGTGTTTGCAACTGAACTTGAAGAAACTTTCTAAGTTCTTGAATTGGATTGACTGACCTTCATGTCTTAAAGTAACGATGGACAGTCATTTTTTTTTGCTTATTTATTTACTTTTCTTGCCATAATAAGGATTTGGTATCTTACCAACTAGGGCTATCTTCTGTATACCACCCATACCTTGTCACAACACAACTGAGTGGCTCAAACGCATTAAGAAGGAAATACATTCGACAAATGAACTTTTAACAAGGCACACCTGTTAATTGAAATGCATTCCAGGTGACTACCTCATGAAGCTGGTTGAGATAATGCCAAGAGTGTGCAAAGCTGTCATCACGGCAACATGTGGCTAGTTTGAAGAATCTCACAACTACAATATATACACTTTGTTGGTTACTACATGGGTCCATATGTGTTCATAGTTTTGATGTCTTCACTATTATACTACAATGTAGAACATAGACAAAGTTAAGAAAAACCCTTGAATGAGTACGTGTGCCCAAACTTTTAAAATATACTTAAGGTGTACTCAAAGTATATTTGTTTTTGTTCTAATATACTAAGAATAAAAATCCCAATTTAGATGAGTGTATTTCGTATACTTATATGCTAACAACATGTATTAAATGTATTTAAAATGTTCCAATTTAGATTTAGCAAGGACATATTCAAATCGATAAAAATGTATTAATGAAGTATGATTTAAGTATATTTAAACATGCATTTTTTCCCGCTGGGTAATTTAATTCACTGTTAGCTAGCTGATAGCTATGAAGTTAATTGTTTGCTTTGATTTATGTATTTTTCTTGTTTCTTCTCTTTGGTCCAAAATATAATAGCACAGAGTGTGAGTGCTTCTCAAATGTAATATTTTATTCTCCACACTTGTCCTCACAAGAATGTACTCAAGACAACGTCCTCGGTGAACGAACTCGGAACATGAGAGTGTTGGACACGCCAGTACGCATATTTTGAAACACCCTATGATTTACCTCACTGTTCATGTTAATCTTGACATGGAACCAATTGAGAATATCCATGACAATGTTATGTCACACCATAATATTTTTTCTAGGCAACCACACAGATTACCGTGGTTTCATACTTGTGGCACACGACATAAGTACATTTTCCTGCCTCTCATCTGATGACAAAAAAATATATAATTTTAGTTCAATCTGAAATCTAATCCTTGGAATGTTTTTCAGCATGGCTTCTGTTACATAAAATGAAACGAGTCCACATTGTGCTCCTGTGTTCAATTTGGTAATGGAAGTGCTTGGTATTCTTCTCTAGTTGAGTCAGAATGGAACGAGAACATATGCATCATTTAATGCTTTGCCCCAGGCCCCAAAGGAAGCTTAATCAGTAGGCTCGGCCGTTCATCTTCTTAACAGAGCAGTTTTGGCTTTCTGTTAAAATAATCCTGCCGAATATCTCTGTGCATATTTCAGTCAGCGGTAGATGAGAACCAATAACCAATAGGCTGCCTCGCATCACCACTCCAGGTCATCAACAGAGTTAGCGTAGATTGTACATCAATGCAAATAAAGCCGCTCCGTTTCTATGCAGAGAAAATTATATTAATTTGCATATTCAGCTCGGAAACCAGTTTTGTCATATGAAGGTAATGCACAAGTCACATTTCCACTGGACAACTGAGTTATATGATATAATTAATTAAATATATTGATTCTATTGTATTCAATTATGTTATATTCTCCCCTATTCCATTCTAGCCTATTGTTTAACTAATCATACTAGTGTCGACAATCGCTTGCCCACATCATCGAACACGAGTCAGTGCCAAGCTCAGACTAAAACTTATCTGTTCCATTTAAGAGGGGTCCAGTGCAGTTATTTGAGACTGGGTGAACTGAGACATCAGACAGGGGATTAAATCAGCGGCACTCTGACCTTTGGTGACCGTTGCTCACGACCCAGCCATCTGGAGAGGGCATCTTGCATGTCAGACTGCATCTCGCCACGGCAGGACCATGTCAATAGGGGGAAGTCAACATCACTATCTCTTGTATAGTTTAATGTAAAATAAATAAACAATATTCTGAAGGAAATAGCATTTTGCATTCCAAGTGGAAAGCCTTGACACACACTTGACTCTTGCATGGTCTTTTCCCCTCCAATCCCTTTCATCCTAGCCTTTGAAGAGTGAAAGAAGGGGTTGTTGTGCAGGTTTCAAACATGCAGATCTCCCTAGAAGTCTCTGATTGGTGGTCACAGCACAAAATAAAAACGTCATTTTGCATTCTGGCGAGATGTTACTTCATTCTTGCATTGACTCACCTTACAACTTGACCTCAAGGTTAAGGGAGTCTTGAGTAAGTCTCAACCATGTACATCATACTTTATCAAGCCCTCGCAGATTGGTGGTCATGGAGAAAAGAGACTAGGACCGAGGGAGATTTGGTACCAGCTTGAACATTATATTTCTTTCCGAAATGAAAAAGTGAAGGATGACTGTCAAGACAGGAATAACTGTCGTCTCCTGGAAAGAGGAAAACAAATATTGAGATATTATGAATTGGATCCAGGATTCCACTGCTGCTAACTGTATCCTTCCTTCTGTCTGCATCTGTCTTGGAGCTTATCCCTCAATTGTGACCTTCCCGGAGTATAAAAACTCCCCAGCCTCTCAATCATTTCCATGGGCGAACCCATCACTCACACAGCCATGTTTGTATCGAATGTCTAGACATACAGTTTGCCAAGGGACTAGAGTTCTGCAGAGCAGGGGTGGGAGGCACCACCACTTATCCTCTCTCAAACCACAGAGATCTGTCCAATCACTGTAGCCACAGCTTGTCATTGATTCTGATTGAATGAAAATTGTGTCTATTCCGATGTGGAGGTAGAGAGTCATGTAGAGGTGTCTCTCTTTAACTATCCCTCTCCTCCTGTGGTAGTTTGAAATATATAGGTACCTGTCTAACCTAAGATTACGAAAGAGAGAGAGAGAGAGATCTACGCAGATGCAGGCTAGCGTTTCCGTCGGATGCTGCTCGCATTCTATCTCGCACAAAATATGCATGCAAAACTAATGGACGAGTCAACCTGCATATGGATGACGTTTCCTTAATGAACATCACTTGTACCTCCGCCTAGAGACACACGGGGACGAATTACGGTTGATGGGGATCAAGCAGGAAATGTATTTACCTGACATTTTATATTATATTGAATCAGTAATCTTCAAGGATCAATGCATAATTCATTATAGGGAACATGCCAACAATAACTGAACCACACCTAGGCTATAAGCAATGGGGACGTTCAATTAGATATTTTCCCTCAATGGAACTTTCCCTCAAAGACATGCACTTACATCGTATTCATCCTCATAGGACTTATGAAATGCAATAGTTTCATTGGAATTGGATAAGTACACCTGTAACTCATACCAATAACACATTGATTTAATTGCAAATGTCAGCTAGAGGAAAATGTGTTCAAAAGAGGGTGTGTGTGTGTGTGTGTGTGTGTGTGTGTGTGTGTGTGTGTGTGTGTGTGTGTGTGTGTGTGTGTGTGTGTGTGTGTGTGTTAGTGTGTGCAGAGCATGGTTGATGTTAGCACTAACGCAGCCAAAATATGGAGAGCCAGGGCCAGCCTCAAAGCCACCCCTCCATGCTCAAATAAGCCTTTGTTTGACCCAGCTCAGAGTGGAGGCATTGCTGTTCATCTCCCAAATCCTGGCCAAGTTGTCTGACAGCAAGCCCTTCTTTCTGGGGGGAAGGTTTTGGGGAGTGCACACAGTGGACGCTTTTTTTCTGGGACACATTCCAAATGAAGCTACACATATTGGTGTGATCTGAAAAACATTACATAAACAATCCAATTGTCAATACAGCCCCACTACATGGCCTCACTCTGAAAACGTTTCCCTAGATGCTGCCTGTGTTATACTTTGTGGAGAATGTCTGTTGTTTTGCATTGCTTGTGTGCTTGCTTAGGGATATTGGGGTTGAATTCACAGCTATTATTGGAAAGACAACTTGCTGCCACATGAGTCTCGAAGTTGCATTTGGTGCCGTAGAGTGTCTGTCACTGTGTTACAAATCAAATAACAAGTGACCACCTACAGATCCCATACAACCCAAAACTGAATGTTTCATGAAGAAATGCCTGTTGACATGTGAAAAATATAAATATCCAGATATTCAAAATCATAAAATATGCTCACATGTTTGATTCATGTGAAATGAATGTGGTTGCGCCATAGGCTAAACCAGGGCCGATGCCAGAACCAATCAGGTGGAAAGGCATCTGATTTCCATAGGGGGAACATTGTTTTTACGGAACCTCCAAAGGACTCCTTGCATGAGCTCAATGCAGAGTTTGTGCTGCTGCCATCCAGGAAGTGCTACAGACTCCCACGTGCAAACTGTGCAGGTAATTGTTTTTATTGTGTGCCACATACTGTACACTGACCATTATGAACAAACAAGGAGGATATTACAGTAGGTGGATGGAGATGGACCCACCCGTTCAGGAACGTGGAATGTGGAATCATGGAGTTAGGGTCGTGCAATGACATTATATGCAATGCTCAAGGGACCTTGACATCAAGGAGATGTACAATACTGGATGAGGGAGGGGGGGTCAAACACTTCAAAACTCTGTTTTGACTGTCTTTTTGGCCGTTTATGAATGTGTTATTCAATGCGATTATCTGGGCTATATTAGTAACGGCCAAAATCTTTAAAAAAAAAAATGGATACCTAAAGGGGTCCTACAATTCAAAATCAAATAGCTAAATGATCCATAGTATGATCATTTAAAAAAAAATGTCCATATGTCACCTTAGAACTCCCTCACGGCTTAGACTCTTAAGGGTGAATGTGGCATGAACACAACCTGTCATTGTTTTCATTTGATTGTCAAACAATCCACTTCAATAAAGTAAGTTACCTTCCCCCGTTTGTCCAAAATAATTCTATCATCGAAACCCGCCAACTTTCCTTCAATTCGCAAGTGGCAGAAACTACATCAACTCACCAGAAAAAAAACTTTTGAGTGAGCTAAACAGCACCCCTCTGTCTTACTAAATGTAGCCCATGTATCTGATGCTGTCTGGCCAAAAAGATGATGACATGCAATATACTATTTTTTTGACCAGTGGGCTACACATACTGAGACAGAGGTGCACTTTTTCGCTCGCTCGGATGTAGTATCTGAGATTGACGTGTCTTTCTGTCGGTCTAATAAATTATCAACATTTAAACATTTTATTTGGATGGGCAAGGAGGTACGGTAGGGCGTGCCAGACCCCTTAAGGCCTGCCCATAATACCGGCCTTGGGCTAAATAAATGCAACCATTCAATCAAACAAATTCAACCCCGTATCATATTGGGGCACATGGAGTGCAAACAAAATATGGGGTAAACTCAATTGCATGTTCAAACTACATCGGTAATTACTTTAAAACATAAAATGGTATCTCGTTCCCTGTGGAATTCTTGGAGGTGAGAAAGGGGCTTCCAGGGAAATCTATTTGGAGATTGTTCTTTTAATAGTGCACCTGAGAGAGCCTAATGAGTCTAGCTCACAATGAGAACCAGTCTGTGGCTAAAGAATGGGGCTATCAACTAGCTCCCACTGGTCTTCGGCATAGCCAATATTGACTGGCTTAGATGTATGGAAATGGTGGTACCGGTGCAGTCAGGAGACAGACGTTACAGAACCCCTGTGATGGCTATGGGATCAGACTTTACTAGGCTTTTTGGGGTTCTATGTGACTTGGAAAAAAGGCACAGAGCATTTTGCATAATGTACATCATTCTCTCACCTCTTGGTAGATGAGGTAATATTGTATGATATTTACACCAACAGCTGCAGACAACAGATGTACCAGAAGATTACTGGGGTAAGGTGATATAAATAACACCACTATCGCAATAGCTCTCCTTCATGGAATGGGGACTTGTCACTGAGGTCAGATATGGGGGAAAGTATTCTATTTGACACGAAACCCTATCTAAAGTATTATGAACAAAAATCCTAGATTGTTGCAAACAGAAGTGAGAAATACTATTATGTTATAAACACAGCACCACATCGGTACGTTAAATGTCTCACTGAAGTGACTGCACCTTTTATAACCTCAGGACAGAGTATAATGTATAACTAGAATTATAAGTATAATGTATCATTGGATGATTTGAAGACGCCAATAACCTTCTTGTGTGAATGTTTCTCAACATCATGAATAACTTCTGTATTTTGTGGTCTAACATGTCCTCCCACATATATGACGGTGGCATACGCTAGGCGTGTTTCTTCTGATCAGTGGTGGGAAAAGTACCTACAGCAATTATCATACTTGAGTAAAAGTAAAGATACCTTAATAGAAAATGAAGTGAAAGTGAAAAGTGAAAGTGAAAGTCACCCAGTAAAACACTACAAGTATTTGGTTTTAAATATACTTAAGTGTCAAAAGTAAATGTAATTGCTAAAATATACTTAAGTATCAAAAGTAAAAGTATACATAACAAACAATTCCTTATATTAGCTAAACAGACGGCACCATTTTCTTGTTTTTAATTTATTTACTGATAGCCAGGGGCACACTCCAACCATCAGACATAATTTACAAACAAATAATTTGTGTTTAATGAGTCCGCCAAATTAGAGGCAGTAGGGATGACCAGGGATGTGCTCTAGCTAAGTATGTGAATTAGACAATTTTCATGTCCTGCTAAGCATTCAAAATGTAACGAGTACTATTCGGTGTCAGGGAAAATGTATGGGGTAAAAAGTACATTATTTTCTTTAGGAATGTTTTGAAGTAAAAATGTGTCAAAAGTATAAATAGTAAAGTACAGATACCCCAAAAAACGACTTAAGTAGTATTTTAAAGTATTTTTACTTAAGTACATTACATCCCTGCTTCTGGTGGATATCAGAAGTATCAACCATAACTTGGAGAAACAAACAATCCAACATACTTGGATTTATTCACGAACAAGAAGGTTGGCTGTTGGTGGTTGTGTTTCATGTTCTTTCCAAATCATTACTTTCATTTCAGCATTTCGATAACACTGCTTACTGCAGAGCCTAATATCATGGCACTACGGGATTAGTACATTTTCCCTTCAGATCTAATTAGTTACTTCTGCATATTAGTGCATGGCAAACAAGAACGCTAAACAAATATTTTTGGTCTGACCCTGTGGTGACCTGGAGCCTCTACAGCCAACACTGGCAGAGATATCAGAATTGAGAAAGAACTGCTGTCTCAGTTGCATATTGATGGTCTTTGATTTTGTGCTGGGAGCGTTATCTTCCTCTACTATTTTGGAGCACACACACACACACACACACACACACACACACGCACACGCACACGCACACGCACACACACACACACACACACCCTCTTTCATTGTAGTGTCCCTGATAATTACGTTTTGTGTCATAATATACAGTGTACCACAATTCACGAGGGTTCATGAATGTTTCTTCAGTTGGCTGCTGTGCTATTGTGATGTTAATCCACACCAGGAAGCAGAAGCCTCTGAGGACCAGCCAAGAGATTAGGAGCTATTTCTTTTTTCTTTCTCTGATGAAGCTCACAACAGCTTCATTATTCCTCATTATCACTGCTGGTTTATCCGTGGCCAAAGTGGATTTCTAAGATGGCTGGTGTCGTGAATGCGCTCTGCTGGAACTTGTTTTTGTATTTGACCAATGTGAATAGAGAAGGTAGGTTTGAATGATTATATTAGAAGATGGGAGGAACAGGGGACATACTGTACAAGATGTGTCCAATCTCCAACCCCCCTGCTGTGTTCATTTTTTACTCTAGTCTTCCTCGACCAATTGGCAACTGTCAGATAATTAGTAGGATATACATTCGCTGTGTGTATGTGTCGTTGTACTTCCCAACGCATGCACGCACACTCACACTCACGCTCACACAGCATTTGGGCTTGGTTCAGCAGAGCCAGCCATGTCGACAGACTGGTGGTTTCAGGATGTAATCCTGCCTCTTTGGTGGTGCTTACTCTTTGCCTTGTGATTTGGATGGCAGAGGCTATGGAATTCACAAGAGGGAAGGAGAGACTTCAAAGGTTTGAGATTATTTTCTCAGATCCTTCCCTCAGTGGGGTATCGCCGCAAAACATGACTAGGCAATTGTCTGTCCAGACAGACTTCAGAAAGCATGCCTGAGTCCTTCTCCCTTTTTCCTGAGAGCTGCCTCAAAAAAAGTGGAACGGAATATATTGGTGGGTAGACGGTGAGGGAAAATGTGCTGTCTCCAGGGCTGCAAATCAAATGGATTAATGTGACAATCGCAGCTGTGGCTCATAACAAACACTTCTGTATGCATATCGACATGTTGTTTTGTGGATCCAAATCTTTTGGATCTTGAATCCAAGGCCTGAAATAAACAACATTTTCTCTCTTAACATGTTCAGCTATTTATAGTCTTTTGCAGCATTTCCCAAACTCGGTCCTCGGCACCCCACGTTTATTTGTTTTCCCCTCAACACTACACAGCTGATTCAAATTATCAAAGCTTGATGATTGGTTGTTTATTTGAATCTGGTGTTTAGTGCTAAGGCAAAAAACGAAATGTGTAGGAAATCCGGGGGGGGGGGGGGGGGGGGGGGTGGAGGGCACGTGTAGCAGGAAGCTGCCTAGTGGTCTGGGGGTAGAAGCTATTGGCGGTGATGGAAGTGGGGAGAACAGGCCATGTCTTGGGTGGCTGAGGTCCTTGATGATCCTCTTGGCCTTCCTGCGACACCTGGTGTTGTAGGTGTTCTGGAGGGCAGGCAGTGTGCACCCAATAGTGCGTTCGGTTGAGCGTACCTCCCTCTGTAGAGCTTTGCAGTCCGCTGCGGTGTAGTTGCCCTGCCAGGCTGTGATGCGTCCCGACGGTAGGCCACATTTATTCAACGTCCTGAGGTTGAAGAGTCACTGTCGTGCCCTCTTCACCACGGTGTCTGTGTGGTTTGACCATTTCAGCTCCTCAGAGATGTGTACACCGAGGAACTTGACGTTTTTTGGCTGTCTCCATGGAGTCATCATTGATGGTTTAATGTTCAGCTCCTTTGTCTTGTTGATGTTGAGGGAAATGTTTTTTACCTGACAGCATGCAGTCAGAGTGCCTTCCTACACTCTGTAGGCTGTCTTGTCGTTGTTGGTAATCAGGCCTACGACTGGCGTGTCGTCAGCGAACTTGACGATAAAGTTGGAACTGTGTGAGGTCACGCAGTCGTGGGTATACAGGGAGTATAGGAGGCCACTGAGGAAGCCCACGTTTCAGGGAAAACAGATGTTAGGTTTTAAACACTGTATCTGTTACGGTGCGTGAATGAGGACCCAAAAGCGAATTAACGTAAACAGAACTTCTTTAATAACAAAACATAGGTAGGCTCAGATGGACCGGCAGATTCCGACAGGACAGGACAAGGTTGCAGCAAACATGACGATAGTCTGGTTCAGGCATGAAAAACACAAACAAGAATCCGACAAAGACAGGAACAAAAACAGAGAGAGATATAGAGGACTAATCAGAGGGAAAAAGGGAACAGGTGGGAAAAGGGGTGACGAGGTAGTTAGGAGGAGACAAGGAACAGCTGGGGGAAAGAGGGGGAGAAAAGGTAACCTAATAACGACCAGCAGAGGGAGACAGGGTGAAGGGAAAGGACAGAAACAAGACACAACATGACAATACATGACAGTACCCCCCCACTCACCGAGCGCCTCCTGGCGCACTCGAGGAGGAAACCTGGCGGCAACGGAGGAAATCATCGATCAGCGCACGGTCCAGCACGTCCCGAGAGGGAACCCAACTCCTCTCCTCAGGACCGTACCCCTCCCAATCTACTAGGTACTGATGACCACGGCCCCGAGGACGCATGTCCAAAATCCTACGGACCCTGTAGATGGGTGCGCCCTCGACAAGGATGGGGGGGGGGGGGGAGACGAGCGGGGGCGCGAAGAACGGGCTTGACACAGGAGACATGGAAGACCGGGTGGACGCGACGAAGATATCGCGGAAGAAGAAGTCGCACTGCGACAGGATTAATGATCCGAGAAATACGGAACGGACCAATGAACCGCGGGGTCAGCTTGCGAGAAGCGGTCTTAAGGGGAAGGTTCTGAGTGGAGAGCCAAACTCTCTGACCGCGACAATATCTAGGACTCTTAGTTCTACGCTTATTAGCAGCTCTCACAGTCTGCGCCCTATAACGGCAAAGTGCAGACCTGACCCTCCTCCAGGTGCGCTCGCAACGTTGGACAAAAGCCTGAGCGGAGGGGACGCTGGACTCGGCGAACTGAGATGAGAAGAGCGGAGGCTGGTACCCGAGGCTACTCTGAAAAGGAGATAGCCCGGTCGCAGACGAAGGAAGCGAGTTGTGGGCGTATTCTGCCCAGGGGAGCTGTTCTGACCAAGACGCAGGGTTGCGAAAAGAAAGACTGCGTAAGATGCGACCAATAGTCTGATTGGCCCGTTCTGCTTGACCGTTAGACTGGGGGTGAAAGCAGGAAGAGAGACTGACGGAAGCCCCAATCAAACGGCAAAACTCCCTCCAAAATTGAGACGTGAATTGCGGACCTCTGTCCGAAACGTCGTCTGACGGAAGGCCATGAATTCTGAAAACATTCTCGATGATGATTTGTGCCGTCTCTTTAGCAGAAGGAAGCTTAGCAAGGGGAATAAAATGAGCCGCCTTAGAGAACCTGTCGACAACCGTAAGAATAACAGTCTTCCCCGCTGACGAAGGCAGTCCGGTGACAAAATCTAAGGCGATGTGAGACCACGGTCGAGAGGGAATGGGAAGCGGCCTGAGACGGCCGGCAGGAGGGGAGTTACCGGACTTAGTCTGCGCGCAGACCGAACAAGCAGCCACGAAGCGACGCGTGTCATGCTCCCGGGTGGGCCACCAAAAACGCTGGCGAATGGAAGCAAGCGTACCCCGAACGCCAGGATGGCCGGCTAACTTGGCAGAGTGAGCCCACTGAAGAACGGCCAGACGAGTAGGAACGGGAACGAAAAGAAGGTTCCTAGGACAAGCGCGCGGCGACGGAGTTTGAGTGAGTGCTTGCTTTACCTGCCTCTCAATTCCCCAGACAGTCAACCCGACAACACGCCCCTCAGGGAGAATCCCCTCGGGGTCAGTGGAGGCTACTGAAGAACTGAAGAGACGAGATAAAGCATCAGGCTTGGTGTTCTTAGAGCCCGGACGATAAGAAATCACGAACTCGAAACGAGCGAAAAACAGCGCCCAGCGCGCCTGACGCGCATTAAGTCGTTTGGCAGAACGGATGTACTCAAGGTTCCTATGGTCAGTCCAAACGACAAAAGGAACGGTCGCCCCCTCCAACCACTGTCGCCATTCGCCTAGGGCTAAGCGGATGGCGAGCAGTTCGCGGTTTCCCACATCATAGTTACGTTCCGACGGCGACAGGCGATGAGAAAAATACGCGCAAGGGTGGACCTTGTCGTCAGAGAGGGAGCGCTGAGAAAGAATGGCTCCCACGCCCACCTCTGACGCGTCAACCTCGACAACGAACTGTCTAGTGACGTCAGGTGTAACAAGGATAGGTGCGGATGTAAAACGATTCTTGAGGAGATCAAAAGCTCCCTGGGCGGAAACGGACCACTTAAAGCACGTCTTGACAGAAGTAAGGGCTGTGAGAGGAGCTGCCACCTGACCGAAATTACGGATGAAACGACGATAGAAGTTCGCGAAGCCGAAAAAACACTGCAGCTCGACGCGTGACTTAGGGACGGGCCAATCAATGACAGCTTGGACCTTAGCGGGATCCATCTTAATGCCTTCAGCGGAAATAACAGAACCGAGAAATGTGACGGAGGAGGCATGAAAAGAGCACTTCTCAGCCTTCACAAAAAGACAATTCTCTAAAAGGCGCTGGAGGACACGTCGAACGTGCTGAACATGAATCTGGAGTGACGGTGAAAAAATCAGGATATCGTCAAGGTTAACGAAAACAAAGATGTTCAGCATGTCTCTCAGGACATCATTGACTAATGCCTGAAAGACAGCTGGAGCGTTAGCGAGGCCGAAAGGAAGAACCCGGTATTCAAAGTGCCCTAACGGAGTGTTAAACGCCGTCTTCCACTCGTCCCCCTCCCTGATGCGCACGAGATGGTAAGCGTTACGAAGGTCCAACTTAGTGAAAAACCTGGCTCCCTGCAGGATCTCGAAGGCTGAAGACATAAGAGGAAGCGGATAACGATTATTCACTGTTATGTCATTCAGCCCTCGATAATCTATGCAGGGGCGCAGGGACCCGTCCCTCTTCTTAACAAAAAAAAACCCCGCTCCGGCGGGAGAGGAGGAGGGGACTATGGTACCGGCGGCAAGAGCTACAGACAAATAATCTTCGAGAGCCTTACGTTCGGGAGCCGACAGAGAGTATAGTCTACCCCGGGGGGGAGTGGTTCCCGGAAGGAGATCAATACTACAATCATACGACCGGTGTGGGGGAAGAGAGGTGGCCCTGGACTGACTGAACACCGTGCGCAGATCGTGATATTCCTCCGGCACCCCTGTCAAATCACCAGGCTCCTCCTGTGAAGAAGAGACAGAGGAAACAGGAGGGATAGCAGACATTAAACATTTCACATGACAAGAGACGTTCCAGGAGAGGATAGACTTACTAGACCAATTAATGGAAGGATTATGACAAACTAGCCAGGGATGGCCCAAAACAACAGGTGTAAAAGGTGAACGAAAAATTAAAAAAGAAATGGTTTCGCTATGATTACCAGAAACAGTGAGGGTTAAAGGTAGCGTCTCACGCTGAATCCTGGGGAGAGGACTACCATCCAGGGCGAACAAGGCCGTGGACTCCCTTAACTGTCTGAGAGGAATGTCATGTTCCCGAGCCCAGGTCTCGTCCATAAAACAGCCCTCCGCCCCAGAGTCTATTAAGGCACTGCAGGAAGCTGACGAACCGGTCCAGCGTAGATGGACCGACAAGGTAGTGCAGGATCTTGAAGGAGAGACAGGAGTAGTAGCGCTCACCAGTAGCCCTCCGCTTACTGATGAGCTCTGGCTTTTACTGGACATGAAGTGACAAAATGACCAGCAGAACCGCAATAGAGACAGAGGCGGTTGGTGATTCTCCGTTCCCTCTCCTTAGTCGAGATGCGGATACCTCCCAGCTGCATAGGCTCAGCACCCGAGCCGGCAGAGGAAGATGGTAGTGATGCGGAGAGGGGGGCAACGGAGAACGCGAGCTCCTTTCCACGAGCTCGGTGACGAAGATCAACCCGTCGCTCAATGCGAATAGCGAGTTCAATCAAGGAATCCACGCTGGAAGGAACCTCCCGGGAGAGAATCTCATCCTTTACCTCTGCGCGGAGACCCTCCAGAAAACGAGCGAGCAAAGCCGGCTCGTTCCAGCCACTGGAGGCAGCAAGAGTGCGAAACTCAATAGAGTAGTCTGTTGTGGATCGATTACCTTGACATAGGGAAGACAGGGCCCTGGAAGCCTCCTCCCCAAAAACAGATCGATCAAAAACCCGTATCATCTCCTCAAAGTCCTGATACTGGTTAGTACACTCAGCCCTTGCCTCCCAGATTGCCGTGGCCCACTCACGAGCCCGTCCAGTAAGGAGAGATATGACGTAGGCGACACGAGCAGTGCTCCTGGAGTAAGTGTTGGGCTGGAGAGAAAACACAATATCACACTGGGTGAGGAACGAGCGGCACTCAGTGGGCTCCCCAGAGTAACACGGCGGGTTATTGATTCTGGGCTCCGGAGATTCGAAAGCCCTGGAAGTGGCCGGTGGATCGAGGCGGAGATGGTGAACCTGTTCTGTGAGGTTGGAGACTTGGGTGGCCAGGGTCTCAACGGCATGTCGAGCAGCAGACAATTCCTGCTCGTGTCTGCCTAGCATCGCTCCCTGGATCTCGACGGCTGAGTGGAGAGGATCCGAAGTCGCTGGGTCCATTCTTGGTCGGATTCTTCTGTTACGGTGCGTGAATGAGGACCCAAAAGCGAATTAACGTAAACAGAACTTCTTTAATAACAAAACATAGGTAGGCTCAGATGGACCGGCAGATTCCGACAGGACAGGACAAGGTTGCAGCAAACATGACGATAGTCTGGTTCAGGCATGAAAAACACAAACAAGAATCCGACAAAGACAGGAACAAAAACAGAGAGAGATATAGAGGACTAATCAGAGGGAAAAAGGGAACAGGTGGGAAAAGGGGTGACGAGGTAGTTAGGAGGAGACAAGGAACAGCTGGGGGAAAGAGGGGGAGAAAAGGTAACCTAATAACGACCAGCAGAGGGAGACAGGGTGAAGGGAAAGGACAGAAACAAGACACAACATGACAATACATGACAGTATCCCTTAAAACCGGAAACATACGCTTTCGGCCGACCCACCGGAGAGTACCCTCAGGGTGGTTTGGTTCTGAAATTATAAAATATGTTGGTTGCTTTTAACAATCCCAATCCCAAAGCACAAATCCACAACATTCAGAGGGCGGTCCCCCTGCTACGTTCCAAACGGTGTAAACCCGAGGTCACTCGTTTTAGCCACCTTTGGGATATTTGAACCTTGGCACCACTTCTCACTGAGACTTGCTGATTGTTCCACAGTGCATGGTCATAGAGGAAATCACAGAATAACTGGAATTACATTACAGCTTATTTGGAGGCCAAGGGGTTCCTTGGGATCCATCCATCTTGTGTTTTCTCTTTGAGCTGGTGTGAAGCACATAAGGGGATTCTGCAAGGACTGCATAGCAGTCGAAGGTAGAGGCCTCAGCATAAACAATGATAAACAACTCAGTATCATGGCCGGGTCATTGCGAAAGCTACAGTCGAGGATGTTACTGCCATGTGATGTGAGAGTGAGTGGTGACTTCAATCATGTAGGACAAGACAATAGACATCTTTGGTGACATCATTCACAGACAGTAATCCTTTACAATCTTCCAGCGGAACTACTATAGTTTCATTTGCATGGTTCGCGTCCACACATATTATGATAAATGTCATGATAAATGCAATGGAGATGTCAGCTAAAGAACACATAACTAACGCTTTCTCACGTATTAGCGCTTATTAATAAAGTAGCCAGTGTTACATTGCACTCAAACGTTTGTGATATGTACTGTACTGGTATTACTTATGTGTGTCATCTAACGGTGGTGTTCATTACTTGACATAACCATTACTGAAGTGGAAAGCATGTCATACTTGTCCTTTATTTCTCTCTATGGTTTTACACCAGCACATATCTTGGCGGTTAACACATTTACAGCCATTATCTCCTTCAACTCAATACAACTTTCAATTACGGGATGATGGCGAGAGAGATGGGCTCAAATAAATGGAGCATGGCGGTTGAAATATTGTATGCTAATTCCCCACTGAAGGCAAGGCGCTTGTGTGTGTGTGTGTGTGTGGCTTTTTCTAGTTGAGGTCCTTCAGGCAAATAGTGAGTGAGCCTTTGACATGACTTATACCCACACAAACACACACTCAGTCCCTCACTCACTCACTCACTTACTCACTCACATTATAAACTCAGTCATACAAACAATACATGTGAAGTACATTTTTGGCAGCTTCTTACATTCTTCCATCCATTGACGTGCCATTGAAGGAAGTACCATGCAACACTAGAGAGACTAGCCATCGAGTGAGGCAATGCTGCATTTCATGGAACATGTCCACTGAGGAATATGATCCCCAGGACCTAATTTTGCAATCAAAGGCAAGCTATCTCTATCTCCTATTCAGCAGCTTACAACTAATACATGAATTATAATAATTGGGAGTACACTCAATCTCATGAGGACAGCTAAAAGCACTGGGATGCCTCTCCTGCCCGAAACCAACCCAACATCCATCCCCTTACAGTGAAACAGCAGCTATGTAAGGCTTGATGTCTGTCATGTCAAGTTACTCCACCTGCAATCTCATCTCTCTCTCTCTTTACATCTTGCTCTCTCTGTGGCTCTCGGTTTCTCTCCTACTCTCTCTCTCTACACTTACTGCCTTATCTCTCGCTCTCTCCCTCTGTCTCTCTCTCTCCATCCATCTCTCTATGCACCCCTCTCCCCTCTCTGACACTGCTTTCCCATTCTATGTAATCTGGTCGGGGCTGTTCTGCCTCTCCCTCCTCGGTAGTCTCTCAGGGTAGTATGGTACTGTGCTCTGCTCTGCTGAGCGTTACAGAGAGGCCCAAGCCAATTGCCAGATAGATGAGTATCTGGGGCATAACGAGTGGATGGTGGCACTGCATTAACGTTGACGGTAATAGGTTCAAACGTTTCAGGAGAGTCGCGGCAGCGTTGTGGCATCCCGCTGCTCTTAATTCAACGTGGAGTTCAGTGAGTGCAAGAGGAGGAGGAGCGTTGTGGAGGGGCCTGTCGTTAAAGTTGAAGCCACTGATGGTCATGTCACATCGGTGCAGAGGGGCCTGTCTTTATCTAACTGAAACCGTCACGCCAACGCAAGCCAGTACACACGCGCGCAGGCACGTCAAGACACACTCCCGCACACAAACTCACACTCCCTCTACGAGCTCCTGACCTTGACCACGGCGGGCGATGACTCATCACATTTTATTCCTCCCACTTCCCATCTCTCTGTTTATCTTCCTCTCTCTTTCCGACTCAAAACATGACTTTTCACCAGGAGCTAGAGGAGTCAATAAGAGTCAGTGACAAATGTGTTAATCATACAGGGTCTGTGGAGACATAATGACAATAAGAGGACTTGGTGGAAGCTCGGATACATTTCTGCCTGTCATTCCACTGCACGGCATAATTAGCTTTCAGAACGCTGTGTTCATTGTCACAAATGTGTGGTTTGCTGAGACGCCCGTTTGAGAAGCAGAAAGCAAAAGGGTGGGAGAAACGGGTGAGATGGGGGTGCTGCTGTTGTTCCTTCAGGCAGTTACCAATAAAACATTTTTAAAAAGTCTATATGAATTGTCAGCCTCGGATAATTGTGGGTTTCCATGGATACTGTTCCCACATATGGTCAGTCTCAGGAGAGAAGGGAAGAGTGGTGACATTAGCATATCATGCAAAACTCACACTCACTCAGTGTCTGATGCTAATATGTGCTACTGCTGCTCAGAGTGGTTACAGTAGAACAGAATATCCAAACCGAGGGACGTTTCCATTGCACCAAGGTTACCGTGGTTACCCGAGAAAGAGATGAAAAAGAATGCCAGAAGAATGCCACTGTTGCTAGGCATGAAGTGAATACATATTTATTTATCTGTTCATTTAGCTGTGCTTTTCTACCACGGTGCTTTTCTAAAACCTAATGATGAACCTACATTTACATTTGGGATTGTGTGTTTTTAAAGATTATTTTAATTCATTGAACAATATATAATTATGTAATTTTATATATATATATATATATATATATATATATATATATATATATATATATATATATATATATATATATATATATATACAGTGCCTTGCGAAAGTATTCGGCCCCCTTGAACTTTGCGACCTTTTGCCACATTTCAGGCTTCAAACATAAAGATATAAAACTGTATTTTTTTGTGAAGAATCAACAACAAGTGGGACATAATCATGAAGTGGAACGACATTTATTGGATATTTCAAACTTTTTTAACAAATCAAAAACTGAAAAATGGGCGTGCAAAATTATTCAGCCCCTTTACTTTCAGTGCAGCAAACTCTCTCCAGAAGTTCAGTGAGGATCTCTGAATGATCCAATGTTGACCTAAATGACTAATGATGATAAATACAATCCACCTGTGTGTAATCAAGTCTCCGTATAAATGCACCTGCACTGTGATAGTCTCAGAGGTCCGTTAAAAGCGCAGAGAGCATCATGAAGAACAAGGAACACACCAGGCAGGTCCGAGATACTGTTGTGAAGAAGTTTAAAGCCGGATTTGGATACAAAAAGATTTCCCAAGCTTTAAACATCCCAAGGAGCACTGTGCAAGCGATAATATTGAAATGGGAGGAGTATCAGACCACTGCAAATCTACCAAGACCTGGCCGTCCCTCTAAACTTTCAGCTCATACAAGGAGAAGACTGATCAGAGATGCAGCCAAGAGGCCCATGATCACTCTGGATGAACTGCAGAGATCTACAGCTGAGGTGGGAGACTCTGTCCATAGGACAACAATCAGTCGTATATTGCACAAATCTGGCCTTTATGGAAGAGTGGCAAGAAGAAAGCCATTTCTTAAAGATATCCATAAAAAGTGTTTTTTAAAGTTTGCCACAAGCCACCTGGGAGACACACCAAACATGTGGAAGAAGGTGCTCTGGTCAGATGAAACCAAAATTGAACTTTTTGGCAACAATGCAAAACGTTATGTTTGGCGTAAAAGCAACACATCTGAACACACCATCCCCACTGTCAAACATGGTGGTGGCAGCATCATGGTTTGGGCCTGCTTTTCTTCAGCAGGGACAGGGAAGATGGTTAAAATTGATGGGAAGATGGATGGAGCCAAATACAGGACCATTCTGGAAGAAAACCTGATGGAGTCTGCAAAAGACCTGAGACTGGGACGGATATTTGTCTTCCAACAAGACAATGATCCAAAACATAAAGCAAAATCTACAATGGAATGGTTCAAAAATAAACATATCCAGGTGTTAGAATGGCCAAGTCAAAGTCCAGACCTGAATCCAATCGAGCATCTGTGGAAAGAACTGAAAACTGCTGTTCACAAATGCTCTCCATCCAACCTCACTGAGCTCGAGCTGTTTTGCAAGGAGGAATGGGAAAAAATGTCAGTCTCTCGATGTGCAAAACTGATAGCGACTTACAGCTGTAATCGCAGCAAAAGGTGGCGCTAAAAAGTATTAACTTAAGGGGGCTGAATAATTTTGCACGCCCAATTTTTCAGTTTTTGATTTGTTAAAAAAGTTTGAAATATCCAATAAATGTCGTTCCACTTCATGATTGTGTCCCACTTGTTGTTGATTCTTCACAAAAAAATACAGTTTTATATCTTTATGTTTGAAGCCTGAAATGTGGCAAAAGGTCGCAAAGTTCAAGGGGGCCGAATACTTTTGCAAGGCACTGTATATATATATATTCTAGGTGTCCATTTCAACCCTTTAACCTCCTCAATACTCTGTAGAGCAACTCCAGCTTTCTCTTAGGAAGGCAGCCAAGTGGCTTACACAACGCAAAAGGGGAAGTTTGATTTATAGATTATACATGGGTTTTCTTTCTCCTCCACGCAGTCCATTTGAAATAACCATGTTGATTTTGGTCTTAGTCTGCATTCAATTTTCACACCTTGGCAATTAGATACATGTTAAACCATCAACGAAGCTCTTAATAATAATAACATTTTAGGTGATATTGTGACCAATCTTTAAAACCTTAGATGCTTTGCACTTTAGCCCTGAACACTCCTTCCGACCCTCTTTCTCTGCACCATTTCCCCACAGGTGGCTCTTATGCCTTTCTTTGCTTTTTAAAGGGTGAACCCAGGCTGGGATTACCCCATCCAGATTATATCAGAATCATGATTGCACGGATAGGATCCTCTCATGCGTGGCAATGGACTGGCTGATGGATTCCGAGCCATACCACGCCAAACGCCAAGGGCACTGCATGTTTCTATGACATAAAGATCCGAGAGTAAGAGTAAGGGAGAGAATATACTGTACTATTCTCCCATATCTAAGGGAAATAAATAAGAGCATATAATCTGAGATGAGTCTCACTGTAGTAAAAACTGTGAAGGGAGATCGGTAGGAGAATCCCTAAATGATGAAATAGGCCAATTCCAGAATTCAGGGAAGATCAATCAGAAGGAATTTTATAATATAAACTCACTTTGATCATTACCAAACTAGACTTGTGCTGATAATCCATACACTGTTGATGTACCATATTCAAGTCACTAAAGAGGCCATATTGCTTCAGTTCACAAAGTGGGTGAATGCCTATGACGTTAGCATTAGCAGCCTTTAGTAATAGCCTACTGTGTGGGATGTCAATTTGCAGAGCCCAGAGATATTGCCTCAATGAATTTGTGTCAATCATTATTGAAACAATTAGCGTGGCGGAGTTTATTGCTTTGTAAAGCATTTCATGCCCTCCATTAGGTTGATGATGGAGTGTAGCTAACATGGTTGTTAAGGACACAACCAGACAAACAAAGAAAGAAAATAGGTCCATATTCCACTTGATCAGGTAGCCATCACACACACTGACGTCCGAAATACAATAAACAAAAATATAAACGCAACGTGAAGTGTTGGTCCCATGTTTCATGAGCCAAAATAAAAGATCCCAGAAATGTTCCACAAAAAGCAAGTTTCACTCAAATGTTGTGCACAAATGTGTTTACATGCCTGTTGCTGAACATTTCTCCTTTACAAGATAATCCATCCACCTGACAGTTGTGGCATATCAGGAAGCTGATTAAACAGCATGATCATTACACAGGTGCACCTGTAGGGGACAATAAAAGGCCACTCTAAAATGTGCAGTTTTGTCACACAACACAATGCCACATATGTCCCAAGTTTTGAGGGAGCGTAGAATTGGCTGCAGGAATATCCACCACAGCTGTTGCCAGAGAATTAAATGTTTAATTAAACCAACGTCGTTTTAGAGAATTTGGCAGTACGTCCTACCGGCCTCACAACCACAGGCCATGTGTAACAATGCCAACCCAGGAACTCCACATCCGGCTTCTTCATATCCAGCTCCTTCACATCATCTGAGACCAGCCACCCGGACAGCTGTTGAAACTGTGGGTTTGCACAACCAAAGAATTTCTGCACAAACTGTCAGAAACCATCTCAGGAAATCTCATCTGCGTGCTCCTTGTCCTCACCAGGGTCTTGACCTGACTGCAGTTCGGTGTCGTAACCGACTTTTGTGGGCAAATGCTCACCTTCCATGGCCACAGGCACGCTGGAAAAGTGGATTAATCCCGGTTTCAACTGTACCGGACTAAGTGTATGGCATTATGCAGGTGAGCAGTTTAATGATGTCAATGTTGTGAACAGAGTGCCCCATGGTGGTGGTGGGGTTAAGGTATGGGCAGGCATAATCTATGGACAATGAACACAATTGCATTTTATCGATGGCTATTTGCATGCACAGAGATACCGTGACGAGATTGAGAGCCTTGGTATCCACATCAACAACAAACTAACATGGTCCAAGCACACCAAGACAGTCATGAAGAGGGCAAGACAAAACCTATTCCCCCTCAGGAGACTGAAAAGATTTGTCATTGGGTCTTCAGACCCTCAAAAGATTTGACATCTGCACCATCGAGAGCATCCTGACGGGTTTCATCACTGCCCGGTATTGCATCTGCTCGGCCTCTGACCACAAGGCACTACAGAGGGTAGTGTGTATGGCCCAGTACATCACAGGGGCCAAGCTTCCTGCCATCCAGGACCTCTATACCAGGCTGTGTCAGAAGAAGGCCCTGATAATCATCAAAGACTCCAGCCACCCTAGTCATAGACTGTTCTCTCTGCTACTGCACGGCAAGCGGTACCGGAGCGCCAAGTCTAGGTCAAAGAGGATTCTAAACAGCTTCTACCCCCAAGCCATAAGACTCCTGAACAGCTAATCAAACCAGACTATTTGCACCCCCCCACGCTGCTACTACTCTCTGTTATTTTCTATGCCTAGCCACTTCAACAACCCTACCTGCATGTACATAATTATCTCAATTACCTTGACACCGGTGCCCCCGCACATTGACACATTGACTCTGTACCGGTACATAGCCCCGCTATTGTTATTTACTGCAGCTCTTTAATTATTTGTTTTTGTTATCTCTTACTTATTTTTTAAAATTAGTTTTTTTAGGTATTTTCTTAAAACTGCATCGGTGGTTGTATTCAGAGCATATGACATATACATTTTAATTTGATTTGAGATCCTGAGGCCCATTAACGTGCCATTCATCTGCTACCGTCACCTCATGTTTCAGAATGATAATGTACATTTCTTGCATTTCTCAAGGATCTGTACAAAATTCCTGGAAGCAAAAAAATGTCCCGGTTCTTCCATGGCCTGCATACTCACCAGACGTGTCACCCAATGAGCATGTTTGGAATTGCTCTTGATTGATGTGTAGGACAGCGTGTTCCAGTTCCCACCAATAGCCAGCAACTTTAGACAACCATTGAAGAGGCGTGGGACAACATTCCACAACACCAAAATCAACAGCCTGATCAATTATTTATGAAGGAGATGTGTCGCGCTGCATGAGGCAAATGGTGGTCACACCAGATACTGACTGTTTTTCTGATCCAAGCCCCTACTTTTTTTTAAGGTATCTGTGACCAAGAGCTGAAAATGTGTATTCTCAGTCATATGAAATCCATAGATTATGACCTAATGAATTTATTTAAAATGACAAATGTCCACGAACTGTTACTCTTTAAAATTGTTTAATTTATATTTTTGTTCAGTGTACATTCTACGCTGCTAAAGCTGCACAGTACTTCCTCACATAGAATGTGCTTAGTAAGCAGCAATAACCTCTCAGTGTTGTGTTCAGATACTTAAAAGTAGTTTTTCCTGCATTCATCCTTCTCGAAGTCAAAGCAGAAGTTGTGAGACATCAGAAGTTCGGCTCACAGTTTCTAAGTGGGGACTAAAATATTTTGACATGCTGGATTTTCCAAAATCCCAGTGATTTATAGTAAACAACACCATTGTCAGGGGAAAGAAATGATTTTGAAAAGATAGCCTTCCGTCATGTGTTGCTGTTGAGCAATAAAAACATTACACAACCTGAATATTACAAAACCATAGTGTCACAGTCAAAGACTGTGATACTATGCTGACACTGCCAACATATCTACTTTAACAAATAATAACTTGGTTCAATGGCTGTATTTTCACAAATAGTCTCAGATTAGACTTGATGATCCAGGATCAAGTCCACCCTCTTATCCAGTCTGAAAATGTATGCACTAATTAATGTAAATTCTCTGGATAAGAGTGTCTGCTAAATTATTCAAATGTAAATGCTATCATTATGATTTAAAAGTCACAAATATTCCTTGATCAGCACTTCTATTTTGAGATTCTTTGTGAATACTGGCCCTGATCTATCACTAATAAGGACAAAAGGTATGTTCCATCATATATGCACTCTTTCAAACCTACGCATAGTATCTGAACCATAGAAACATAATCTGTGGGCCTTGGAAACTCAGTATTTCATCCAGTTCATCGTCAATGTGGCTTGCACATCCTGCAACTACGACCCTCAGATCTCTCTTCATCCACTCAGTTACACGACTCTGTAAAACCAATTTGCTGTACAAAGACCAGCCATCACAGAAGGACATGCTACCCAGTCATCTCACTATCGCCTGAGGGTCACTCATCATCACCATGTTGGAGTCCAGCTATCTGATTGCAAAAAGCCTAGCCACTGCCCGAGGACCTTTACCACCTACACACAACAACAACTTCACAGGTGAAAGCTTTTCACAATACAGACACCATGGTCAAAAGGACTCATTCTTTTTCCGTCCTTTTTATTAGCTTGGGTGTTCGGGAACTGTAAAGAAAGGAATGCAAGTACGTCTCAAGGTATGTACTGAATGCCAGCAGCATACCACCCTGCATACCACTGCTGGTTTTCTTCTGAAGCTAAGCAGGGTTGGTCCTGGTCAGTCCCTGGATGGGAGACCAGATGCTGCTGGAAGTGGTGTTGGAGGGCTAGTAGGAGGTACTCTTTCCTCTGGTCAACAAAAAATATCCCAATATCCCAGGACACTGCCCTGTGTAGGGTGCCTTCTTTCAAATGGGATGTTAAATGGGTTTCCTGACTCTCTGAGGTCATTAAAGATCCCATGGCAATTATTGTAAGAGTAGGGGTGTTAACCCTGGTGTCCTGGCTAAATTCCCAATCTGGCCCTCAACCCGTCACCTAAGAATCCTCAGTTTACAATTGGCTCATTCCTCCTGTAACTATTCCCCAGGTTGTTGCTGAGAATGTGTTGTCAGTCAACTTACCTGGTAAAATAATGGATAAATAAAAAAAATGCTGCTGTAAATACTGAATCCATGACATGTCTTCTGGTGGACATACTGTTGTTTATTCAGTCATCCTTTTATTCATTCAATGACTCATCTGAAACTGAGAAGATGACTGGTTAAAGGAAAGGTGTTGGATGAAGCTGAATGCTCAATATTCACAGAAATGGCAGGAGTTGAGGACACTGGCAATGTCGAAACAAAAAAAAAGGTAGCAGACAACTTTTTATGGTCTTTTGGCCTGTTCTTTCAAGTTTTTTTTCCTTCGAGGCATCAGCAAGAAAACAAACAAAGACAGCAAACTGAAAAACAACGAGCTTATGCCTCTGCTTCTTAGCTTTCTTTGTGTTGGATTTCCAACTACATGCGGGGTAACATTTTATTGGATAAGCTCTTATCGAGGTAAATACTAGGTATGGATTGAATTCACTTAGCTCTTTTTTAGATGGAATTGAAATCAGACAAGTTAGTAGATTGGCAGTTTCATATCCCTTCCCTTGTATCGTACATGTAAGACTGGATGGGCAGGCTGGTGGCCTAGTGGTTAAAAGCATTAGGTCGGTAACTGAAAGGTTTCTGGTTTGAATCCCTGAGCTGAATAGGTGAAAAGTCTGTTAATGTCCCCTTGAGCAAGGCACTTAACTGCAATTGCTCCTGTAAGTTACTCTGGATAAAAGTGTCTGCACAAATGTATGTTGTCAAATCCATTGTTGACTGTGTAACATAAACGTTTATCTTGGTGACTGATGCTTTAAGGCAAAATGCATGTGCATTTATTAAAACTGTCATGGAGATTTACAATCATTTCAACCAGGTGCTGAGGTTGGTCAGAGATGAGATCTTAATAGCAAGACATCAATATGCGCACATCTCATTACTGTAGGGTGTGAGTGTGGACATTAATGGAACATACCCCTTCCTCCTATCCTGTACCTGAATGCCTGAAATACATTGACTAGGTACTCCTTGTACATTGCTTCATTCTTGTGTGTTTTATTTCTTAGGTGTTTTTTTACATTTCATATTTAACAGCATCATTTGGAAAGAGCTTTTTAAGTAAGCATTGTGAGGTCTACACCTGTTGTATTTGGTGCATGTGACAAAACAAATTGGAGTTCATTTGTGCTGTCCATCTCACGCTGGGGTACCTATGCTGACAAGTCATTATTAATCTGCTCATTTCCTCTGGTATAATTTGTACCACACACACACACATACACACACTCACATACTCACTCCCTGACGGGATGAAAGGCTTATTTTCTGTCACTTCTGACTAGAGTGATTGTAACACTGACAACTTAAGTAATATTTTACTTTCTTAGACACATTTTCCAAAACAATAAATTCAATTGTTTTTCCTGTGAAGGCTGTTGCTCATGCCTTTTGTCGGTCAGGGTTTTATACTGTATTCTAAGGCCAATCGTTATTTGTTTGTTTTATAAATCCTTGAAGGACATTCCAGAGAAGCATTCAGAAGAGCTTGACATTTTAAACTACTGCTTAACTATGAGACCAACAATGGCATTTGCTGTCAACACAGCAGACAAATGTACTGCCATGCAAGTGATCTAACAAAGTTATCTTAAAAATAATAAAATAAACAAATATATCTAACTCCAGCATACCTTTTAGTCAGACATCAGAAAAGCATAGCATGTGAGAGCCTCTACTCGTTGATATGCTGAAGAATATTTACTAGTACAGTCGTCAGATAGTAACAGAAATTGTTTTGAAAAACCCATGCCAAACAGACATCTCTGGTTGAGATACCAGGCTGAAAGAGTTAAAAAATATTTGAATTAAAGATCCACGTTTGAGGATTCCTCTTCGAACACCTCTAACTATGTACTTATCCTTTCTAGAATCATCCCTGTGGCAAACAAGACATTGGTGAAATCAATCATCATGTTTTAATCTGTATTTTTAATGCTCTGGTGAGATTGGGTATGGATAGAAGCTTGACAGATATATTTTGTAGGATGACAGAGATAAATAGAAATTAACACACAACACGTTAGTGTCCGGCTGTATTTTGGGACCAATCGAAGAGTCATTTTACACTGTCAGGTTTTTAAGTTGTTAAAATGAACCACTTTTTATTATGTTTACCAATAAATAGTGTAATGCATTGTATAATAAAACATAATTGTCACACTCTGACCATTATTTGCGTTGTTTGTTTCTATGTTTTGTTTGGTCAGGGTGTGATATGAGTGGGCATTCTATGTTGCATGTCTAGTTAGTCTGTTTCTATGTGTTTTGGCCTGATATGGTTCTCAATCAGTGGCAGGTGTTTGTCGTCGTCTCTGATTGGGAACCATATTTAGGTAGCCTGTTTTGTATTGTGGTTCGTGGGTTATTGTCTATGTGATGTTGCATGTTAGCACTCAGTTTTAATAGCGGTCACAGTCGTCTTGTTAGTTTGTTTGTTTTGTTTAGTGTACTTAGTGATTTTTCGTCCTTTCATTAAAGTATGCATTCACAGCACGCTGCGCTTTGGTCTCCTCAATACGACGATCGTGACAATAATAGCATGGTAGTAACATATACAGTGCCTTCAGAACGTATTCACACGCCTGTTGTGTTTTTAAGAAAGGTTAACAAATTAATAAAAATGCGAAGCTGAAATATTGAGTCAATAAGTATTCAACCATTTTCTGTATGGAAAGCCTAAATAGGTTCAGGAGTAAAAATATGTTTAACAAGTCACATACTAAGTTACTAAGGTACTCACTCTGTGTGCAATAGTATTATTTAAAATTATTTTTAAATGACTACCCCATCTCTGTACCCCACATACACAATTATCTGTAAGGTCCCATAATCAAGCAGTGAATTTCAAGCACAGATTCAACCACAAAGACAAGGGAGGTTTTGCAGTGGTTCACAAAGAAGGGAACCTATTGAATATCCCGTTGAGCATGGAGTTATTAATTACACTTTGGTTGTGTATCAATACACCCAGTCACTATAAAGATACATACGCCCTATCTGATGGTGATTTTAAAACAATTACAGAGTTTAATGGCTGTCATAGGATATAGCTAAGGATGGATCAACAACATTGTAATTACTCCATAATACTAACATAAATGACAGAGTGAAAAGAAAGAAGCTTGTACAGAATACATGTATTCCAAAACATGCATCATGTTTGAAATAAGGCACTGAAGTAATACTGCAAAAAATGTGGCATAGACATGAACTTGTGGTCCTGAATACAGTAGTGTTTGGGGCAAATCCAATACAACACATCACTGAGTACCACTCTTCATATATTCAAGCATGGTGGTGGTGTCACGGCTTTCTTCTGTTGAAGGAGTGTCACGACTTCTGCCGAAGTCGTTGCCTCCTTCTTCGGGCGGTGCTCGGTATTCGACGTCACCGGTCTTCTAGCCATCATTGATCCACTTTTCATTTTCCATTGGTTTTGTCTTGTCTTCCCACACACCTGTTTTCAATCCCATTCATTACCTGTTGTGTATTTAACCATCTGTTTCCCCTCATGTCTTTGTCAGAGATTGTTTAATTGTCAGTGTTGTTATTTTGTTGTGTTGTTGCGCGACGGGTCCTCGTACCCATGTTTTTCCATGTCTGTACGTTTTAGTGTTATGGAGCATGTTCTGTTGACATTTATTAAAAGACTCCATTTACACTTCATTTTGACTCTCCTGCGCCTGACTTCCCTGCCACCTATACACACGACGCTGACAAGGAGAGGCGGACCAAAACGCAGCGTGGTTATTGTGATACATCTTTAATGAAGATGATAAATGAACAATATACAAAACAAGAAATGTGAAAAAAACGAAAACAGCCCTATCTGGTGTAACAAACACAAAGACAGGAACAATCACCCACAAAACCCAACACCAAACAGGCTACCTAAACATGGTTCCCAATCAGAGACAATGACTAACACCTGCCTCTGATTGAGAACCATATCAGGCCCAAACACAGAAACAGACAAACAAGACATCCAACATAGAATGCCCACTCAGATCACACCCTGACCAAACAAAACATACAAAGCAAACTATGGCCAGGGTGTGACATGTGGCTGCATCACATAATGGGTATGCTTGTCATTGTCAAGTACTAGGGAGTTTTGTAGGATAAAAATAATAGAGTTAAGCACAGGCAAAAACCTGATTCAGACTGCTTTCCAACAAACACTGGGAGACGTGAATCTTTCAGCAGGACAGTTAACAAAACAGCTGTATTTGCTGCCTAATGTAATTTTTATTTTTATTTTTATTTCACCTTTTTAACCAGGTAGCCTAGTTGAGAACAAGTTCTCATTTACAACTGCGACCTGGCCAGGATAAAGCATAGCAGTGTGAACAGACAACAACACAGAGTTACACATGGAGTAAACAATAAACAAGTCAATAACACAGTAGACAAAAAAAGAGTCTATATACATTGTGTGCAAAAGGCATGAGGAGGTAGACAATAAATAGGCCATAGGAGCGAATAATTACAATTTAGCAGATTAACACTGGAGTGATAAATGATCAGATGGTCATGTGCAAGTAGAGATACTGGTGTGCAAAAGAGTAGACAAGTAAATAAATAAAAACAGTATGGGGATGAGGTAGGTAAATTGGGTGGGCTATTTACAGATGGACTATGTACAGCTGCAGCGATCGGTTAGCTGCTCAGATAGCAGATGTTTAAAGTTGTTGAGGAAAATAAAAGTCTCCAACTTCAGCAATTCGTTCCAGTCACAGGCAGCAGAGAACTGGAACGAAAGGCGGCCAAATGAGGTGTTGGCTTTAGGGATGATCAGTGAGATACACCTGCTGGAGCGCGTGTTACGGGTGGGTGTTGCCATCGTGACCAGTGAACTGAGATAAGGCGGAACTTTACCTAGCATGGACTTGTAGATGACCTGGAGCCAGTGGGTCTGGCGATGAATATGTAGCGAGGGCCAGCCGACTAGAGCATACAGGTCGCAGTGGTGGGTGGTATAAGGTGCTTTAGTAACAAAACGGATGGCACTGTGATAAACTGCATCTAGTTTGCTGAGTAGAGTATTGGAAGCTATTTTGTAGATGACATCGCCGAAGTCGAGGATCGGTAGGATAGTCAGTTTTACTAGGGTAAGTTTTGCGGCGAGAGTGAAGGAGGCTTTGTTGCGAAATATAAAGCCGACTCTAGATTTGATTTTGGATTGGAGATGTTTAATATGAGTCTGGAAGGAGAGTTTACCATCTAGCCAGACACCTAGGTACTTATAGATGTCCACATATTCGAGGTCGGAACCATCCAGGGTGGTGATGCCAGTCGGGCGGGCTGGTGCAGGCAGCGAACGGTTGAAAGCATGCATTTTGTTTTACTAGCGTTTAAGAGCAGTTGGAGGCCACGGAAGGAGTGTTGTATGGCGTTGAAGCTCGTTTGGAGGTTAGATAGCACAGTGTCCAAGGAAGGGCCAGAAGTATACAGAATGGTGTCGTCTGCGTAGAGGTGGATCAGGGAATCGCCCGCAGCAAGAGCAACATCATTGATATATTCAGAGAATAGAGTCAGCCCGAGAATCGAACCCTGTGGTACCCCCATCGAGACTGCCAGAGGACCGGACAACATGCCCTCCGATTTGACACACTGAATTCTGTCTTCAAAGTAGTTGGTGAACCAGGCAAGGCAGTCATTAGAAAAGCCGAGGCTACTGAGTCTGCCGATAAGAATATGAATATTAAAAGAGTTGAAAGCCTTGGCCAGGTCGATGAAGACGGCTGCACAGTACTGTCTTTTATCGATGGCGGTTATGATATCGTTTAGTACCTTGAGCGTGGCTGAGGTACACCCGTGACCAGCTCGGAAACCGGATTACACAGCTGAGAAGGTACGGTGGGATTCGAGATGGTCAGTGATCTGTTTGTTGACTAGGCTTTCAAAGACCTTAGATAGGCAGGGCAGGATGGATATAGGTCTGTAACAGTTTGGGTCCAGGGTGTCTCCCCCTTTGAAGAGGGGGATGACCGCGGCAGCTTTCCAATCCTTGGGGATCTCAGACGATACGAAAGAGAGGTTGAACAGGCTGGTAATAGGGGTTGCGACAATGGCGGCGGATAGTTTCAGAAATAGAGGGTCCAGATTGTCAAGCCCAGCTGAACTGTATGGGTCCAGGTTTTGCAGCTCTTTCAGAACATCTGCTATCTGATATTGGGTAAAGTAGAAGCTGGGGAGGCTTGGGCGAGTATCTGCGGGGGGGGGGGGGGCTGTTGGCCGAGGTTGGAGTAGCCAGGAGGAAGGCATGGCCAGCCGTTGAGAAATGCTTGTTGAAGTTTTCGATTATCATGGACTTATCGGTGGTGACCGTGTTACCTAGCCTCAGTGCAGTGGGCAGCTGGGAGGAGGTGCTCTTGTTCTCCATGGACTTTACAGTGTCCCAGAACTTTTTGGAGTTAGAGCTACAGGATGCAAATTTCTGCTTGAAAAAGCTGGCCTTTGCTTTCCAGATTGACTGCGTGTATTGCTTCCTGACTTCCCTGAACAGTTGCATATCGCGGGGACTATTCGATGCTATTGCAGTCCGCCACAGGATGTTTTTGCGCTGGTCGAGGGCAGTCAGGTCTGTAGTGAACCAAGGGCTATATCTGTTCTTAGTTCTGCATTTTTTGAACGGAGCATGCTTGTCTAAGATGGTGAGGAAGTTACTTTTAAAGAATGACCAGGCATCCTCAACTGACGGGATGAGGTCAATATCCTTCCAGGATTCCCGGGCCAGGTCGATTAGAAAGGCCTGCTCACAGAAGTGTTTTAGGGAGCGTTTGACAGTGATGAGAGGTGGTCGTTTTACCGCGGACCCGTAGCAGATACAGGCAATGAGGCAGTGATCGCTGAGATCCTGATTGAAGACAGCAGAGGTGTATTTGGAGGGCAAGTTGGTCAGGATAATGTCTATGAGGGTGCCCATGTTTACGGATTTAGGGTTGTACCTGGTGGGTTCCTTGATGATTTGTGTGAGATTGAGGGCATCTATCTTAGAATGTAGGACTGCCGGGGTGTTAAGCATATCCCAGTTTTGGTCACCTAACAGAACAAACTATGAAGCTAGGTAGGGGGCGATCAATTCACAAATGGTGTCCAGGGCACAGCTGGGAGCTAAGGGGGGTCGGTAGCAGGCGGCAACAGTGAGAGACTTATTTCTGGAGAGATTAATTTTTGTATTAATTCTAACATGTATTGACACAGGGGGTTGAACACTTGTCTAATGTTGCATTAGATCATTTTGTGTAGATCGTTGACAAAAAATTACAATGAAATTCATTCTAATCCCACTTTTAACACAAAGAAAGTGTGGAAACAGTCAAGAGGTGTGAATACTTTCTGAAGGCACTGCATTCTTTGGTAATTGTACAATATAGTACATCTGACAGGTGTAGGCTATCAAAAGTCCTGTGGGACCTATTTCTTTGTAACAAATTACCACAAAAAATGTCATACAAGCATGGCTGTCAACCCACCAGCTATAGACTACACTTTTAAAAATAATGATAGCCTTATTCAACCGATTTTGTTAGACATCCATAAGGCCAGTAGTTTTTTTTGATTGACCACAATAAAAGTTTCTCTTATTTTTTTTTACTACAATGACCTTGTTATATAGACTTTTCCTTGACCTACTAATCAAATTATACTGGCAACAAATGGCAGTTTTTAGCAATACAAATCTTTTCATGAATGATAAAGTCTAATTTATTGCCGTTGGTACTTAATCTTGTGACTGATTGGAAACATCTGGTTGATAAATGGCTTGCATAAAATTAATTGTGAAGGAACACAGAATGAATCACGCAAGAATGGTTATTGCTATCACGGGAGGAACATTCAACACAAAATATCTGCATAAGCCAGAGATGGGCATTAACAAGCAAATTTAGGAAATTTGAAATTACCTGTATTAGGCTACAGTCTGAGAATATTAGGCTACACTCTGAGAGTACTAGGCTACAGTCAGAGAGTAGTAGGCTACAGTCAGAGAGTACTAGGGTACAGCCGGCGAATATTAGGCTACAGTTGGAGAGTATTTGGCTACAGCCGGAGAGTATTCGGCTACAGCCGGAGAGTATTCGGCTACAGCCGGAGAGTATTCGGCTACAGCCGGAGAGTATTCGGCTACAGCCGGAGAGTATTCGGCTACAGCCGGAGAGTATTCGGCTACAGCCGGAGAGTATTCGGCTATGGTAGGAGAGCAGTAGGCTGCAGTCGGAGAGCAGTAGGCTAAAGTTAGAGAATATTAGGCTACATTCAGAGTGATAGGCTATAGTAGAAGAGTAGTAGGCTACAGCCGGAGAGTATTCGGCTACAGCCGGAGAGTACCAGGCTACAGTCAGAGAGTATTCGGCTATGGTAGGAGAGTACCAGGCTACAGTCAGAGAGTATTCGGCTATGGTAGGAGAGCAGTAGGCTGCAGTCGGAGAGCAGTAGGCTAAAGTTAGAGAATATTAGGCTACATTCAGAGTAATAGGCTATAGTAGAAGAGTAGTAGGCTACAGTCAGAGAGTAGTAGGCTACAGTCAGATAGCAGTAGGCTACAGTCAGATAGCAGTAGGCTACAGTCAGATTAGTAGACCATAGTAGGAGAGTAGTACGCTACAGTAGGAGAGTATAAGGTTACTGTCAGAGTAGCAGGCTACAGTCAGAAGAGTATTAGGCTACATTCAGAGTAGTAGGCTACAGTAGGAGAGTATTAGGCTACATTCAGAGTAGTAGGCTACAGTAGGAGAGTATTAGGCTACAGTAGGAGAGTATTAGGCTACAGTGATGGTAGTAGGCTACAGTCAGAAGAGTATTAGGCTACATTCAGAGTAGTAGGCTACAGTCAGAGTAGCAGGCTACAGTCAGAAGAGTATTAGGTTACATTCAGAGTAGTAGGCTACAGTAGGAGAGAAGTAGACTACAGTAGGAGAGTAGTAACCTAGTAACCTACATTCAGAGCAGCAAATTAAGGAAGTGCTAGTAAATTAAAAACAATGATGTTGCATCTTGGTGGACAGATCTATACGATTATCTATAAGATATTGATCACTGAAATTATTCAAACCCAAATAAACTGCATTCTCAGTGCTGTATTATTCACTATTCCCCCTGTACTATTAAACAGAGTTATGTTTAGGGACAAAAAGAGGACACAAAAGCTAACACTCTTCACACCACATCAAAAATATGCTTTACTGTCACTTTTTTTTTAAGAGAACATGCCAACACACACGGCCATAATATGTAAGTTACCCAGACAAACATATTAAAGTGGTGGTTGGGGGGGGGGGGTTGAGCCCAAGGTGAGGACACACACACTAACAACAGTACGAGGCTCTAGCTGCAGTCAGAATAATGTGATTCTTTAGCTAGCGGCCATTATCTCTTGTTTACCCCCTGAGCGCCCAGAACTGAGCCGGAGCCCAAGTTGCCACAGACCTTTGCCATAGTTTTATATCTTCTGGCATTTGCAATTAGCTCTCCACTGCACACTCACACATCACAAAACCAGATGTCTGCTGTTGTCATTTAGCCTCATATAGATTTCCCTGACAAGATTAAAAGTTCTGCCTGGGCAAACAATGGAATGTGGCTGTAACGAGGGTATGACCACGTCTTCAACTGTTAACTATTAATTATAGATGTGTTCCCCCCCCCCCCTCTCTTTCCTATTGTTGCTGTGTTTGCAACGATGAATATATGCAAAGTTGAATGTTCGGTCATGCATGGATAAAGCATATGTGTTAAACTCCATTGAGGATTTGAATCTGCACGAGAGTGACACTCTTAGAAAAAATGGCTCCAAAAGTGTTCTTCGACTGTCCCCATAGGAGACCCTTTTTGTTTCCAGGTAGAACCTTATGCGGAAAGGGTTCTACATGGAACCTAAAATGGTTCAACTTGGAACCAACAAGGGTTTTTCAAACGATTATCCAATGGGAACAGCCGAAGAACCCTTTCAGGTTGTAGATAGTGTAGCATTTAGTCTAGAATGTGTACATTGATTTATTTGAGGGTACCTATTAGACAAGTGGTTTTGTTTGAGGTTTCTCTTCATTCTCATGTTGGTTGTATATGTATGGTTCAATACACCCCTTGGTTTATTATTTTTATTTATGTAATTTAGCATCCTTTTCAAAGCAGAAATACACTACCGGTCAAAACTGACCTTGACTTTTTTGGTTACTCCATGATTCCATAAGTGTTATTTCATAGGTTTGATGTCTTCACTATTATTCTACAATGTAGAAAATAGTAAAAATAAAGAAAAACCCTTGAATGAGTAGGTGTTCTAAAACCTTTGTCCGGTAGTGTACCTGCTGACAAAACCACCCTGTCTGTATCAATGAATGAAAAAAATCTAAACTACACTAAGTTGTCTAGCAAAATGGGCGCACTACAATCACAGAATGCTGAGTGTCCTGAGTGAGGGGAAAAGGGTGTCGTGCAAATAAATGAATGGGAACAACATAACAAAAATGTTACTCATCTCATTCAACTCTGCGGTGGATGCTTTCAAAGGAGGCAGCAAAGTACTTGGGTCAGCCTGTGTGATGAATGCAATTGGGCATTAAAAGGGAGGGCCAGTCAGGTTAACTAGGCAATCGTGTTAGGGGAAATTTGATTTGTACACAAATATAGTATTGATTCTGGCCGGTAGACTGAACTGTTATTCGGCAGGCAGAACCCCTGCATGCTTTGTCAGGAAACAGTATAGATCTAGAATCGTGTGTACAGAGATTGGTGGTTCCCCATTTAAATGCATAGATGACATGAGTAGGTGTCTTGATGCAAAGGACTGTATTAATGGCCAATGCACATGCCCTCTCTTGCATATCACACCATATTTGACAAGATCACAGTCCTCATCAAGAGTATATGCAGCTCTTCCTCATCCAGGCATGAAGACCATTAGCCCCAACAGTCTCTACCAGCATTCCACAGGGTCGCTACAGGCCATATTCAGACCATGTGCTCCTCTTCCACTGGACCCACTGGGCCAATCAGAGTGGGATGGGTGGGCATGTAGTCTATTCTTGCAGATCAATGTGAAATATGTTTGTATCTTGTCTTTCTTATGTAGCTACTGTAGACTGCTTTGCAGACATTACGCTATCCAGACACTTGCTGGCTCCGAGCTCGATGCTGTTAGCACTATCACACAGTTTGTTTGATTTGACTGAGCTGGTTAGCTGGCGGTATAATCTTCAGTGTTTCACTACGTGTACTTGTATGTGCAAACATTTCCCAAAGCCTGCTTCTAGGAAACCCAAGGTGTTTTGTATGTTACCAACTGTCGGTAATTAGTCAAAGGAGAAGCCTGCTTAGATGTATGTATCATTTGAATTTGCATGGCCTTTTGCTACAGATTTGTTTCTGAACTTGGTCTTAGGGAAAGAACGTCCAACATTTCCAGTTGTACTCTGTCTGCAATTCAGAGTGTCTATTAGACTGTATCACTTCCAGTCTCCTTGTACTGTGAGAGCACTGCTTTTAGATCCATTACTCAAGGCATTACCCTACATGCATTACCCTACAGACTAAAGAGGCAGCTACTGCACCCATGGAATGGGAACAAATGATATTCTTGTTGGAAAGTCAACACCACTGTGTGACAGAGCTGTGATCCTCTGAATCTTCCGAAATAGTGCAACCTATCTTAATAAAGTAAATATAAAAGACCTGTAGACTCCCCTCTCTGGGAGGCAACCGCCATGTGCTTACAGCTGATTCAGCCGCTACTTCCTGCGAGGCCTAACCGTGGCTTAGACTCTGTAAAGTTAATCACATTACATTTTCCCCAAAATAATCGTGTTAATTCAGGGCTCACAATCACACAAACAAAGTATGAGCTGCATACTTGGATGGCTTTATTACTGTTTCCAAACCCATTCTTCAGGAGGCCTTGCTTTGCTAAACAGGCTTTGCTCCCCTGGGATGCCCTGTTGAAAATATAATCGCTCTCAGTGGCCTCTCAGTGTTTGGTCTGGCTGGTTCTAAGCCGGCGATATTTACATGGCTCATTTTGAAATGCCTTTAGAGAAGACTCAGCAGTTGCAAGTAAGCCCTCTTTACCATCCTTATGATCAATCCCTCAATGTGATATAACATGTCTGTTCTACC
Organism: Oncorhynchus mykiss; assembly: GCF_013265735.2. Lineage (NCBI taxonomy): Eukaryota > Metazoa > Chordata > Actinopteri > Salmoniformes > Salmonidae > Oncorhynchus > Oncorhynchus mykiss. The sequence continues at coordinate 21,508,274 of NC_048582.1, forward strand.
TATTTTTATCTACGTCCTTTGATTCTCCACCAAAAGTCATACATTTATTAATGTGTGATCTTGTATTTAATCGATTAGGGTAGAAAAAAACACATGTCCTTAGGTGCAGAGAGTGATCTATTTTAAAGGTGTTGTGTTGTCACTTTCTCTAGTCCAACATGCAGTTTAACTTTGAGATTTGTTTACTTCATTTAACAGGTGCGGAGATTGAGCTTAAGTGATTATATCTGTAGAGAAAAGAAGGAAGGGAATCGCTGCTAGGATACAAAATCTACGAAAATCTCTTCACTTCCAATATCAGGCATCAGTCTCTCAAGAATGTCATATTTGTCCTTGAAAGAGTTCAAGTTTTAACTGAAATAACTATTTCCAACAAAGACGTGGAACAAAGTCAACAAATATGCCCTCTTTGGAGAATACAGCACATGGTGCAATTATTCCTTTGGAGAGCAGCCACATTAACCTTAAGATATTGGCAAAGACCATGAATAACATTTCAATAGACAAGCAGAAGCTTAATGCAAGCAGTAAGCACATACTTTTAAAAAAAATCACCTTTAAAAACGTATTTGAAGTGATATCTTCCCCCATCTAACTGAATATTTTTCATTGAACTCTTCCAGGAACTGTGCAACTTTAAATCAGATCAGAAAGTTAAAATTTCTCAATAGCAGGCCAAAACTTTGAAAACAAAATTTGAAAACATATCCATAGACATGCAGTGCCTTGCGAAAGTATTCGGCCCCCTTGAACTTTGCGACCTTTTGCCACATTTCAGGCTTCAAACATAAAGATATAAAACTGTATTTTTTTGTGAAGAATCAACAACAAGTGGGACACAATCATGAAGTGGAACAACATTTATTGGATATTTCAAACTTTAACAAATCAAAAACTGAAAAATTGGGCGTGCAAAATTATTCAGCCCCCTTAAGTTAATACTTTGTAGCGCCACCTTTTGCTGCGATTACAGCTGTAAGTCGCTTGGGGTATGTCTCTATCAGTTTTGCACATCGAGAGACTGAAATTTTTTCCCATTCCTCCTTGCAAAACAGCTCGAGCTCAGTGAGGTTGGATGGAGAGCATTTGTGAACAGCAGTTTTCAGTTCTTTCCACAGATTCTCGATTGGATTCAGGTCTGGACTTTGACTTGGCCATTCTAACACCTGGATATGTTTATTTTTGAACCATTCCATTGTAGATTTTGCTTTATGTTTTGGATCATTGTCTTGTTGGAAGACAAATCTCCGTCCCAGTCTCAGGTCTTTTGCAGACTCCATCAGGTTTTCTTCCAGAATGGTCCTGTATTTGGCTCCATCCATCTTCCCATCAATTTTAACCATCTTCCCTGTTCCTGCTGAAGAAAAGCAGGCCCAAACCATGATGCTGCCACCACCATGTTTGACAGTGGGGATGGTGTGTTCAGGGTGATGCGCTGTGTTGCTTTTACGCCAAACATAACGTTTTGCATTGTTGCCAAAAAGTTCAATTTTGGTTTCATCTGACCAGAGCACCTTCTTCCACATGTTTGGTGTGTCTCCCAGGTGGCTTGTGGCAAACTTTAAAGAACACTTTTTATGGATATCTTTAAGAAATGGCTTTCTTCTTGCCACTCTTCCATAAAGGCCAGATTTGTGCAATATACGACTGATTGTTGTCCTATGGACAGAGTCTCCCACCTCAGCTGTAGATCTCTGCAGTTCATCCAGAGTGATCATGGGCCTCTTGGCTGCATCTCTGATCAGTCTTCTCCTTGTATGAGCTGAAAGTTTAGAGGGACGGCCAGGTCTTGGTAGATTTGCAGTGGTCTGATACTCCTTCCATTGCAATATTATTGCTTGAACAGTGCTCCTTGGGATGTTTAAAGCTTGGGAAATCTTTTTGTATCCAAATCCGGCTTTAAACTTCTTCACAAGAGTATCTCGGACCTGCCTGGTGTGTTCCTTGTTCTTCATGATGCTCTCTGCGCTTTTAACGGACCTTTGAGACTATCACAGTGCAGGTGCATTTATACGGAGACTTGATTACACACAGGTGGATTGTATTTATCATCATTAGTCATTTAGGTCAACATTGGATCATTCAGAGATCCTCACTGAACTTCTGGAGAGAGTTTGCTGCACTGAAAGTAAAGGGGCTGAATAATTTTGCACGCCCAATTTTTAAGTTTTTGATTTGTTAAAAAAGTTTGAAATATCCAATAAATGTCGTTCCACTTCATGATTGTGTCCCACTTGTTGTTGATTCTTCACAAAAAAATACAGTTTTATATCTTTATGTTTGAAGCCTGAAATGTGGCAAAAGGTCGCAAAGTTCAAGGGGGCCGAAGACTTTCGCAAGGCACTGTACATTGTAGGCAGATTGGAACTTGCATTCTTAACGAGGTCATAAATGATTACTTTTACTTTGAACAATTCACTTCACGCTATTTGCTAACTATGCTACAGTTTGAATGCTGAATCATGAAAAATACTACTCGCGTACAGACATTTGAATTATAGATAATGTAATGTTACCCCATGGTAAGCCAGAGACTATGAGCATATGTCCTTGTCCAAAAATAGATAAATAATATATTATTTGTCTACAGCTGTTTGCCTTGAGAATCATTGTATGGGACCCTCTCACTGGGGGTTCACACTTTGGGTCTGGATCCTAAAGTTATGGAGATCAGTTACATCAAGTCAACGTATTACAACCTATGATATCATCAGACTGCCGTTTCAAACTCTCTTTTCCAGTGTGAGCATGTACTAAATAAGAACACTCAGTTGTTGATATAGTCAGTGCTTGACTTTTAATGAGATACACAGGTAAACTATCAAACCGTTTCATCAAGTCATTTATTCCATCAGGCAATAGGCACTGCGTCCCAAATGGCACCCTATCCACTATATAGTGCACTACTTTTGACCAAAGATATAGCCCCTGGTCAAAAGTAGTGCACTAAATAGACAAAGGGTGGCATTTGGAACACTAGCATGGTGTTTTTTTTATGGTGTTTTGTAACAGCATTACGCTTGACTGCCTTTTTGAAAATGCTTTTGAAATATTCAGGAAGAGTGTCAGTGAGTCTGTGCTCAACTGAACCAGATGGGGGCTGAATCTGATTCATATTCACAACCGATAGTCCCATCGCCAAACAAGTACAGCTTACTTCTCCCAGCAGGCCTTTAATGGCTGGAGATTGAGGATAGAAACAAACATAAAGCATAAGAGAGTGTGATAGACTCCATAATTGTATTTTCATAGCTGAAAACCATATTTACTCTTAGCTTGGTAGGCTTATTAGAACACACAATCGATACAGCAGCATTACCAGGGAAACCAAGCATCATGGTGAGCTCAAATAAGAGTTTAATTTACATAGCAACCAGCTCTCGATTGTGACAATTTGAGACAATACTTCCTAAATTTTCTGTTAGTGATATAAACAAAATGAGGAGGGTTAAATCCATTTGAATTCAATCACTTTTTGACAGCACCCCTTTTAATTTGAATAATACCTTGCAGACATATTTGTCCATAGTAGAAGAAAGTGACTTTTTGGACCTGAATGACAAAACATTGAAGAGATAAAGTTGACCTATTTTGTAAACCTATTTTTCATACCATGAGACATCGATGTTTTCATCACTGGAAAAGATAAATGGTTGAGATTGATATAATTTAAAAGCTTACAAACAGGGTTGTCAAACTACTTAATGATTTCTGGAGAAAAAATATATATTTTAATACAAATTGTCATTTAACCTTTAACGCCAATTGTCTAAAAAGGCGTAAACTCTGATATTTTTACATATTCAGATATGTTGTAGCTTACATCATCTACATTTTTTGTATTGTGCCCCCTATTGCTTGAGACAAAACATTCTATTGAATACAGTGTGGGTGTCATGTTTTGGCAGATAAATGTACTAAAATAGGAATACAATTTAAATTTAAACTTTCAAATGGTGCCACAAAAATGGTTGGAAGTCCACACATACAATAATGTTGACTTTAATGGGAATGTGTTGTTTAAATTAAACTGTCAGTCCTTCATATGAAACCTATTGAAATTATAGAAATATTGATAATAGAATAGACATGACCATTTAAGTGGATATTCAAAGGTGGGTGGATCGGCGGATATCTTTGTGGTAGTAATTAGAGAATAACATTTCAATTAAATTAAAATTCCAAAGGTGTAATAGTTAAACTGCAGTGTTCTTTAAAAACGTATTAGGGCTAGGATCTATTTTCCTGAATTTCTGCCTCACTGACATGCCCAAAGTAAACTGCCTGTTACTCAGGCCCAGAAGCCAGGAAATGCATATCATTGGTATCATTGGATAGAAAACACCTCGAAGTTTGTAGAGATGTTACAATAATGTATGAGACTATAACACAATTGATATGGCAGGCGAAAATCCAAAGAAAAACCAAACAGATTTTTTTTTGAGCTCCCAGGCTTTTGTAATGGAGAGATATGGGTTCTATGTAATTCCAGCTCCCAGATTGCAATGCCTATGGCTTCCATTAGATGTCAACAGTCTTTGTTCATTGTTTCAGGCTTGATTCTTCAAAAACAAGCAAGAATTTCGAGTTTATGTACAAAGAGTCCCAGTTCAAAATCAGTCTGTCGGCACGCGACGAAGAGGAGGCGCACCTGCTAATTTTACATTTCTATTGAACATACTTATTTCCGTATAAAATATTATATTTAATTTACATTTTAGGATACCTGAGGATTAAATAGAAACAAAGTTTTGAGTAGTTTGAACAAAGTTTAGAGTTATCTTTTTGGACCCCTTTGTCTGCATGTTGAATGAGTGGATTAACTGCAATCGTTTGCGCCAACTAAACTGACTTTTTGGGATCTAAAGAAGGATTTTATCTAACAAAACGACCATTCATATTGTAGCTGGGACCCATAGGATTGCAAACAGAGGAAGATTTTCAAAGTAAATTATTTACTGAATCGCTATTTGTGATTTTATGAAGCCTGTGCTGGTTGAAAGATATGTTGATGTGGTGCGCCGTCCTCAAACAATCGCATGGTATGCTTTCGCTATAAAGCCTATTGTAAATTGGACAATGCATTTAGATTAATAATATCCATCATTTTTATAATTATTTATTTGAATTGCGCGCCCTCCAGTTTCATCGGAAGTTGTCCCGCTAGCCTTAAGGATAGGGGGAATTCGGAAGTTCGGAAGGACTGAGGTTCCCAAAGTAAACTGCCTGTTATCTCCAATAATGAACATACTATTCTCCATCTTGAATTGTATTGTTTATTTACATATTAAGGTATCTGAGGATTGATTAGAAACGTTGTTTGACTTGTTTGAACAAATTTATTGGTAACTTTTGGGATTCCTTTGTGTTCATTTTGAACGAGGGGAACAGGTGGATTACTGAATCAAGCTTGCCAACTAAACTGACTTTATTGAACAAAACAACCATTTGTTATGTAGCTGGGACCCTTGGGATTGCAAACAGAGGAAGAAGTTTCTAAAGCGATTATATAATTTTCTGGAATTTTCCAAGCTGTTTAATAAAGGCACATTCAACTTAGGGTAAACTTCTGCCCCACTGGAATTGTGAAACAGTGAATTATAAGTTATATGTCTGTAATTACTTCCAACTTCAACTGTGTATGCATATCCTGGCTTCAGGGCCTTAGCAGCAGGAAGTTTACTTTTGGCACGTCAGTCAGGCGGAAATTGAGAAAAAAGGACCCTAAACAAATGACTGATAGGGGCGGCAGGTACAGTGGCTTGTATTCACCCCCCTTGGGGCATTTTTCCTATTTTGTTGCCTTACAAACTGGAATTAAAATAGATGTTTGGGGATTTGTATCATTTCATTTACACAACATGTAAGTTCCTCTACCACTTATGATGCAAAATATGTTGTATTGTGAGACAATAAACAAAACAACGTAAACTTGAGCGTGCAGAACTATTCACCCTCCCCCAAAGTCAATAGTTTGTAGAGACACCTTTAAAAGCATTTACAGCTGCAAGTCTCTTGGGGTATGTCTCTGTAAGCTTGGCACATCCAGTCACTGAGATTTTTTTCCCATTCTTCAAGGCAAAACTGTTACAGCTCCTTCAATTTGGATAGGTTCCACTGGTGTAAAGCAATCTTTAAGTCATACCATAGATTCTCAATTGGATTGAGTTCTGGGCTGTGACTAGGCCATTCCAAGACATTTAAATATTTCCCCTTAAACCACATGAGTGTTGCTTTACCAGTATGCTTAGGGTCAATGTCCTGCTGGAAGGTGAACCTCCGTCCCAGTCTCAAATCTCTGGAAGACTGAAACAGGTTTCCCTCAAGAATTTCCCTGTATTTAGCGCCATTCATCATTCCTTCAATTCTGACCAGTTTCCCAGTCCCTGCCGATGAAAAACATCCCCACAGCATGATGCTGCCACCACCATGCTTCACTGTGGGAATGGTATTCTCTGGGTGATGAGAGTTGTTGCGTTTGCGCCAGACATAGCGTTTTCCCTGATGGCCAAAAATATAAATTTTAGTCTGACCAGAGTACCTTCTTCCATATGTTTGGGGAGTCTCCCACATGCCTTTTGGCGTACACCAAAAGGGTTTGTTAATTATTTTTTTTAAGCAATGGCTTTTCTCTGGCCACTCTGTGGAGTGTACGGCTTAAAGCGGTCCTACGGACAGATACTCCAATGTCCTCTGTGGAGCTTTGCAGCTCCTTCAGGGTTATCTTTGGTCTCTTTGTTGCCTCTCTGATTAATGCCCTCCTTGCCTGGTCTGTGAGTTTTGGTGGTCGGCCCTGTTTTGGCAGGTTTGTTGTGGTGCCATATTTTTTCAATTTTTTAATCATGGATTTAGTTGGAAGTTTTTAGTTCCTGAGATTTTTTTATATCCCAAACCTGATCTATACCTCTCCCCAACGTTGTCCCTGACCTGTTCGGAGAGCTCTTTGGTCTTCATGGTGCCGCTTTCTTGGTAGTTCCCCTTGCTTAGTGGTGTTGCATACTCTGGGGCCTTTCAGAACAGGTGTATGTATACTGAGATCATGTGACAGATCATGTGACACTTAGATTGCACACAGGTGGACTTTATTTAGCTAATTGTGTGATTCTGAAGGTAATTGGTTGCACCAGATCTTATTTAGGGTCTTCATAATAAAGGGGGTGAATACACATGCACTGTTTTTTTTATTTTATAAAGAAGTTATGGTTTATAGTTAACTCTAGTGGTTAAAGCTTTGGACCCGTAATTGAAAGGTTGCTAGATCGAATCCCCGAGCTGACAAGGTAAAAATCTGTCGTTCTGCCCATGGAAAAGGCAGGTAACCCACTGTTTCTAGGCTGTCATTGTCACGCCCTGACCTTGGAGATCCTTTAAATTCTCTATTTGGTAGGTCATTGTGTGACTAGGCTGGGAAATCTATGTTTATATTTCTTTGTTGGCCGAATATGGTCCCCAATCAGAGGCAGATGTCTATCGTTGTCTCTGATTGGGGATCATACTTAGGCAGCCCTTTTCCCACTTTCTGGGATCTTGTCTTTGTGTGTTGCACTCCTAGCTTTACAGTCATTGAGTTGTTTATTGTTTTTGGTGGAACATTTAAAATTAAAGAAAATGTACGCCTACCACGCTGCACCTTGGTCTTCATTTAACAACGGACGTTACAGTCATTGTAAATAAGAATTTGTTCTTAACTGACTTGCCTAGTTAAATCAAATAATTTACTTTAAAAAAAGTGCCAATATTTCAATAATAAACAAAAGATTTCATTTAGAGAATAAAATAAACATTTGGAAATTAAGTCAACATTTTGAGAATGGCATCATGGTTATATTTCAAGATTAAGGTAGGGGATTAGGTTATTAACCCCTAGAGTCTATTGACTCACACAAACATGGTGGTCTCTATGACCCCACAAGCCCCAAAACACTCGTCTGAAGTCGGTACCATTGACGTACAAACTAATGTGATCCCACTGTGGAAAGGGGAGATCCTCACGAACACAATGGTGTTCTCTGTTTTGCTCTACAACCCCCACAAGTGTCACGGGACTTGTCTGATGGTAAACATTTATGGAAGTATGGAGGTAGATGTTAATTGCATGTGTCCCTGGCACCCTGTTGCTGTAGGAACCAGCTGGACTGGATGAGGTATTTCATCCAAGTCTACGTGATAACATACATAGGTAGGGGTGGGTTGTGTGTGTGTATGCAGGTGAGTGTGTGTGTGGGTGAGTGGGATAAAAGTGTGGTCAAAACAAACAAATTGTCATCAATCTAATGATTTAATACACTCGTTCAAACAGGCGTCACTGCACACACACAGGTGCGTCCACACACTCTCTCACATTTCCCCCTGGCAACTTAAGACTATAGGCATACACTCAAATCAGATCACATTTTATTTGTCACATACACGTGTTAGCAGATGTTATTGCGGGTGAAGTACTCTTCGGCCATGGTGCGTTATGAGCACAAACAATAAAATATGTTGGCACAGTCACCGACTAAGAAGAGACCTGGGGTTGAGTTCTTGTCTATCACTGACTGTGAAGAGACCTGGGGTTGAGTTCTTGTCTGTCACTGACTGAAGAGACCTGGGGTTGAGTCACTGTCTGTCAGTGACTGAGAAGAGACCTGGGGTTGAGTCCCTGTCAGTCTACAATTCACTACAATGTTCTGCAGTGTATCCTTGGCAAACACCTTGCAAGAAATATGTGCATAATGGCAACTATTAACGACCTTATCCATGTTTTTTTACCAACAGTAGTATTTCACCCTTATGGCAATCCTATCCTATCCAACTATCCAACTAACAACTATAGGCAACTAGGCTACGTGAGCACACCCAATGAAACAAATTATCTTTGGATCCTGGAGACCGGGGGCTATGAGTGTGTTTGTGTCCCATGTCAATCTGCTCTCCAAATTTGCTACAACACCGCTATTTTCCGGCCCGTTATAATCTTATAGCGGTCCACTAGATTGAGTGAGTACCCTAGGCTAATCGTAAGTTACGTGAAAGTAAATTATAGGCCTATCCTACGGCTGCGGGAGAAATGAACAATGAAGCGTGATTTTACGAAAACGTGTATGTGAGAGGATAGGCAATTGAAGGACCACTCTAAACATGTTCAAAGCAGCTCATTTTCGTCGCTGTTAGAATATATTTTAGTCTAGATTCTCCCTTTCACTCACACACACACACACACACACGTCAATGTTATAAATGTGTATGAATTGTAAAGTATTTTATCTGTAATGTATTATTCGTTCAGTGTCCGACCCCAGTAAGATTAGCTTTCGCCATTGTCGTCGGTTAATGGGGATCCTAAAATCCATAAATCTAAATTATAAGCATAGGCCTAAAATGAGGCCACTTCTTTGGAAGTGTACATAAAACAACATGCCTTTAGGCCCAAATTTGTAATTTAACCTTTATTTTTTCGACATATAGGCTGCTGGCCTAGCTGTTACTTTATAGGATACTATACATGGTGTTGGCATACGCAGGGGATTGAGGATAACATTGTAGCGAATTCGAAGGGCACCATGACAGGGACTGATGCATGCAACTCATGTCTCTTTGCAATCTGAAAACACTCCATAGCCGTTAGAATGGCATTGCTTTGGGGATATCATGTGTGTGCATGTTCATGACTTCGCAGTGCAGTGGCTCCCGTTTAAACGGGTGTATTAGACCCCCCCCTACACACACACACACACACACACACACACACACACACACACACACACACACACACATTTCTTCCTATGTATGTAGCCACACGGACTTGCATGAAATACCTCATCCATCTGTGTGTTTCCTCCTAAAAGACCCAATCTGTGGCACAACCTCTTCCAGGTCCTAATACCTATAATAACATGGTTATTATGTGCTAAAATAGATCATATTTCCTTGTTACTAAAGCCAATTCTAATGTATAGTTTCACCAGTTATCTAACTCAGGCATTTCAAGGGATCCCATACTTTAATCTTGAAATCTAACTAACTTTGTCAACTTTTTTTCTCACATTTTAAATGTTTAGTTTATTCTCAAAATATTGGCACTTTATTCCCCAATTTGTTTTTGACTTTATTCTTGCCACATTATTCAGAAAATATTGCACTTTTTTTTTTAAAAGTACTATTTTCCAAGTACCTCCACCCATCACCACTTATAAAAAGTGTCTCTTCACTTGGCCCTAATACTCTTCCGTATTTAAATGACATAAATACCAACCGTTTATCTTTTCCAGTGATGATAAGCACATGGATGCATCATGGTATGGTGGGGTATGCAAAATGGGTCAACTTTGAGCACCTTTATCTCCTGAATGTTTTGGCATGCAGGTAAATCACTTCTTGATAACTTCTTCCATGGGCAAACATTTTATGGAAAGTTTTGTTTCAATCCAAATGGATGCTGTCAAAGTGTTTGAAAGCAAATGGGAGGCTATATCTATAAACATAAAGTTCCTTGTTGGGAAAGAATACAAAGAAGCCTAAGATATTACAAAGCAACCAGCTACCCCCCAAGCCTGTGACAATTAGAGACGCTACTTCATACATTTTATGTTGGTGACGTGAACAAAACGCAAAATCTCTGTCAATACACCAACGTTTACAGTTGGGAAGCATATGGAACAGCTGATAGAGCAGACTAAGCTCACCCCTCAGCTTTGTATAGCATGGTACAGGTGGAGTAGGTGTCATATCACTGCAGACGTGTTGCAAGCCTCTGCACCTTCACACCGCCGTCGTGACAGAGGTAGAGGTAGGTCACCCCAAGGCTTTATCCAGACCTGTGTAATGCACTCTAATCTCTTCCCTTCTCTGTCTCTTCCTCCTCTTTTGCTCTCTCCCTCTCTTGCCCTCTCGCTCCCTTTTCCTCTGTCTCATCCTTTGTTCTCTCCCTTGGCTCGCCCTCGCTCTCCCTCTCTCCCTCTGTCGTCCTTAGCAACCTATGACTGTGCATGTTGATGCAACAGTACAGTGAAACCCACAGTAATAAATAGGCAGGAGCCAGCAGCAATGGTGGTACAGTAAAGTATGTTATATCACTATCTGAATGAACGCTGCTGAGGGCGTTTCATTTGCGTAGGAATTTGGCACCGTGGTGCGTTTGTGAGACAAAATCTGTCAGTATAACGAAGATCATTTTCAAATGTTTTTTTTCTCATTTGTAAACATTACAATGCATTTAACTATTTTAAATGCCTAAGGTGAAGAGCATACCAGAATGAATAAAGATATATGCAGTGTCCAGTGAAGTCCAGTGAATTGAGAGTGAATTGACATTATTTACAGTGCATGTAGACTTCTCCGTGTGGACAATTGACTGATTATGAGTAGCCAAGCAGATAGCATTATTCTGCACACTTACCCCTTTTAAACCAGTCAATTAACTCTTACGAACACATACCTGTCTGCATAATTGTGTCCCCAGTGCTTAATGATCTGAATAAATTTAGGGAGATGAAGCCTGAATCTGCCAGATGATAAAATAAGTTCCATCTGGTTAACATTAGATATTGATGTCTAATAAAAGACAAGATGCCTCAGCACAGTATTAATTCAGAAGTAAAGTGACCCAGGAGCTCAAACTTGAAAGCTTGATTAAAACTTAAGAGGGAAAAGGGACCGGAATAGAATTCCAAAAAGATGTAGCCGAGTGTCTTTTCAACTCGGATTAATTCACTGATGTACTGCAAGTTATAACCCCCTCCATTTTAATCACTATGTTTCCTGTATATACTCTAGCTTCCAAGTTCTACTGCATGTGACAGCACGGTGCAAGATCAAGTCCTAGTCACAATAATCATGTCCAAGTCACAATAATGTCCTCAAAGCTCTTCAGATCTGAAGAGCTGAGAGCCCTAGTTGCGTTCCTGGTTCTATGCATTTCGTCAGTGTCCTGGAAAAACCTTGTGTCTCACTTTTTTGTTGATTTTGAGTTTCATAACTCTAGGACTGATGTTAGTCATTTAAAAAGCCCTGTGAACTTCCACAAAAAATAAATTCAATTCCTGAGATTCATGCTTTTTTTCCAGGATTTCCAACCTAGTCTGACACCTTTCTCTAGAACACACACTTCCTTGACAGATGTCTCCATCATATACCTCACAGTCATCACACATCACAGATGTATTTAACCGAGTGAGCTCAACTGATGCGCTGGTAGAGTCATTACAGTTGTCAGTGGATGAGGCACTGGCATGTTTACAGTGTCAAAGTGAATGATATCTGTCATTAGTTCGCCAACATCATAGGATTTATGAACTGTCTTTACAAAAAGACATTGGTCAGGGTCAGCTACCTCCATGGAAACGATACGAAGTATTTGCGTGCTGTTCGTGATGCTCACCTCGAGGGCTTAGAGAGGCAGACCTTTTCACTGGATAAGATGTCTCTCTGTGAGACTCTAATTGGATACCTCATACATGATACGCATCCCAATTGGCAACCTATTTCCTCTGTAGAGCACTACTTTTGCTCTGGGATTTTGTCAAAAGAAGTGCACTAAATAGAGAATAGGGTGCCATTTGGGATGTAGCGTTAGATTATACTCTCTACACAGCAGCGAGTTGTCCAAGGCCAGGAAGAGGGAACCTGATCCAAGGATCCACGTGAACTGTACGTGGTCATCCCATGCAAACAGTAGCATTTGAATACATTAGGATCGTACATTAGGATTCAGAGAATATTGAGGTATATTGAATCAGTGAGGATGAATGATGCCTCGTCATTGTTAAACACTGATCCAAGCACAGTGTTCTGTGGAAATGTAATAAGGCTGATCTTGGGAGGTATCAGACAAACCACGTGCATTCAGGTCCCATGATTCAATGTGGCGATGCAAGCATTATTCACAGCACTTTACAGCAGTTCCCACTCTCAGCATTTATTACGGTTTGACAATAATACAATCATCTTGGATTGTGTGAAAAGTGCCACACATTCTCGCACCCACACTCTCTCCCTCCCTCCCTCCCACTCACCCACCCACGTCTCTCTCGCTCTCGCTCTCTCTCTCTCTCCCTCTCTACTCATTCAGAACAGTTGAAGTCACCAAACTTGTTTTTGTAATATGTTCAGTTCAGGCGCCTTATCGCTGCATCCTAATACCAGCAGGTCAGTGCAATGTTTATGGATCCCCGTTGGACTAAGATATGTCTTAGTCCTATGTCATTTCTCCGCAAAGTTCATGTTCAACACTCAATGAACACACTACTGTTCCACCAAAAACACCTTAACTGCGAATGAGTGACTATGGATCAAACACAAAACCTTTCCATCAAAAAGCCATCAAATGTACCTTTTGCATGAGAGGGCCAGAAGGTGGGTGTTAAAAGCTCAGTGGAGTGTTTGTAAAATAAAGCCTTGGCTGGACACTCCGACCCTTGGCTAGGAAGACACATGAAACAGATATATGGAAGAAAATCAGAAATTCAAAAGGCCTGGCTTGGCCTTGAAGCTTTATTCATTGGCAAATGGATAGATGGACATGTATGTTTAGCACAAATCGCCATTTCGTGTCCCCCATAAAAAAAAATATATATATATATATATAGAGAGAGAGAGATTTTCCACTCTTCTGAGACTAAATTGAGAAGAAAGACTTGCAGTCTTTCGGCACCTGAGAAACTCGCGGGGAGTTTGCGATGTATTTTATCTGTTCTCTCTCTTTCAGTAGAGTGAGAGTGGACATATTGTTATCACATTGATTGGCAGTCTGCTGTAAGTCTAAAGCCCGTGTTGCACACCTTGCTGAAGAAGGATCTGTGCCTCGGTTTAAATATCCAGAAATAGTTATGACACTGAAGCAATATCGGTAATGCAATATAAATGGTACGCTAGTGTAGACATTGGAACGTAACCTGTCATGCTCATGCCACATTAATTTAGTAAACACAAAGTTAACTTTATTACTTTCACACGCTCACAATAGGTCATGTCCCCATTGAAAAGTCCATTGTGAAAACTCCTTTTCCCTGATTAGCATGTTCTCCCTGGGCCTTCTAATTAGTCTGTTAATTGCCCTTACTCCCCAAAATGCATCTGAGAATTCAAATGATATTCCACCCAAATGAGTTCCTCATATGTTTCGTTCATTGGGTCCCAGCTGTTGCTTAAACTTAGTGCGATGGGAATTCAGAAAAAAATACAATTATCTGTTATTGGCCTTTTGCTATAAAGACATAAATAAAAAAATTGTAAAAACACTATAATTGAGTATGACTTGTACTGTACTGTAGCTCTTTCAGGCTTTAGTTTAGAATTCCTTCTCATACATTTTAGTCTTTGTTGTATTCACCTACAGTATTTTTACTGTGGATAAGAATTTATGGCAAGGTCAGAGCTAATGTTAATCTGATGGAGGACAATAGTGCATAGATCTGAGTCAGTCACTTTGGATTGCATAGAAGGGAGTCATGTGACGGTCATCTCAGTCACCTGAGTTAGGAGGTCAACTGACTGTTGGGCTAAGCAAAATACTTTTACAACTGCAGAGCCCAGCCCATCACCTCCCTAGCTCAGACGTCAGAGTGACAGAGATGGATTCGGGTGGCGTCCTCATGATGGACTACCAGGGCTGTCCGGGATGGACTACCAGGGCTGTCCGGGATGGACTTCCAGGGCTGTCCGGGATGGACTTCCAGGGCTGTCCGGGATGGACTTCCAGGGCTGTCCGGGATGGACTACCAGGGCTGTCCGGGATGGACTACCAGGGCTGTCCGGGATGGACTACCAGGGCTGTCCGGGATGGACTACCAGGACTGTCCGGGATGGACTACCAGGGCTGTCCGGGATGGACTACCAGGGCTGTCCGGGATGGACTACCAGGGCTGTCCGGGATGGACTACCAGGGCTGTCCGGGATGGACTACCAGGGCTGTCCGGGATGGACTACCAGGGCTGTCCGGGATGGACTACCGAGGCTGTCCGGGATGGACTACCGAGGCTGTCCGTGATGGACTACCGGGGCTGTCCGGGATGGACTACCGGGGCTGTCCGGGATGGACTACCGGGGCTGTCCGGGATGGACTACCGGGGCTGTCCGGGATGGACTACCGGGGCTGTCCGGGATGGACTACCAAGGCTGTCCGGGATGGACTACCAAGGCTGTCCGGGCCTCCGATACTCAAACGCCATTCATGTCGCTAATCTGATTCCGAGGGGTTGGGTTAAATGCAGGAGATACATTTGGTTTGAATGCATTCAGTTGTGCAACTGACTAGGTATCCCCTTTCCCCTTCCCTAATTATTTGTGGAAAAATACACAACTTTGGTCTTGGTGTCTGGTTCTAATCCGTTTTTAATTAAACGATCACTCTGAGTCTGTGGCTCCCTCTTTAATGTGTCTCAAATTATATCTGTTTTATTTTTATGTTTTAGCCAAACACAAAAAACTCATACGAATCCACCTACGCACGCACGTACGCACGCATGCACAGACACACACTACTCTTTGAAAGGAGGAGCTTTCTTTCTTGATTCAGCTAGCTGCCTCTAAATTAATTTACAATTAGGCGGGCCCGCTCATATTTCATCTACAGGGGGAAATGTTTCATTGTTTAATCCTAGAAAGCATTTTGAAAGATTACATATCGCTTCTTTCATAAAGACACCATTAGTGTCTTGGGAGTAATGGAAGCCACTAATTTGATGGTTTGACCTTAAGCTATTCATCAGCTCGGAGGGAAGACAAAATGGATGTTGTCAGAGTTCACATTATCATTTGGCCACAGGACTCAAGAGTTTAATGATGGCGTTAAGTAAAACAGCTGCAAAGAAAATATTGTGGAACAAAAGACTGAGAAAATGGGGCTTGGGTATTTTTCTAGATGTACTATAGTGTACTATAGTCTACTGATTCTTAGAATCCAACCATGCTGTGGTGGTAAAGAGCCAGATGAATTACTAAGTCTGATCAAGAATAAGGGAACTACAGTGCCTTGCGAAAGTATTCGGCCCCCTTGAACTTTGCGACCTTTTGCCACATTTCAGGCTTCAAACATAAAGATATAAAACTGTATTTTTTTGTGAAGAATCAACAACAAGTGGGACACAATCATGAAGTGGAACGACATTTATTGGATATTTCTAACTTTTTTAACAAATCAAAAAGTGAAAAATTGGGCGTGCAAAATTATTCAGCCCCTTTACTTTCAGTGCAGCAAACTCTCTCCAGAAGTTCAGTGAGGATCTCTGAATGATCCAATGTTGACCTAAATGACTAATGATGATAAATACAATCCACCTGTGTGTAATCAAGTCTCCGTATAAATGCACCTGCACTGTGATAGTCTCAGAGGTCCGTTAAAAGCGCAGAGAGCATCATGAAGAACAAGGAACACACCAGGCAGGTCCGAGATACTGTTGTGAAGAAGTTTAAAGCCGGATTTGGATACAAAAAGATTTCCCAAGCTTTAAACATCCCAAGGAGCACTGTGCAAGCGATAATATTGAAATGGAAGGAGTATCAGACCACTGCAAATCTACCAAGACCTGGCCGTCCCTCTAAACTTTCAGCTCATACAAGGAGAAGACTGATCAGAGATGCAGCCAAGAGGCCCATGATCACTCTGGATGAACTGCAGAGATCTACAGCTGAGGTGGGAGACTCTGTCCATAGGACAACAATCAGTCGTGTATTGCACAAATCTGGCCTTTATGGAAGAGTGGCAAGAAGAAAGCCATTTCTTAAAGATATCCATAAAAAGTGTTGTTTAAAATTTGCCACAGGCCACCTGGGAGACACACCAAACATGTGGAAGAAGGTGCTCTGGTCAGATGAAACCAAAATTGAACTTTTTGGCAACAATGCAAAACGTTATGTTTGGCGTAAAAGCAACACAGCTCATCACCCTGAACACACCATCCCCACTGTCAAACATGGTGGTGGCAGCATCATGGTTTGGGCCTGCTTTTCTTCAGCAGGGACAGGAAAGATGGTTAAAATTGATGGGAAGATGGATGGAGCCAAATACAGGACCATTCTGGAAGAAAACCTGATGGAGTCTGCAAAAGACCTGAGACTGGGACAGAGATTTGTCTTCCAACAAGACAAAGATCCAAAACATAAAGCAAAATCTACAATGGAATGGTTCAAAAATAAACATATCCAGGTGTTAGAATGGCCAAGTCAAAGTCCAGACCTGAATCCAATCGAGAATCTGTGGAAAGAACTGAAAACTGCTGTTCACAAATGCTCTCCATCCAACCTCACTGAGCTCGAGCTGTTTTGCAAGGAGGAATGGGAAAAAATTTCAGTCTCTCGATGTGCAAAACTGATAGAGACATACCCCAAGCGACTTACAGCTGTAATCGCAGCAAAAGGTGGCGCTACAAAGTATTAACTTAAGGGGGCTGAATAATTTTGCACGCCCAATTTTTCAGTTTTTGATTTGTTAAAAAAGTTTGAAATATCCAATAAATGTCGTTCCACTTCATGATTGTGTCCCACTTGTTGTTGATTCTTCACAAAAAATACAGTTTTATATATTTATGTTTGAAGCCTGAAATGTGGCAAAAGGTCGCAAAGTTCAAGGGGGCCGAATACTTTTGCAAGGCACTGTATACTGAACAAATATATAATTGCAACATGTAAAGTGTTGGTCCCATTTTTCATGAGCTGAAATAAAAGATCTAAGACATTTTCCATATGCACAAAAATATTATTTCTCTCAAATTTTGTGCATTTGTTTACATCCATGTTAGTCAGCATTTCTCCTTTGCCAAGATAATCCAGCCACCTGATAGGTGTAGCATATCAAGAAGCTGAATAAACAGTGAGATCATTACACAGGTGCACCTTGCTCTAGGGATAATAAAAAGCCTATTTTTTGTGGCAAAACACAGTGTCACAGATGCCTCAAGATTTGAGGGAGCGTGCAATTTAGAATTCTGACTGCAGGAATGTCCACCAGAGTTGTTCTGATGAGCCGCTTACAGCGTCATTTTAGAGAAGTTGCAGTGCGTCCAACCGGCCTCACAACCGCAGACCACGTGTAACCACGCCATCTTAGGACCTCCACATCCCTCTTCTTCTTCACCTGCGAGATCGTCTGAGAACAGCCACACAGACAGCTGATGAAATTGAGGAGTATTTCTGTCTGTAATAAAGCCCTTTTGTGGAGAAAATCTCCTTCTGATTGACACCCATGGCTGCATTTATTTCAATTGACTGAGTTCCTTGTATGAGCTTTCACTCTCTCAGTAAAATCGTGACAATTGTTGCATGTTGCTTTCATATTTTTTGTTCAGTGTACTCTATTAAACCCTGGAGTCTCTAAGAGAAGTGAGGTATGTAAAACATCTTAAGCTCAATGGTGTGAAAAATCCCCAACAACAAGATATCACAAAGATAATGTCAAGATTAATATGCCCTCTGAGGCAATTCGGCAATAGAAAACACAAGTCAGAAGTTGTTTTTGGCATTCTCACTGGCGACTGACAGGGTAAAATGATATTAGCACAGGTGCCCACACAAAGAGGAGCTGCTGAAGTGGTAACTAATCTGATCCTAGATCTGAACATATAAATTAGTAATTGAGCCATATTTTTAAAATCCTCATTCAGCTGCTTGGGTATTTTGTAGTATGAACAGTTTTGCAAATTAATTTGTGGTGTCTAATGGCAGGAAATTAATCAAACTGGAAATGTTCATAAAGAGGTTATTTTTGTTTTGTAAAGGCTACATTGTAATTAGTGAAATTAAATTGAATATATTTTTTCTATTCCAGGAATCTATTTCAGTGATTGCATTTGTATGATTCTTTTACTAAAAGCACTTCAATTAGTTTGCTTTATGGTTGGCTTATGATACAATGCAAACGAAGATGCAAATTATTTTGTTATTTAAATGGCCTCGTTCTGCAGGAACCTTTTAATATATAACTCACTTATTTAATCTAATGAAACCAAATGTACATCCCAACGGCGTAAACCAGATTGACATTTGGTGCCTCAATTAATCCACACAAATCCACAAAAATACGGTGCAATAGATTCACTATCAACGTTTAGAAAGGGTAGTGGTATAATTATCTCTCAATAACTTTCAGTTTCGTAACATCACACATTCATTGTCAGTGTTTTCTCACCTGTCAAATTACATAAGCAGGGTGTCCTTCCTTCTGAGCCTGAGGCTGAGCCCGACCTAGCCAGTAAACTCAGAGGACTTTGAGACGCTCGTAGTACCGTTCATCATTAGTGCTAGTGTCCACCGAGGTCAGCTCGCTCACCACCACCACCCCGGCATGATGAATCCCCACCCATTCAAAGAGTAATTTAAACGGCCTGACAGTCTGGACCCGCATTCAATGGGGGCTCCTCTTCGCTCATCTCATCTCTGGGACTTGGAACAGGAAGAATTGATAGACGCTCAGAGGGCAATATAATGTAGTGTAGTCATTGCTGGGCCTTGCAGTGCCACAGAAATTAGCTTTAAAATGATGTAGTACACGGGACCTTGTAATCTCACCAATCAAATTATCCACTGAGATTCCCCCAACCTTGCTATAGAGAACTAATGGAGTCTAACTTAACTGCAACAGTGGAGAGCTACTTCTTCACTGTCCTCTGGGTTACTCTATCTCAGTACACTGATCTATATTCAACTTGTACACATGTCAAAGTGTGATGAGAGGTAGGAGTTACCATTATTGCATTAGCTGTGGGTCACCGCTAGTGTTACACTGTATGCTCGAAGTGTGTCACTGAGGTATAAACCACTGAACCCGTTCTTCACTGGGTCTTAATGGATTTCCATTTTGTTCATCGGCCCTTTGCCTTTACGATTTCTTCCAACCCAAACAAGGACATTGTACCGTAAACCCTCACAATAAACATAATCTATAGAGCAAACCAAGGTGGCCGCCATCTCCGCTGCTCTGGCATAACTGAGAGCTTCCTTATTCCCCTGTCGCATCTCATCTAATTCACTAATGCCTTTGCGAAAGTGTCATAATAGCACTGAGGCAGAATGACTACGTTTGGAGCCATTTGATGGTTCCTCTGCATCAATTATTATGATTATCTTGAATCTCTGGGGATTATCTGTTGTAGTGACATTTAAAAGTGCAATTTCCAAGATTGCGACAAATCCTAATTGATTGCTTTCTCAAGCCTCGATTTCGACTCATTTTAGAGAAGTAAACACAAGTCAAGCAGCACATGTTGATGTCTCATTCAGAGCTCTAGAAAAGAGTTTCGTTCTGACACATCCATTTCGGAAACTACCAACAACTAATTAGCAAAACAAGTAGCAAGCAGTAAAAATTTGAACATCCAGTTTATGTTACTAGATGTGAATTCATGATTGAACGTTCTCCTCGTGTCTTTATTTTAAAATTAGTTATTGAATTTATTCTGTACTGGGTGACCTACTGTATGTACAGTATATCGACTGAAGTTTCATAGCCTCTGTTTGACCATGTGGGATGGGTGAGTTTGGATCTATAGTAGGGCTACATCAAATCAAATCAAAGTTTATTTGACACGTGTGCCGAATACAACCTTACAGTGAAATGCTTACTTACAGGTTCTAACCAATAGTGCGAAAGAAAAAGGTGTGTGTGTGTGTGTGTAAGTAAAGAAATAAAAATAAAAGACATTTGATAATAACAGTAGCAAGGCTACATACAGACACCGGTTAGTCAGGCTTATTGAGGTAGTATGTACATTAATGTTTTGTTAAAGTGACTATGCACATAAGATAAACAGAGAGTAGCAGCAGGGGGGGGTTGCACACAATGCAAATAGTCCGGGTAACCATTTGGTTACCTGTTCAGGAGTCTTATGGTTTGGGGGTAAAAACTGTTGAGAATCCGTTTTGTCCTAAACTTGGTACTCCGGTACCACTTGCCATGTGGTAGTAGAGAGAACACTCTATGACTGGGGTGGTTGGGGTCTTTGACAATTTTCAGGGCCTTCCTCTGACACCGCTTGGTGTAGAGGTCCTGGATGGCAGGCAGCTTTGCCCCAGTGCTGGGCCATATGCACTACCCTCTGAAGTGCCTTGCGGTCTGAGGCTGAGCAATTGCCGTACAAGGCAGTGATGCAACCGGTCAGGATGCTCTCGATGTAGCAGTTGTAGAACCTTTTGAGGATATCAGGACCCATGCCAAATCTTTTTAGTTTCCTGAGGGGGAATAGGCTTTGTCGTGCCCTCTTCACGACTCTCTCGGTGTGTTTGGACCATTCTAGTTTGTTGGTGATGTGGACACCAAGGAATTTGAAGCTCTCAACCTGCTCCACTACAGCCCCGTCGATGAAAATGAAGACGTGCTCGGCGCTCCCTTTCCTGTAGTCCACAATCATCTCCTTAGTCTTGGTTACGTTGAGGGATAGGTTGTTATTCTGGCACCACCCGGCCAGGTCTCTGACCTCCTCCCTATAGGCTATCTCGTCATTGTCGGTGATCAGGCCTACCACTATTGTGTCGTCAGAAAACCTAATGATACAGTCTCAGCTTGCTTCTCTTTGAATGAGGCCTTTGAAAATCCCTATAGGCAGCCAGTTATGTGTGTGAAGGCAAGGCTGAGACCATTGGAGCACCTGATCTCAGAACAGCGGGTATCCCCATACAGATTAGCTTGGTGCTGGGAGAGATGCAAGAGTACCTAGACATGTATGGTGCCTGAGAAGTAGTACAGTAATGAGAAAAAACTCCCATCCATTTCTTCCTCCACACTTACTGCATTATACTCATCTCCTCCATAATCACTGGTGTTGATTCTTTGCATAATTGTGAGCAGACCGCAGGTTAACAATTCTGTTCCGTATTCTACACTTTGGTTTGCAGGTTTTTGTTTAAATATAAGCCACGGTTCAGAAAACACTGCATGTATTCCGTGTATTACGGCCTTATTTCCCACACGGCAAAGGTGCGATTGTAGAGGCTGAATATCAGACTTAATGTACTGGACTTAATACAAACCTGCACCACGATAGAATCAGTTATATCTGCATTGCACAAACAACTATGTCCTTAATGTCCATAGGGGCCATTTCCATGTTTGCGTGAACATTGCCCGTCAGTCGTGTGCTTTCCCCTTCCAATTTCCCCTGCTTTGTTTTTGCATAACATAACCCACCGGGCTCATAGATCATGATGGGATAAAAACGCCAATCCGTTCCGGCGGCAAAGGCGGGGATGAGGATTCGGCCGCTCAGTCCGTGCCCTTCACCTCAGCTCTGCATATCTCCCGAGAAACCAACACAATTTCCCTTCTTTTATGAGACTGCTGCATACAATGGGAGACCTAGTCAACCCCTGCTCTGTTTTACTGCTTACCCTAGCCAAATGAAAATCTATCTGTGGGTCCGCTCTTCTGGGAAATGACTTGTACTCAGACAACCATCAAGGTTACCCTATAGGTTTTTATCAACACTAATACATTACTGTCAAGCTGCAAATGCAAAAATTGCATTGTGCCGGAATGTTTACACATTTTTTTTCCCCTCTGAGGGAAAAAGTCACTTTACAGTCGTTAAAAGTAGCTCCAGAAAAGGAGAACAATGGTAGATTTCTGGGCAGTCTGAAGCTATTGTTTGGAAACCTCTTCTATCTTTGTTTCCCTCTTTTCTTTGCATCTGACATGAATATGACAACTGAGGTCTCTGATCTGTATGTTTTTTCTTCTTTCCTCTCCGTGTCTCATGCTCTCCCAGTGATGCTAAATAAATGATCACAAGTAGAGAACACAAACCAACCACACTGTAATGGGGATTCTCAGATGCTGCGTTCAGCTTTTATCTGCTGTATACCCCATTACCACAGACAATTTTGTTCATTGTCGAAATTAAAGGAGCCGGTGCCTAAGATATAATACTTTAAAAAGTATTTCAACGAGTGTAATCACCATAGGGACTGTTCCTGCAATCAAAGAAAATTGTTACCTATCAGTAATTTCACAATAAAAGCGGCAATTGGACAGCTGCTTGTAAATCAGCTTAGTTAGTCTGGGGCGAGGAAAAAGCTTACGAACATGTGATATTGAGACATTGGGATGGTGATGGTGCCGCAATATGTGATTTGAAGTGTACACCGAGTGTTCAAAACATTAGGAACGCCTTCCTATCATTGAGTTGCAACACCGTTTGCCCTCAGAACAGCCTAAATTCATTTGGGCATGAACTCTACAAGGTGTCGAAATCATTCCACAGGATTGTTGGCCCATGTTGACTCCAATGCTTCCCACAGTTGTGTCAAGTTGGCTGGATGTCCTTTGGTGGTGGACTATTCTTGATACACACGGGAAATTGTTGAGTGTGAAAAACCCAGCAGTGTTGCAGTTCTTGACACACTCAAACTGGTGTGCCTGGCATGTATTACCATACCCCGTTCAAAACACTTAAATATTTTGGCTTGCCCATTCAGCTCTGAATCCATGGCTCAATTGTCTCAAGGCTTAAAAATCCTTCTTTAACCTGTCTCCTCCCCTTCATCTACCCGGATTGAACTGGATTTAACAGGTGACATCAATAAGGGATCATAGCTGTCACCTGGATTCACCTAGTCAGTCTATGTCAAAGAAAGAGCAGGTGATGTTAATGTTTTGTACACTCAGTATATATCCAGCATGCGCGTACGCATGAGTTTCTGCTCACAAAAGGCTTAGTACGAAAGGCTCAGGCCTACAGCATGACGGTAACCATACCCACCTTCTTTCTTAATCAGGGAGGCATTGGTGCGGTCCAGGCGAGCTAGACAGATGGAGAGGTGAAGCTGCTGGATCCCAACACTCCACGTGGAACAGGGGTGCAGGAGTCTAAAGGAGAGACGGAACTTATATCCAAAAGACTACACATGGAATCCAGGCTACCAAGTCTTCCAGACACTAGGTAGACCAATCATTGATTTATGATTTCACAACACGTACTGTGTTCAAACAGTGCAAGACAAAAAACTACTATGCATATCCCCAATAAAGGTAGCCTAGTCTTTAACCTGCTAAACAGTATACTATATACTGTATGTCTTTAATTAACTGTACTTGTCTTCTCTGGCATACTGTTTCTAAGAGATTAAAGCCTTGTGTTCCCCCAAGATTACTTTGCTGTCATCTACGTCTAACGGCTCCACCTCCAAAACATGCTCTCTGACCAGTTATTATACTATTAGATATGAAAACAATAACACTGCCTCTAAGGATTAATGTTCACAACATGGGAAAGCGTTGTCAGAGACAATTTACATTTTGTGAAAACATTAATTGATGTGAAAATGGTTGTGTCTAAACCCATATTTTCCCCTATATTTGCACTCAGAATAGGTGCTACCAAGAGATGTTCCATAGACAAGGTTCCATGGATAAATATCCCAAAGCTCACGGCCCTGGGACTGAAGTTCTCCCTCTGCAACTGGGTCCTGGACTTCCTGACTGCCGTGGAGACGGTCAAAAACATAAAGTTCCTCGGTGTGCACGTCTCTGAGGAGCTAAAATGGTCCAACCACACAGACACCGTGGTGAAGAAGGCACGGCAGCGACTCGTCAACTTCAGGATGTTGAATAAATTTGGCCTGTCCTCGAGGGCCCCTCACAGTGTTCTGCAGGAGCACCATCAAGGCTATCCCGTCGGGCTGCATTACAGCCTTGTACGGAAACTCCACCGCCGCAGACCACAAAGTGCCACAGAGGGTGGTGCGTTCAGCCCCTGTCCCCCCTATGCTCCCCTCGTCTTCCTACCTGCTGCTCCCCTTATGGACATTTCCCCTCCTCAGCAGATATTTAGCCTGCCCACACCCCAACTGACATTTGTTATTATTTTTATTTATATTACTACCTATCTGTATTATATTTGTATGGTTTACTTTCACTTTGTCCTGCATTGTTGGAATTTCACTGTACGCTGTAAGTACGTCTGCAACCCTGTACATGTGAGTATTAAACTCCAATGTCAATTGCTCAAATATGTTTTTACAAATAAATGCATTACCACCACATTTGTATAAATTATGGTCATTGTAAGTATGATCGATCATCAAAATGTTTTAACTAACATACTCCCATAGCTAAAATGTTCTGGATGGATTGAAAATGTAATATTATTTTCATTCATCAGAGTTTAGAAATCACCCCCTGCTCACCTCCAAAGTTATGCCAGGGATAGTAGAACCCTAAACTATCCCTTATACCTTATACTTAAGTCGAACATAAGTCAAATAAAAGGAAAATGTCTAAGCCCTCTAGACCACTGCACATCCAATTACAGTTGATTTAGATGGTGATGCACCCAGTTCTTACACTGCATAAGAGCTCATTTACAGGCATGAGGATCGCTTTCCTGTCTGTTTTTATATCCCGAGGAAACATTTTTCTGTTTTCTCCCTTCCTAATGTGATGAATGAGAGCCGCTCCTGCCGCAGTGGAAATGTGCTAAGATATTATTTGGCCAACTTTTTTTTCTATATGAAAATATGGCCTGCCAGCCCTACCATCTGTTTGAAACGTTTGTAAGCATTCAGTCTGACATACTGTTTCTGTGAAATTAACCACAAGTCCCGGTCGGTGTGCTGACTGGAATGGTTGCTGCTCCAAATACGCTCCTTATTGTATATGGCGGCTTGGAAAACAAGACCTAGGTAAATCCCTGGGGACTTGAGGTCTAGTTCTTCAGGGTTTTACCCCTTGAGGGGTTGTTTTACATCTCACACAGCTCATCTTTGCGAGCTGTCTCTCCTCCCTCCTGTGCTACAGTTTCGACCTTCCCTCTCCAATAGGAACCCTTTTTGGGGGTGTTTTTACTTATCTTTCCCCCCACTGCTGCATTTATGTTGACAGTTAATTTAACCGGATCAACGCGCAAAGTTGCCTTGTCTAAAGCTATAGGCATAGTGTGACAAATAGCAGCCAGTAAACTCCAAAGTCCATCTTCTGCCCACACTGTCTGTGAAGATGAACCTTTCCAACTCTGCTGACAGTGTTTACATTTACATAGTGAGCCATGGAGTGAAAACAAAGCACAGTTAAGGCCACAGATCTCCCTGACAAATGTCCACAAGAGACACAATTCCAGAAAAGTTAAACTAAAGCCAAAGCCTGGGGGAATGAAAGATAAGCACTGCCATATCCCACTACCTCTACCTCTTTATTATTAACCACTGAGAGATGATCTGGCTGTATGTTACTGGTAATACAGGTTAACATGACTGCTGTATTACCTGCGCTGACTGAACGTAGACTTGATATGGCATGACAAGTGTCTGATGGGAATCCACAGTGACACTTACAGATATAGGCTGAGATTGGGCAAACCTTAATAGCATGGTGACTGTCTCCTCGTGTCATTCAACAAGCACTGTTGAAAACGATTGGTGCAAAACGGGGTAAATGAAAACGTCTCGGACACTTGGCTGCTACTTTTCTCCACTCCGACCGATAAAGGTCAACATTGCAACACTCATTTAACATTTATCATACTGTTTTGTGATACAAGACTGCAGAGCTAAAACACCTTTGTGAAATGTTCTCAGAACTAATATGAAAAGAGTTTTCGCTTGATCCCTCCTGTGCAATATAGCCTGCCCAGTTCAATTTAAAGATACATCACGTAAAAGATTGAGAGCAATTGGCTGACATGTTCCAATTCCAAAATAACAGTGACAAAAATGTTATCCTACGGGTTGTGGTGATATGCAACTGTAAGTCATCCTACCTTTTGTACACTTCTAGGGTGTGATTAAGCTGTATACCACACTACCTACCTAGAGAGTTTTCATATATAATCTTTGTATCTGTCTATTTACCACTACAAACAGATGCGGGCACTAAGACCGCACTCAATGAGATGTATACGGCCCTAAGCAAACAGGAAAACACTCATCCAGAGGCAGAACTCCTAGTGGCCGGAGACTTTAATGAAGGGAAACTTAAATCCGTTTTACCTCATTTCTACCAGCATGTTAAATGTGCAACCAGAGGGAAGAAAACTCTAGACCACCTTTACTCCACACACAGAGATGTGTACAAAGCTCTCCCTCGCCCTCCATTTGGCAAATCTGACCATAATTCTATCCTCCTGATTCCTGCTTATAATTAAAGTAGGAAGCACCAGTGACTCGACCAATAAAAAAGTGGACAGACGAAGCAGATGCTAAGCTACAGAACTGTTTTGCTAGCACAGACTGGAATATGTTCGGGAAGCTTCCGATGGCATTGAGGAGTACACCACATCAGTCACTGGCTTCATCAATAAGTGCATCGATGACGTAGTCCCCACAGTGACTGTACGTACATACACCAACCAGAAGCCACAGATTACAGGCAACATCCGCACTGAGCAAAAGGGTAGAGCTGTCCCTTTCAAGATGCGGGACTCTAACCCGAAGCTTATAAGAAATCCCGTTATGCCCTCCGATGAACCATCAAACAGGCAAAGTGTCAATACAGGACTAAGATTGAATCATACTACCCCTGCTCCGATGCTCATCAGATGTGGCAGAACTTGCAAACTATTACAGACTACAAAGGGAAGCACAGCCGAGAGTTGCCCAGTGACACGAGCCTACCAAATGAGCTAAATTCCTTCAATGCTCATTTCGAGGCAAGTAACACTGAAACATGCATGAGAGCATCAGCTGTTCCAGACGACTGTGTGATCACACTCTCCGCAGCCGTTGTGAGTAAGACCTAGAAACAGGTTAACATTACACAGGCCACAGGTCAAGGATTGGATTACCAGGACATGTACTCCGAGCATGCACTGACCAACTGGCAAGTGTTTCACTGACATTTTCAACCTCTCCCAGTCTGAGTCTGTAAAACCAACATGTTTCAAGCAGACCACCATAGTCCGTGTGCCCAAGAACACTAAGGTAACCTGCCTAAATGACTACCGACCCGTAGCACTCACGTCTGTAGCCATGATGTTTTTTGAAAGTCTGGTCGTGGCTCAAATCAACACCATTATTCCAGAAAATGTATACCGACTCCAATTTGCATACAGATGATGCAATTTCTATGACACTCCATACTGCCCTTTCACATCTAGACAAAAGGAAAACCTATGTGAGAATGCTATTCATTGACTACAGCTCAGTGTTCAACACCATAGAGCTCCACCATAAGCTCATCACTAAGCTAAGGACCCTGGGACTAAACACCTCCCTCTGCAACTGGATCTTGGACTTCCTGACTGCCCGCCACCAGGTGGTAAGGGTAGGTAATAACACATCCGCTACGATGATCCTCAACACGGGGGCCCCTCAGGGGTGAGTGCTGTCCCCTCCTGTACGCCCTGTTCACTCATGACTGCATGGCCAGGCATGACTCCAACACCATCATTAAGTTTGCCGATGACACAACAATGGTAGGCCTGATCACCGACAATGATGATACAGCCTATAGGGAGGAGGTCAGAGACCTGATCGTGTGCTACAAAGACCTCTCCCTCAACGTGATCAAGACAAAGGAGATGATTGTGGACTACAGGAAAAGGAGGACCGAGCACGCCCCCATTCTCATCGACGTGGCTGTAGTGGAGCAGATTGAGAGCTTCAAATTCTTTGACGTCCACATTACCAACAAACTAACATGGTCCAAGCACACCAAGACAGTCGTGACCAGGGCACAACAAAACCTATTCCCCCTCAGGAGACTGAAAAGATTTGGCTTGTGTCCTCAGCTCCTCAAAAGGTTTTTCAGCTGCACCATTGAGAGCATTGTGACGGTTTGCATCACTGCCTGATATGGCAACTGCTCGGCCTCCGACCACAAGGCACTTCAGAGGGTAGTGCGTAAGGCCCAGTACATCACTGGGGCCAAGCTTCCTGCCATCCGGGACCTCTATAACAGGCGGTGTCAGAGAAAGGCCCTAAAAATTGTCAAAGACTCCAGCCACCCTAGTCATAGACTGTTCTCTCTGCTACCGCACCGCAAGCGGTACTGGAGCACCAAGTCTAGGTCCAAGAGGCTTCGGCTTCTAAATAGCTTCTATCGAGACCATTTGCATTGCCCCCCCCCCCCCCCCCACCCCCCCCATACACCTCTGTTATGCTGTTATTATCTATGCATGCTTACTTTAATAACTTACTTTTATTTTTTGTATTTTGTATTTTTTTCAAAAAAACTGCATTGTTGGTTAAGGGCTTGTAAAGTAAGCATTTCACTGTCTACACCTTATTTTTGTATTTGGCTAGAGAGCAGTCTTGCCACAGATTTTCAAGCAGATTTAAGCTAATTGTAACTTGGCCACTCAGGAAAGTTCACTGTCTTTTTGGTAATCAACTGCAGTGTAGATGTGGCCTTGTGTTGGAGGTTATCGTCCTGTTGTAGGTTATTTTCCTGCTGAAAGGTCTCTGGTGTAAAGCAGACTGAAAGAGGTTTTCCTCTAGGATTTTGCCTGTGCTTAGCTCCATCCCATTTATTTTTATCCTGAAACATTCTCCAGTGTTTGCTGATGTCAAGAATACCTACGGTATACCATGATGTAGCCACCATGCATGAAAAAAAAGGAGACAGTTACTCAGAAATGTGTTGGATTTGGATTTGCACAACACAACATATGTTTGAATGTTTGTATTCTTCTTTTCACTCTGTTGTTTAGGGCATTATTATCGAGTCATTACAATGTTGTTGATCCATCCTCGGTTTTCTCCCATCACGGCCATTGAGCTCTGTATTTGTTTTAAAATCAACAATAGTCTCATGGTAACATCAATGAGCAGTATCATTCCTGTCCTGTAGCTCAGTTCAGAAGGAAGACTGTAACTTTGATGCATCTGGATGGTTTAATATATAATCCACAGCATAATAATTAACTTGACAATGCTTTAAAGAGATAATCAATGTCTGATTGGTTATTGTTACCCATCCACTAATTATTGCCTTTTATGAGGCTTTTAAAAAGCTTCCCTGGCCTTTGAAGTTCTGCTTGAAATTCAATATACAGTTGAAGTCAGAAGATTACATACGCCTTAGCCAAATACATTTAAACTCAGTTTTTCCACAATTCTTGACATTTAATCCTGGTAAAAATTCCCTGTCTTAGGTCAGTTAGGATCACCACTTTATTTTAAGAATGAAATGTCAGAATAATAGTAGAAGTAATTATTTATTTCAGCTTTTTTTTCTTTTATCACATTCCCAGTGGGTCAGAAGTTTACATACACTCAATTAGTATTTGGTAGCATTGCCTTTAAATTCTTTAACTTGGGTCAAACGTTTCGGATAGCCTTCCACACGCTTCCTACAATAAGTCAGGTGAATGTTGGCCCATTAATCCTGACAGAGCGGATGTAAGTAAGTCAAGTTTGCAGGCCTCCTTGCTCTCACACGCTTCTTCAGTTCTGCCCACACATTTTCTATAGGTTTGAGGTCAAGGCTTTGTGTTGTCCACTCCAATATCTTGACTTTGTTGTCCTTAAGCCATTTTGGAACAACTTTGGAAGTATGCTTGGGGTCATTGTCCATTTGGAAGACCCATTTGCGACCAAGCTTTGACATCCTGTCTTGAGATGTTGCACCATTGAGAGCATTGTGACGGTTTGCATCACTGCCTGATATGGCAACTGCTCGGCCTCCGACCACAAGGCACTTCAGAGGGTAGTGCGTAAGGCCCAGTACATCACTGGGGCCAAGCTTCCTGCCATCCGGGACCTCTATAACAGGCGGTGTCAGAGAAAGGCCCTAAAAATTGTCAAAGACTCCAGCCACCCTAGTCATAGACTGTTCTCTCTGCTACCGCACCGCACCGCAAACAGTTCTGTTTTTGTTTCATCAGACCAAAGGACATTTCTCCAAAAAGTCCAATCTTTGTCCCCATGTGCATCTGCAAACCGTAGTCCCGTTTTTTTATGGTGGTTTTGGAGCAGTGGCATCTTCCTTGCTGAGCGGCCTTTCAGGTTATGTCGATATAGGACTCAATTTACTATGGATAAAGATAATTTTTCACCTGTTTTCTTCCAGCATCTTCACAAGGTCCTTTGCTGTTGTTCTGGGATTGATTTACACTTTTCGCACCAAAGTACGTTCATCTCTAGGAGACAGAATGCATAACCTTCCTGAGCGGTGTGACGGCTACATGATCCCATGGTGTTTATACTTGCGTACTATTGTTTGTACAGATGAACGTGGTACCTTCAGGCATTTGGAAATTGCTCCCAGGGATGAACCAGACTTGCGGAGGTCTACAATTGTTTTCTGAGGTCTTGGCTGATTTGTTTTGATTTTTCCCAAGCCCTGAGGCACTGCGTTTGAAGGTAGGCCTTGAAATGCATCCAGAGGTACACCTCCAATTGACTCAAATTATGTTAATTAGCCTATCAAAGCTTTTAAAGCCATGACATAATTCCATTTTCTGGAATTTTCCAAGCTGTTTAAAGGCACAGTCAACTTAGTGTATGTAAACTTCTGACCCACTGGAATTGTGAATCAGTGAGTTATAAGTGAAATAATGTGTCTGTAAACACTTGTTGGAAAAATGAATTGTGTCATGCACAAAGTAGATGTCCTAACCGACTTGCCAAAACTATAGTTTGTTAACAAGAAATTTGTGGAGTGGTTGAAAAACGATTAAGTGTATGTAAACTTTTGACTTCAACTGTATATATTATTTTTTTCTAACTAGGCAAGTTAGGTAAGAACAAATTCTTACTTACAATGACGGCCTACCACGGACAACGCTTGGTCAATTGTGCACCGCCCTATGGGACTCCCAATCACAGCCGGATGTGATACAGCCTGGATCTGAACCAGGGACTGTAGTGATGCCTCTTGCACTGAGATGCACTCCCTTAGACCACTGGGCCACTCATACAGATGTTGTATGTAGGGGGAAAGAGGAAGGGGTAGTCATTAAAACATAATGTCAACCCCCATTATTTCACACAGAGTGAGTCCATGTAACTTATTATGTATGTGATTTGTTTAGCCCCAAAAAAATCCTGAATTCATTTAGTATTTTCTAAACAAAGTGGCTGAACACTCATGCAAAGACTCTATTTGAGTTATGAATTGTTTATTCATCTTTCACTTTGACAGAGTATTTAGTGTAGATTGTTGACACACAAAAAAGACAATTCAAACTATTTGAACATAATAAGATGTGAAGAAATCCAAGGGGTCTGAACTATTTTTCAAGGCACTGTAGTTGTTCTATGAACTAACGTAATGGAGGTAAGTTGTTTAGTGTTGTTGGTGATGAGCTGAGGTGCAGAGTAGAGGGTAGCATGTAACATTTGTGTTACATAATATATTTTGTTATTTGCTGACAATGTTGAAGGGATATATAAATGCATAATGTGGCAAACAACAGATTATTTGGATCAGTCGTCACACACAAACTGCCTATGTGGCATCGATATGAGTCTGAAACGGTTGTTCTATTGTCAAAATTGACTTCAAAGTGTACATAGGATCATTTTGGTGATAAAGTCAGGGTGGTCTAAAACGGAGTTTGGAACATTCGTGCATCACAACGGGTAATTGAAGGTTGGGTTTTGATTTGACGATGTCCATTTGCCCACTATCATGGGGTGAACCGCTGCCGTGATTGATCTCTATCCAATATCATAGACAGTCAGACAGACCTGCCAAGCAGCTCCGACTGTTTATGGAAAACAACACGTTGCACACTTAACTTGAGAAATACTGGATCAAACACCTTAAAAGTACAATTGTGCAACTTCAACATCCTTTGCAAAAACTTCAGTATTTATTACACATTTCTTGAGTTATCTTAGATTCACTCTGGGGATTTTGTGGAAGTGAAATCGGCTAATATGTCTACAGTGTCTCATGGGGGACAAACTTCATTAACCAAACATAGAATCGGTCAGGAAATACACCTCCAAGACTGAAATCTTGTTTTTCTAATGAGCAATAGAGAACCACACTTGCCAATCGGCATGTTCAGTGGCTCTTTAAGGGATTCCGCACAACTGTTAATCCATGTATTAAAGTGACATTAAGAGTAGCATCAGGTTGAGAAAGCATCAAACATGTCCCCAAAAAAGGCCTGTGGTGTTCATGATAGATCCTCGGTTTAATGCAGAGAGTGAATTGAAATGCCATCATGCCACTGGATCATTACTTTGCTTTCATTAGGTCTTCATGAGCGAGACTGAAGCCATTCCACCAATTAGCCGCCATCACAGACCTAATCATTTCTCAACTCATGCACCTTGCAAATACCAAAGGTCTCTAGGGTGAAACACTTCCTAGGTGAGGAAGACGCAGTCACTAGAAGACAGTGACCTAACACTTTAACTTATCTTTGATTGGCTGTCTCTTCACCCTGATGAACACTCATTTGAAATTGGTGGTATTACAGATACCACTTTGCTTTGGCCAATCTAGAACTTTCAGATCAGAGGGAACCAGGAAATGGAGACATGGGAGGGAAGTTGACTATTGAGACATAAGCAAAGGAAAAATCACAAGGGCCGTTTGTCAATGGGCCTAAGGGCAGTGAAAGTGTTAGTAACCAGCTGAGAAAAATCTAAAATTTGAAAAATGTGTTTTGGTGAATCCTTCTAAACAACACAATCCAATCCAGTAATTTCCTATCAAGAAGAAGAATCAGCAAACTTGCACATAGAACAAATATCATAGTTGTTGGATACAAGTAGAATTCCACAGGTGGGCCACGGGTAAGGCCTCAGTCATACAATCTTTAGGTAAGTCATCATACATCACAGTCAAAACATTCAATATCCTCCTGCTGTTGATGGATCACTGAATGCAGAGATACTTAGGTGTTAGCAGAAGGGCATGATGAATTATGTAGTACTACTCCATGTGCTGTATGTGTGGATATATAACTCCAGACAGGCAACCAGAAATAGACTGCCCAGTTACAGCATAAAACAGGAAGTTTGAATGACTACATGTACCAGTAAGCATTTGTGGAGCAACTTGTGTGACCGACAACTACAAATCCTAATAGCAATTCCAGTCTAGCCAGTAACTAACAACATTTCAATCCCAATCAGTGTCAGGCTTTCCACTTGTTTTGCAAGAACGGAAGACAATATGTTTGTTGGCATTGTCATCCCCCTTGCGTTGATCATGCCCAAAATGAAGGGGGGAATAATCGGTTTGCAGTCCACGCCTGAGCCACATAATTAAAACGTGAGTAGTATTCGAGACTGGACATGGGCTCTGTTGCCTCTCCACTGAGTAGGAATAGGACTAGCCACTGACTCAGCCTGCAATATGGTATTATAATGGGTGCCCTGAAGAGAAATGGCCGCTTATCGTCTGGCTTTATCAGTTGGTGTTTGGACCACTGTCAGGGCTTAAGATACTGCCAATGTAAGGCAATTATTGACAAGGGAGTTCCCATGATGGCCTCAGGTATGGTCATTATGCATGGCTGCTTTGATATATCTATAGACACACTATAGAAAGACCTACACTTTAATTACAGTATTTTGAGCCACCTGAAGGAATCTTGGCAATAAGATAATGTTCACAAAGTGCTAATTAACAGAACAGCTCTCAAAGCAATGGCAAGACATCAAACTCATGGTTGTCGTGCATACCATAACACTTGTCTTATACTTCTCTATCCTGGTTTATTTTGTAAGGCAATTTTGCAGGGCAATAGTATGTAGACATTGGGTGCAAATTGTTTCTGAAAGAAGCAGAATTCCATCCAAACCCTCTCATTATGAAGGGTAAAAACACAGGGGGAAAAAACTAACATCCACAGTTGCATTCCCTTCGGATCTATATGCCCTCTTTCAGGGATTTGTTGATATTTGTTGATATTATTACCCTGCAAGTACTATGGTTTGGCATTCACATGGAGCCATTCAGAGCCAGCCTGTATAGATAGTGCTCCATCCATGGCTCATGAGCCGTTTTGATTGCATTTTGACTGCTTACATCAGTCCCTTTCCACCCATCAGTGAGGATATTATACGTTTTACTGCAGTTGTTAATTCAGTTCCACTTAATTCACCTCACAGACAACCAGTCTGCCCACTCACACCGAAAATAGTCTTGCAATTTCTCATCAGTGACTAATGATCTGCAATGGGGCCGCATTAATTCAGAACTCACTGATACCTTATTTTGTTCTTCCTGACATGGAGAAAGACAAACAACACTTAGAACATCTTCTGGTGGTTGATGGATGAAGTGAGGTACTCCCAACATTATTAATCATTCTTAAAAGTTGGTAAACTGTGGGACTGTAGCAATCCAAATTTGTATGTTCACATCTTTGAAGTTGTACTTCTTGTTTCTACCCACTAAGATTAAACACGAGAGAGAGAGAGAGAGAGAGAGAGAGAGAGAGAGAGAGAGAGAGAGAGAGAGAGAGAGAGAGAGAGAGAGAGAGAGAGAGAGAGAGAGAGAGAGAGAGAGAGAGAGAGAGAGAGAGAGAGAGAGAGAGAGAGAGAGAGAGAGAGAGAGAGAGAGAGAGAGAGAGAGAGAGAGAGAGAGAGAGAGAGAGAGAGAGAGAGAGAGAGAGAGAGAGAGAGAGAGAGAGAACTCAAGAGCTCCTTATACCACAGAGAGAGAGAGAGAGATGCTGACAGACAAAGTAAAGGACTGACTTCTTGAAAAGTCCATGAAACCTTTTAGAGAGAACAGATTGGGAGCGGGAACCATGTCTGGACGCATGGCCACACTGATAACGAGCTATTCTGCGGTAGCTGAATGAGAAACTGAAAGGAGAGGGTGGAAAAAGGCATGTGGCGGTGTGAATGCCCAGCTACCCTCCCTAAGTTCTCTTATTCAACGGTAGATTGAGTTGTGTTCCCGGAAGGTCGGTGTGGAATGGAATGGCAGGGCAGGGCAGAGGAAAGAGTCACTAGCAAAGCCAACCTGAATTGCCCTGTCTTTGGGTACCTGTGCTACAGAGCAATATTGACTTAACCGCTGTACCAGAAACAAACAGTGCGAGATAAAAGCATTAGTTCCACTTCCCTGACAGAATTCCCACTATTGCTTCAGAGAGAGGCTAGACACTGACACTGACTTTACCACAGTAGGCATTTTAAACCCCAGACATGCCACTAAGTAAGTTAAATCATTATTGTGACCATTAATACAGTTCCTTTTTTGGGGTGCTGTGGATAGATTAGGTCGTGTGGAAATGAAGTGGCATACCAACTGGCTGGAATTCAATCACAATACATTTTTTGAAAATTGCATACAAAAGTTAATTATACCTAACATACGTGGATGAAATATTTGAAATATATATATTTAGGGATAAGAATTTTATTGGATTTGTCATGTGAAAATGTCATAGAGACTCGTAAAAGACTAACATTTGAAATATTTGATGGTACGCAAACGTCAACATATTTTAGGTAATAGAGATTTCCCTCTGTTTTTTCCAATTGAAATATTAAATATTAAGAAACAATGATTTGTTTAATGGATATGAATGTGCAGCTTACAGAAATAAACAGATTTCAGGACAAGGAGCAGCAAATACTGTGTTGACTCTGGGTAAAAAAAAAGAGGCCAAATCCAAATAAATGATGCATGTTGTATGCATGTTATTCACTAAATAATAAAATAAAAAGTACACATTCATATGAAATTTGGGCAGCAAAACCAAAACCAATAAAAAACTAAATATAATGAAATATAGTATTGGTACAATTAATAATCAATTTGAATGAATTTGACAACTTACATTTCATAACACATTGGTCCTATAAGATTCTGTCTCACTCATAGAGAAAGCATCCCTATGTATGCATGGGCAGCGCCATTGAGGCAATCTCCATTTTGAAGAAGTCCATTTTTCTTCACGATCGGCTGATCCCTTCTGATGACTCCAACATGGCCACCAGGAGGGATCAGCCAATGAAGTTAGATGTCCCACCCAGTTGACTACATTAAAATGTGTAAGACCTTAATGGCGCTGCCATGCTAATACAGCCTTTTGGCAACTAGAGGCCTCTGTCATTCTCTATGGTCTCACCTTGTGGTCCTCCATTTTTCATGGCAGCCATTTTGTTCCCCTCCCAGTGTGCTTGGTTGCAGTCATGATTTATGGTTGTAATAGCATGTTTATGCCCATCCATTACTATGTGTTTCTAGGGGAAGTGCTGGCCTAAAATATTAACAAAGCAGGCCTTTGCATATCTCCCCTGGATGCAGATGATTTATTTGAATCTCCAATACTACTGTTATCAGGTATACTGTATATACATGTATTGAGTAAACTGAATAAAAACATAATGACGTCAGTGTTGGTGAATCCCAATCCAATCTCTCAGCCCTACCAGCTCACTCGGAAGGCACGTGTCACGTGTTGCTGACAAAACTCAGAGGGTCACTTCATGAACGGCGTGGCGAGGGGATAAAATAAACACATCAACTTCGGGACATTTGAATGATACAATTAATGTTCCACATTTAAATAATGAAAACGAGCATGGAATTTTAATGGCAACATTTCCCCTGTCGTTTTACAAGACATAAACCTCAGTAACCGTTAAATGTTACATGTATCAAGTTTCAAAATCAGACACAAACAAATTCAGGTGGCTCATAACTAGGCACCCAGTTCCAATCTTTTGTGTAAAATAATGCGGTGCGTTATGGAATACCCCTTTGCTCTGATGCCTGCAGTCTAGCTGACTCAGTCAAAGTGGCTATTGGAGGGTGTATTTAGCCCCTACACCCTCCATCATTTTCACTCCCTCACCTTTGGGACACTTGTGCATACATGTACGTTTGCGTGAAGGTGGAAATTGAGGGGCTAGGGGATGGGGATGATTTGGGATTCAGCCTCTGTCTGCACTTTCCTCAAACGTATTCTCAACATGGCATGTCCTCATAGTGTGCATTAAAATGTGTCAATGTTGAAGTTGAATTTGAAAAGAAATGAAATGAAAAATATTGTGAGGAACAGTTGAAAGAAAGTGAAAGCACTACCATGAATGAAAGTTCAATATTTATGTTCAAAGCTGCTGGATGGAACCATGTTAAACACATTCAAATTCTGTGTTTAAAATGAACATGAACCTACAAACTGAAATTGTATCTTTTAAAATGTTCACCATGTTGAAAACAGCCAATGAAATCTAAAAGCTGTGAGACCATCAAAGGAAAATGTCACCTGGTGCACAATAATACATATAGGAATCGACACAGTTCACAATGTCAGTACTACATCAACCTTAGTGTAGAAACATGGAGTTTGAGTACCTGATGAGTTTGAGAGGCCTTGTTCTTTATGGTCAGCCAGTTAAGGTCAGTCATTATTATGCACAATCTTCTCAAATTAAATCCTGCACTCCAACACAGCAGACATAGTTGCTCTGTGAACTGTTTGTGTGCCTCAAAGCGGATATTTGCTGTCAATTATGAGTTGGCGTGTCGCCAAGCATGCACAACGAAAAGTTAAAAAGCAATATTGATACAATAAAAAATGTAACCTCTCTACTCTGAATACATCTCTTCTGTTTTATGAGGGAGCCTAGAAGATATGAATGGTAGACCTACCAGCCTGTATGTACTGTACGTGAGTTTATGTCTCAAGACAATGAAATAATGATCAAGTCTGTGCGCACAAAGGAAGCACCAATGTCCTTGGAGCATGCTCACCAATGAATATATGACTTTCACATAAATTCAGCAAATAGCACCAGTTTCCTTTAATTGTACATCGAATTTACAGCCAAAAATGTATACAAGTTGCTGTAATAATATAAATGGTCAAATTATGAACAATAACATGGATACACATGATTTTGCTTATTATTAAAAGGGATGAGGGCAATTCCACGATAATGGAATTGAGTTGAGACGCAGATTTCTCACTTAATAAAATGTGCACCAAGTTTAACAGACCACTGAGTGCTGACGTCATTTCCTGTCACAACTTGTCGACTTGTTTAGGTGCTGCTGTGCGTTTTGTTGCTGGCGTTACTTTGCTACCTGCCAACTTTATGGTTTTTAATTACCATTTTACATTTAAAAAATGTCCCTCACTTGACTTTTTCACCCCAGACGCTTTATCTGGAAATGGTTCTACAAGACCTCCACCAGCCGAAGCTAAGTAGTAACATTAATATTATGCCTTCTAATTGCAGTCGCTGTACTCAAAATATACAGGAGAACGATTGCCTTATGGTGAGGATAGCCATGCTGCAAGGCCAGTTCAGACTCAATCGTTAGGCAATGGTAATTTAAGTGTAGGAAAGTATGAAACAGCATCCGTGCCACAACTAAGTACAGATAGTTATATAAATCAATCTCGCACAGTCACCGCAGCTGGACAATTTTCTCATTGCTTCTAAAAGGAAATGCTGTAGGAATGCTCAACTGGTGTCGTTCATTCAGCCACAGAAACTTTCAACCGGTTCTCCCCATTAAGCAACGAGTCGGAGTCAGAGGCCGAGCCTTCTCTGGTCTCTCCTCCACCCGTTACGGGGTCTGAGACGCCGAAGTCTCCCACCATTAGCTCTAACAAATTGAAAACCCTAGTCATTGGTGACTCCATTACCCGCAGTATTAGACTTAAAACGAATCATCCAGCGATCATTTACTGTTTACCAGGGGGCAGGGCTACCAACGTTAAGGCTAATCTGAAGATGTTGCTGGCTAAGGCTAAAACTGGCGAGTGTAAAGAGTATAGAGATATTGTTATCCATGTCGCCACCAACAATGTTAGGATGAAACAGTCAGAGGTTACCAAGTGCAACATAGCCTCAGCGTGTCAATCAGCTAGAAAGATGTGTCGGCATCGAGTAATTGTCTCTGGCCCCCTCCCAGTTAGGGGGAGTGATAAGCTCTACAGCAGAGTCGCACGACTCAATCGCTGGTTGAAAACTGTTTTCTGATCCTCCCAAAAGATAGAATTTGTAGATAATTGGCCCTCTTTCTGGGACTCACCCACAAATAGGACCAAGCCTGGCCTGCTGAGGAATGACAGACTCCATCCTAGCTGGAGGGGTGCTTTCATCTTATCTATGACCATAGACAGGGCTCTAACTCCTCTAGCTCCACAATGAGATAGGGTGCAGGCCAGGCAGCAGGCTGTTAGCCAGCCTGCCAGTTTATTGGAGTACGCCACTAGCACAGTCAGTGTAGTCAGCTCAGCTATCCCCATTGAGACAGTGTCTGTGCCTCGATCTTGGTTCGGCAAAACTAAACATGGCGGTGTACACTTTAGCAATCTCACGGGAATAAAGACCTCCTCCATTCCTGTCATTATTGAAAGAGATTGTGATATCTCACATCTCGAAATAGGGCTACTTAAAGTTAGATCACTCACTTCCAAGTCAGTTATAGTCAATGAACTAATCACTGATCATAATCTTAATGTGATTGGCCTGACTGAAATATGGCTTAAGCCTGATGAATTTACTGTGTTAAATGAGGCCTCTCCTCCTGGTTACACTAGTGACCATATCCCCCTTGCATCTCGCAAAGGCAGAGGTGTTGCTAACATTTGCGATAACAAATTTCAATTTCAGCATTTTCGTCTTTTGAGCTTCTAGTCATGAAATCTATGCAGCCTACTAAGTCACTTTTATAGCGACTGTTTACAGGCCTCCTGGGCTGTATACAGAGTTCCTCACTGAGTTCCCTGAATTCCTATCGGACCTTGTAATCATGGCAGATATTCACATTTTTGGTGACTTTATTATTGAAATGGAAAAGTCCACAGACCCACTCCAAAAGGTTTTTGGAGCCATCATCGACTCAGTCCCGCACCTTGAAAGAGGCAGCTCTACCCTTTAGCTCAGTGCGAATGTTGCCTGTAATCCATGGCTTCTGGTTGGGGTATGTACGACGTCCTCAATGCACTTATTGATAAAGCCAGTGACTGATGTGGTGTATTCCTCAATGTCATCCAGTCTGTGATAGCAAAACAGTCCTGTAGTTTAGCATCTGCTTCATCTGACCATTTTTTTATAGACCGAGTCACTGGTGCTTCCTGCTTTAATTTTTGCATGTAAGCAGGAATCAGGATGATAGAGTTGTGGTCGGATTTTACAAATGGAGGGCAAGGGAGATCTCTGTATGTATCTCTGTGTGTGGAGTACAGGTGATCTAGAGTTTTTTTTTCCTTCTGGTTGCACATTTAACATGTCGATAGAGATTTGGTAGAACTGATTTAAGTTTCCCTGCATTAAAGTCTCCGGCCACTAGGATCGCCACCTCTGGGTGAGTGGTTTCCTGTTTGCTTATTTCCGTATACAGTACAGCTGGATGAGTGCGGTCTTGGTGCCGGCAACTGTCTGTGGTGGTAAATAAACAGCCACGAAATGTATAGCTGAGAACTCTCTAGGCAAGTAGTGTGGCCTATAAAATATATCATAATATACTCATCTTCAGGCGAGCAAAATCTAGAGACTTCCTTAGATTTCGTGCACCAGCTGTTGTTTACAAATATGCCCCCCCTTGTCTTACCGGAGTGTGCTGTTCTATCCTGCCGGTGCAGCGTATATCCCGCTAGCTGAATATCCATGTCGTCATTCAGCCACGATTCCGTGAAGCATAGGATATTACAGTTTTTGATGTCCCGTTGATAGGATATTCGTGATCGTACATCGTCTAGTTTATTGTCCAATGATTGCACGTTGGCGAGTAATATTGACGGTAACGGCAGGTTTCCTAGTTGCCTTCTGCGGGTCCGGATGAAGCATCCGGCTCTTCTTCCTCTATGTCGCTTTCTTGTGCGAATAATTGGGATGTCTGCCCTGTGGGGTGTTTGGAAAATATTGTGTGAGTCCTGCTTGCTGCTGTTGTTGAAAAAATCTTTGTCTAATCCGAGGTGAAGTGTTTCAGGCATAATGAAGTGGATGGCGGCAAATGTTTTACTTTAAAACTCTTTATAAATAAATTTGATTGATTTACACAAGTACAACTGTTAACAATTTCCACTGAACATTTGACAAAAACACATTTACCGGAGGAACTGTGCAGATGCAAACTTTGCAACCAGAATTCCGAAAAAATTCCCTCTGTTTTTGGTTTCCACGCTTTCCAAAAACTCTTAAATATCTGCTCCGAATTAAGATTCAACAATGTCTGCAGAAAGAATGGGGTGTAAGACATGACATATTGACTTAAAAAATATAGAACTGCAGTAATTGAAATAGATGTACACCTTGTAACAGAATTGCAGTAACAAAAGTTCATCATGGGTCCCTGATCTGTACTACAAAGAAATGCATAATTATGGATATGAATGTCATTTTATTCATGGTGATGTATCCTAAATAGGTACACGAAAGGTATTAATC
This sequence comes from Oncorhynchus mykiss, assembly GCF_013265735.2. Classification (NCBI taxonomy): domain Eukaryota; kingdom Metazoa; phylum Chordata; class Actinopteri; order Salmoniformes; family Salmonidae; genus Oncorhynchus; species Oncorhynchus mykiss. The sequence goes on from NC_048582.1 coordinate 21,550,448, forward strand.
TGCAATATCCTCCTTTGCATATTTGGATCCAGATTGTCGTTAAGGGGGGGAAACATGAATGATTCATGGGGCACTAGCCTGGTAGGGGCCCCTTAATGCTGTGAAATGGTTTATCATTTGAAAAATGTTAGAACAAAAAAATGTGTGAAAATTAAAATGCATAACCATAATCAGATCAGGCATCTGTTACGGTTTTCTTCGGGTGAAGGAGAGTCGGACCAAAATGCAGCGTGGTATTCTTGATACATGTTTAATGACGATGAAACATGATCAATACAAAAACAATAAACGTAACGTGAAAACCGAAACAGCCTAAATGATACAAACTAACACAGAGACAGGAACAATCACCCACGAAACACTCAAAGAATATGGCTGCCTAAATATGGTTCCCAATCAGAGACAACGATAAACACCTGCCTCTGATTGAGAACCAATTCAGACAGCCATAGACTATGCTAGAAAACCCCACTAAAGCCACAATCCCAAAACCTACGAAAAACCCCAAGACAAAACACACCACATAAATAAACCCATGTCACACCCTGGCCTGACCAAAATAATAAAGAAAACACAAAATACTAAGACCAGGGCGTGACAGCATCTCTACCCTCTACCTTTTGTACCACCCCTCCAAAAATGCACATGGTTTTGTCTATTCTCCACAAGGAGAAAAAAAATACAGCTGATTTGGCAGTTGCTTCGGCATGTAGCCTAAGCCTTCACGAGAGATAACCACTATGCCCCCCTCAAAAATGAAAGAAAGGAAACAGAGACAGCAACATTTAGGAGAAAAAAATACTCAATGTTTTTTTTTCCAGAAAAAAAAGAGAAGGGTTTGAGTGGAAAAGTCAGTGCAGACGGCCTGCCGAACTGAGTAGCCTAGCTAGCAAATATAGCTAGCTTGCTAACTACAGGTAGTTGTCAACCGTGGACTCACTCAGCTCGGTTAGAGCAGTAATTACTAACATGACGACGATGAGCTACCACTGCCAGCTATGGCTAGCTAATTAGCTAGTATGTAGATATTATTATAACTGTATTGCCCAATATTTTCTTTATATTTTTTAGCTAGCTAGACTAAAATGAATACCTAACATGTAGCCTACCTATCCATACTGTAGATCCTCCTACTACTACTGCTGTAGACAAAGATCCCAACGTGTGTCTACTACATGAAGAAACAGTTGACCTTGGAGGTACGGCAGTTATTTTGGAACAGCAGCAGCATAGCTAGACCACTTTTAAATTATAAAGTTAGGCACATGATGACTTAGACACACTTAAATACGTATTGTGTTTGATATGTATACTATTAAAAGTGTGTTCTGTCAGTAGTAGATTTTTAGTATGGTAACCTTTGTAGGAGCAAACATTAAACCTAACATTTGTTTACTCACTTCCTAGTGCCTAGAGAGCCTTAGGTAGACAGAATCTCAGCAGAAAGCTGTCAGACAGACTCTGATGCAGAGGAGAGCAGGGAGGAGAAAGTGGAGTTAAGTAGTAGCAGCAGTGCCACTGAAGGAGTGACAGAAGAGACTGAACAAGCAAGTAATAAGGGAAAGGAAGAGTATGGACAGATTCGAAGTGAGGAAGATGAGGTTTTAGATGATCCAGCACTGTGGCCAGAGAAGGCAATCGTCCTGCTCACTTTCTGGGTAAAAGTTTTGCAGTGTATTGAGAATAGAAGCCTAACAGGCTGACTTCACGGCTCGCGTTGCATGCGCAAGCATTGCAAAAGCATTGCAAAACAAATGTAGAAATCTATATTATTCAATTATTGCACCCACACTGCTGGCGCGCACCAACGAGCGTCTGCGTTGCCAAGGGCTAAACTAGAAGTCAGTTCTATTTGTGACGCAGATCGCGCTGCAAGTCCTGCCTCTCCCATCTCCTCATTGGTTTATAGAAGCAGGTACCCACGTGCCATCTCCTCATTGGTTATACCCATGTGGGTGACTGAACGACGAATGAGGTCAGTGGCGGTAATGCACCTAATTTTGAAAGTTGCCAATCGCAATATAAAGTCAAGAGAAGAAAAGCCTGGAAGGAGGAGAGATGACTAGAAATGATTCGGTGGACCGTTTTATGTGTGGATTAATTGGCGAAGTAGAGGACCTTGTACATTTCATGAATTGAATTGAAAACCAGTTAGCTAGAAAATTAAACGTTAAAGACATTAAACATGAGTTTGCTCACAAGAAGGCTCAACGTTGGGCTCTTGGTGCAGTGTAACCTCTGAGTTGTGTTTACAGGGAACAAACACAAGGACATATGCCTTAAACCTGTTCTATGGGCAAAATACTGTTTCAGAGTTTATCTCCTGTTGAACTTACTCAGGAATCCCCACATAACGTCTTGACATTACAGTTGTAGTTTCACAGATGCATGTTCTCTGTATGTAGTCCACATAGTCCAGGAACATTTTTTATTTTGAATATGTTATTTAGGCATATATTTAGGAATTATGCATAGGGAGGAAGAGGGTTAGCCTTGTTTTTAAGAATTTGTAATACATTATTTAATCTGAAACATTGGTCATTTCTTCATTAAAACTGACTACAATACCATTTATAAAAAAAATAAGTCACCAATTAGTGTAGTTATTTATAATAAAGCATCATAAAAATCTCATGACACAGACAGCTGTTTTTAACATTAGGGACCAAAAATGTTTGCAATACTGTTAATATAGGCAACGGATGAAGGTGGAAACTAGAATCTGCACAATTGTAGAATAGAGCAGCAGAAGCTTATAGTTGGTACATTTAACAACACATATTATTCAGTACATTATTTTAATCTGAAACATTCTGAAACATTATATTTTAGCGGCCCGTTAGTTTTCTTTTCGTGCGGCCCCAAAATTCTGGCAACGCCCGTGCAGAGACGTCTATGGTTGTACAAGTTTGGACATCAAAGTACAGTACAGTAGAGCGCAGTAGCATACAGTAGAGTAGATTACAGTACAGTACAGTAAAGTATAGTTCAACTGTAGTGTGCTCTACTCTACTTTACAGTACTGTATTCTATTTTACTGTACTCTACTCTACTGTACTGAACTATACTCTACTTTTCCTTACTGTACTTTACTGTGCTGTACTTTCCAAGCTTGTGGAACCAGCTGTGGTTTGTGACTACTAATATTTCCCATTATAGACAATTCAATTGCAGAAATTATGTTCCTGATCTGGTAAACAAAATGTATAACAGTAGAAATACTAATTAATTGATATGTTTACCTACCTTTAATTGTAACTTCTGTGAAGGGAGATAAATGTGAAGACCTCTTCTCTTTGACTAGAAATCAAAGCCTTTGCTTCTTAAAATAATGTGGATAGAAAATGGTTGAAAAATGTATATATGCCCTAATTTATAGACTCATATCTTTCATTTCACACCCAACTTGACATTCTCTTTTGAACTTCACATGTTGGTGCTCATGGGTACTTTTACATGGAAATGTCCTTGATGTAACATTAATGTACAATGATACCAGGAAGTGAGTAAGCTTTCCCCACAAGCACAATGTTCAACTCAGAGAAAGAATTGTGTAACGGTCATCGTTGCATGAAGAACTGGACCACAGCGCAGCATGGTAAGTGTTCATGATTTATTAAGAGGACTGAACACTGAATAACAAAAAGAACAAACAAAACCTAAACAGTGCTGTCTGGTGCAGACACAAAAACAGAAAACAACCACCCATAAGACACAGGTGGGAAAAGGCTACCTAAGTATGGTTCTCAATCAGAGACAACGATAGACAGCTGCCTCTGATTGAGAACCACACCCGGCCAAACACACAGAAATAGAACACAAAAACATAGAATGCCCATCCCAACTCACGCCCTGACCAAACCAAAATAGAGACATAAAAAGGATCTCTAAGATCAGGGCGTGACAAATTGGCTTAAATAACATTGGCTTTGAAAACTACATGAGTTTGGTTGAGTCACTCAATCAAATTTGAAATTATAAGTGGACCAACATCTACTTTCGCATTGATGTTTGTCATTCAGAGCGACTTGCAGTAAATTGTTCACCACCAATGGTGATTCTGAATAGCGTCTGGGGTGCTTTTTATGTGTGTGTAGCTGAAGGGCGCTAGTGACTAATTGGCCTCTGTTGGGTGTGTTTAGTTAATCTAAAACACTAGGGAAAGCTTTTAAACCATGGCTTTGGGATTATATGGGATTATGATATGGATTAAAAAGTTCCTTCAGGCAATGGAGGCTACATTTCTATCTTCACACTAAGGGTGAAAGCATTACACTGCACTTACACTGCACTTCAAAAGAATTTAGATTGAAGTTAAGAAACATTTCATTTTGTTGGTCTCATTATGTTCTTCATTGGAAGAATATTGATTAAGGGATTGCCAATAGCATGTAACAAACTTGCCTAAACCATAATCTTGGAAGAAATAAAAGATTTGTGAATTTGGTCAGTGCAAAAAAATCATATGGATCATAAGCAGCAAAATAATTATTAAATCAACAACAAATGAATAGACTTGTCATAACCAACCGTCCAAAGAGAAAATCTACAATATCATTTAAAACCGCATGCTGCTTTCATAACCAAGAGGGAAGGTGGTAATTACCAGTTTTGAAGTTGTATGCGTTCACATGCTTTGAACTCATTTGTGAAACCCAGGTTGGATAATGGTCAACAAGCTGCATCAACCATAAACTAAAAGTACAAGTTGTCATACTTGCAAACACGTTAGTGTTCAAAACCCATATTCATAGATTGCTTTCAATAAATGTTTTGTTTTTACATTAACTGCCATTATCGAGGTCATTTCCTTAGTAGGTGACATCAGAGGTCAGCATGTGTGAGAAGTCGGAGTTCCGTGTTCAAGACAACTAGGAAATTCTGAAATGTTTATCTTGGAAACTCGTAAAAGAGGAGCTCTGAGTTTCCCACTTGCAAAGTATCAGAATTAACCAGTAGGAAGGTTCTGAGTTGTTTCCGAGATGTCTTGAAAATAACATCTGGGATGATAGACGATTTTCTCCACAAGTAATTATGAGTTGGAAGGGCGTTAAAATATATTTTGCCCAGTAATGTGGTAAATACCCCCACTTGGCTATGCACACCGCATTCGTCATACCTTAGTCATGGTCCAGTTTCCCAAAAGCATCTTAAGGCTAAGCTCATTGTAAGAAGCATCTTTATGTCTCCGGGTTTCCCAAAACCATCATTACTAAAGTTCCACATGAAAACACTCCCTACTGCCTCAGACCACTCCTAGAAAGGCTACGTGGGTTGTTCGATATTTTGCCCTTCCACGTCACTTTATACACAGAAGAGCCCCGCTAAACCTAGGATCAACATGTTGATCTGTCTCTCTGTTACCACTGGTAACTTTATCAAGAAGTTGACTACAAATACAAAGTTGCCAATGTCTTTGCAATTGTAACCTCGCCCCCAAGCTATTGCACACAGCGCTTATAAGCCTGGGATATCAACAACTCAAAGTAACCCTTAGTGGGAGTGACCATAGAATTTTATGGATGTGACCTACTGAGTAATCTATTTGTCATTTAATTTTAGCGTGGCTCTGTGATTGTGTTGTGCTAGTGTACGAGGGAGGGTTAAAGGGATGGTGTTGTGGGAGATAATTGGTTGGTAGATTAAGCCGACGAAGCAAATGCTTATGTGCTAGGAGTTTCTCCCGGCTCTCTGTATTGGCTAACGAGGCCAAGTTTGACATTCCAGACTCTTTGCGCATTTGGGCAGAAGTGTCTGGGAACGAGATGATTTAAATTTTTACAAACAAGCGAAGGATAAAAAAAAAATGCTTGAAATATAAACCAAGACGACTGCATTGAAAAATTCATAAAGTAGACTACATAGGCCTAGATATATATTTAAATCAAATGTAAATCAATTTCATGTTTATTCATTGAGTTCTATTTTGCTAGTTGTCGACTGTTTCATTTTTGCCTCAATATATTCCATGATATGCGGATAACATGTGTGCAATGATGTGCCAAATCATTGATGTAGTGCGTTATTATAAGGTAGGCTAAACATTACAATAAGCCACCTCAGTATTGGCAGCTATATATTTGATAATACAGTATCGCTCCAGGAGCCGATCCATTGTCAGTATTGTGGAATAATATGTATAAGGTAAGATATAAATGGTGAAAGCTGATCCGAAAGCAGAGCTGCCTTTCTTTTCATTCTATCAGTATTGACACACTTATCTAATTTTCTTTCGGGCGTGGTGTTTTGGTAAACATGTTACATCTTCGGCCGTTGTAAGAAAGATGCAACGTTAAGACACTTGCTATCGGGAAACCGGGCCCTGTTTGAGTCTGTTTGAATTGAAGTCCAAGGAAATGTATAACCCAAAGGGGGGGGGACAACAACAAAATTCCAGGTATGAAGTCAATAATCCAACAGAAATTCAAAATGTCCAATGGAAACCGATGGCTCTGAACTGTTCTATGTCTTTTTTTTTTACCAAAGCAGTGTGGAATATGTGTGAAAAGAGGCCTGAAATCCTCCTTGGTAGCAAACGATAGGCATCTGTGTGTTGGACACGTCTCCAACCACACCTATACTTGCACTTAAAATGCCTACTGCTATATACAGTAGTAATTTATCAACCCAATACAGTGCTGGGATTCGATTAAATATTTAGACATCAGAGAAGAATAATCTGCACACTAGTGAGGAAGAGAATTCTTTTTCGAGACCCACCTGTGTTTGACAACAGATAATCAGCAGAGGGGAAGTGATGTACCAAAATGAACAAAGTGCAGGAATCATCACAATTGTGCATTAAATGAAGCATTCTCAGTAGGATAAGCCTAGTATGCTAATATTTGTTGCTTACTTTATTCATTTTTACTAAACAGTACGATACGTACAAAGTATGCAGTTTTAGTAAATAGTAGCCTACTTCTGGAATGTTCAACATGTTTTCTCATGGACAGGTTGTGTGAAATTGTGCCATGTTCTGTAACAACATAGATACCACATTGTACTTCAAGAGGGAATTAGCAGAATGCCTATAAGAAATGAGTCGGAATTAGTTACATTTAAATCAGGCAAGGTAATTAACATAATTCGTCTCTATTTGTAGAGTGAGTCATTTAAATCTGTACCCTGTTGTAATACACATTCCATTATTATTTTAAAACCGAGTAAAATCTCAAATATGTATGCACAATGCACTTCACATAAATCTAATGGAAAGTCATTGTGTTATCATCTAATACATATTACTGGTAAACATGAATACATTATGTCCCTCAAAGCTCTTCCTCTTAGCATATTATCTGAGCAATGGCTAAAACATTATGACGTATGAATGGAGCGATTTGTTTGGGTTGGGTTGGGTTGGACACCTGATAGAATCCTGATCCTTCGTCAATGTAAAAACATGTGCAGCATTCCAAGGGTGTATTCAAGATGCTCAAAAATGTATTCTTGGAGGGGTAAATAAAACAGTACATTCTGCAAAAATGTCCAACATTTGTTTGTTTTATTTCTTTGTCTAGTAAGGGTGATGTGGGTCTCTGCAATCTCCCGTTCAATCAATTTTACACTGCTATTCATTAAACAAACACTCATGTTGATAATTGTTCAATCATTTGAAACAGTGACAAACATAATAACAACGTTCCACAGTAGAAAAAAAAGTCATATGAAGCATATTCACAACACACAACATCAAAGTAAAGCATCTGTGAGGAATAATCAGACTCAGACTGGTGTTATCAGTTAACCACTCTCTGGAGACATCAGCAATAATTATTTTTTAGTCGGTTTCCAATTAACTGTTGGCTGATTACATGTTTAAATATTTTATATTCTTCCTTATCTATGTGCCTATGCATGCCTCTTTTTCTAGACTTCACTGTTCATTTACCATTACTTTTTGCCAGTTTATCCTGTCAAATAAGTGTCATTCTCTTTAATGATTGCGAGCGAACCTATTTGATTTTGTAATGCTTGTAAAGTACGCTTTTGTTACGTAGGGACGTAGTGAGAGTGTTGAACAAGAGAATGCAGTCAAGACCTGAAGAAGTGGAGGAGCAGAAAAACAGCTGAAACAAGAGAGAGGAAAGAGAAGATCAAAGGGCTTCTCCAGGAAACGGCAACTTCTCAAAGCCCTCGCCCTGTTTTGATGAGAGCTGTGTAATGGAATTGTGCACTGTCCCTGTCTGCTCACTTTTGATATGAGGCTTAGATACTGTTATCTCTTCATCTCTTGGACACTTCATTGACAGACAATGCCTCTGTTTTTGGCTTATAGTGTGTTGTTTTCTGCTTTGGTAGTTTTGTTTAAATATTTTACCTATCTGGGATAAAGCCCTATACTCTTTTGTGTGGAGTCCATTACAAGGTGGGATTATATTTAGCTTATCTAAACCTATTACCTAGGTTGAAGAATAAACAGCAAATTCATGTATATGACGCTACAAGCTGGGAAACCAGCATTTGGGTAGTTTCTCCCATTCTCTGCAGATCCTCTCAAGCTCTATCAGGTTGAATGGGGAACTCAACTCGTTGTGTTTGGAGGACAAAGAATGCTGAGTTGCATCCAAAGAACACCATACCTACTGTGAAGCATGGGGGTGGAAACATCATGCTTTGGGGCTGTTTTTCTGCAAAGGGACCAGGACGACTGATCCATGTAAAGGAAAGAATTAATGGGGCCATGTATCATGAGATTTTGAGTGAAAACCTCCTTCCGTCAGCAAGGGCATTGAAGATCAAACATGCCTGGGTCTTTCAGCATGACAATGATCCCAAACACACCGCCTGGGCAATGAAGGAGTGGCTTCGTAAGAAGCATTTCAAGGTCCTGGAGTGGCCTAGCCAGTCCCCAGCAACAGCCCCAAAACATCACTGCTCTAGAGGAGATCTGCATGGAGGAATGGGCCAAAAAACCTTGTAAAGACTTACAGAAAACGTTTGACCTCTGTCATTGCCAACACAGGGTATATAACAAAGTATTGAGATAAACTTTTGTTATTGACCAAATACTTATTTTCCACCATAATTTGCAAATAAATTCATTAAAAATCCTACAATGTGATTTTCTGGATTTATTTTCTTCTCATTTTGCCTGTCATAGTTGAAGTGTACCTATGATGAAAATTACAGGCCTTTAATCTTTTTTAAGTGGGAGAACTACCTTTTTGCCCCACTGTATATACAACAGTGGATGAAGATACTCCAAACTTTTATATAATGTATTTTATTGAGCCCATTTCAGCCATTACTGGGATGTGTTTGACAGGTCATTACAAACATTTCCACGGCCGTAATGTTAACAGGAAAAAACAACAGGCACAAGCAAGATATTGAAGAGTCGCAGGAGTAAAATGAAAGCAATCAACCTAACAAGATTTATTAAGTGACACAGGAAATAGATGCCTGAAAAAGACAGATCCTCAGGTGGGCGAGGCATGAGCATTGCTACACACTCACACTTACCACATACACTGCTGTTACAGCTCAGTCTATTATGTATCCCGTTGCCTAGTCACTTTACCCCTACCTACATGTATATAAACTCAGCAAAAAAAGAAATGTCCCTTTTTCAGGACCCTGTCTTTCAAAGATAATTCGTAAAAATCCAAATAACTTCAAAGATCTTTTGGGTTTTGCTTGTTCAATGAACCATAAACAATTAATGAACATGCACTTATGGAACGGTTGTTAAGACACTAACAGCTTACAGACGGTAGGCAATTAAGGCCACAGTTATGAAAACTTAGGACACTAAAGAGGCCTTTCTACTGACTCTGAAAAACACCAAAAGAAAGATGCCCAGGGTCCTTGCTCATCTGCGTGTAGCAGCACCTGCACAGGATGTGTACATCCGAACATCACACCTGCGGGACAGGTACAGGACGGTAACAACAACTACCCGAGTTACACCGGGAACGCACAATCCCTCCATCAGTGCTCAGACTGTCCGCAATAGGCTGAGAGAGGCTGGGCTGAGGGCTTGTAGGCATGTTGTAAGGCAGGTCCTCTCAAGACACCACCAGCAACAAAGTTGGCTATGGGCACAAACCCACCGTCGCTGGACCAGACAGGACTGGCAAAAAGTGCTCTTCACTGACGAGTTGCGGTTTTGTCTCACCAGGGGTGATGGTCGGATTCGTGTTTATCGTCGAAGGAAGGAGCGTTACACCGAGGCCTGTACTCTGGAGCGGGATCGATTTGGAGGTGGAGGGTCCGTCATGGTTTGGGGTGGTGTGTCACAGCATCATTGGACTGAGCTTGTTCTCATTGCAGGCAATATCAACGCTGTGCGTTACAGGGAAGACATCCTTACAGGGAAGACATCCATGTGGTACCCTTCCTGCAGGCTCATCCTGACATGACCCTCCAGCATTACAATACCACCAGGCATACTGCTTGTTCTGTGCGTGATTTCCTTCAAGACAGGAATGTCAGTGTTCTGCCATGGCCAATGAAGAACCCGGATCTCAATCCCATTGAGCACATCAGAGACCTATGTTCATATGTTCACTATGTTCTTACAAATATTTACACATGTTAATTAAGTTTGCTGAAAATAAACGCAGTTGACAGTGAGAGGACGTTTATTTTTTTGCTGAGTTTAGCTACCACAATTACCTTGTACCTCTGCACATCGACTCAGTGCTGGAACTTCCTGTATATAGCTATGTTATATTTTACTTGTTACTGTTATTCGTTATTCACTGTGTATTTATTCCTTGTGTCACTATTTCAATTTTTATTGTATGTTTTTTATCTTTATCTTTATCCTTGCATTGTTGGAAAAGGACCCTTATGTTAGCGTTTCACTGTTAGTCTACACCTGTTGTTTACCGAAGCATGTCACAAATAAAATGCTATTTGATTTAAAAGGTGAGCAGAATACACATTTCCACAGATTAATAAAGTTCTATTGTATTTCATTATTTATGCGGTGAATTTCCCTGATCAAGATCTAATAATTTCCTAGTGCTTTACCTGGGGTTTGGTAAAATTATTCATAGGTGTAATGCTTGTCGTCTGGGGAAGGAGAGGAGGACCAAGGTGCAGCGTGGTAAGTGTTCATATTTTAAATATTTTAATGAACACTGAAAACAAAACAATAAACAACCAACGAACAGTCCTGTAAGGTGCAACACAACACTAAACAGATCAGGGACAACGATTGACAGCTGCCTCTGATTGAGAACCAAACCAGGCCAAACACAGAAATAGAAAAACCTGAACCTATAGGGGAGGGTCTGGGTGGGTGTCTGTCCGCCTCCTTAACCGCCTCCGTGGCCTCTTAAGAGCGGCGACCCTCGCCGCCGACCTCGGACTGGGGACCAAAGCCACGTTATTCTAATTAGACAAATTCTGCATATACTGTACTAGTACAATATGGGCCAACCCTGAGCTGTGGTTTGACTCCAAATAGACATCAAACATGCAAAAGGACAAGATAAGAGGAAATCCTACAACAACGGAGTTCACGGTAGAGCTTGCAGATAATAACAAATTACATTTCAGTAGATTCTTTTATCTAGAGTGACTTTTTGGAGCAATTAGGATTAAGTGGCTTGCTCAAGGGCACCAACAGTTTTTTTTCAGGTAGTTGGCTCAGGATTCGAACCAGCAACCTTTCAGTTATATGGCCTCTCACGACTCTTAACACCATCAGCAAATTTGCTGACAACACGACGGTGGTAGGCCTGATCACCTTCGGCGATGAGACAGCCTACAGGGATGAGGTCAGAGACTTGGCAGTGTGGTTTAGCTTAATTTTAGTTAAATGTATTTGCATCAAGAAAGCAAGTGATAAACAACAATCCAGATAAAAAAAAGACTAAATGAATAATAAATGGTGTGCAGGTGTGGTTGGAAGCCCAAGGGCTTATATGAAAACCACACCACACAAAAACAATATACAGTACGTAAGTACAACAATAAAAAAGGTTTGTTAAAACAGATAACCAAACCTACTAATTATAAATGAACACATTCATTAAACCAGTAATGTGAGCGTGTGACTGTGTGAGAGTTAGGCAACATGGAGGAAGGAGTCTTCTCTTCGCTTGAAGTTGTTGAGGGATAATGATGTTTTGGCAATGTGAAGATAAAAATTCCAGAGAATGGCACCTCTATATCTGATAGAGAATTGACTATGTGATGTGCGACACTGGGGAGGGTGAAGGTTATCGCGGTGTCTTGTGCTATATAGATGGATTTCAGAATTAACCCGGAAGAATCCATTGAAGAGTTTAGGTAAACTGTCTGGGAGCCAGGTAATTATAGGAGGTGTCTAGTCTTGCAAATGTATTTGGTATGATGAGTAATTTGTGTAGGTGGGAAATATATGTACTAGCCCAGACAATATTACAGTAACTGAGGTATGGGTAAATTAAGTGATAGTATAGCGTTAGAAAGCAAGCCTGATGAACCAAACCATTAAACTTTCTGATGATACCAACAGATGATTTCAGCAGACAATTTGAATATGATGTCTTCAGGATAACTTTTTATCAATTAGAACTCCAACGAATTCAGTGGATGTGACTTGTTCCATTTCATTCCCACCAAATTAGCTTAATTTTTTTAATAAAAGTATTTCTTATTCTTGCTATTGAATATATTAGTGAATACTAGAGGTGCCAGGACAACCTCTCCCTCAAGCCATGCCTGCTAAATAGCCATAAGACTGCTAATAGTAGTTAATTAAATGGTTACCAGGACTATCTGAATTGAGTCTATCTTGCACAGACCCCAGCACACTCACAAGACTACAGTTGAAGTCGGAAGTTTACATACAATTAGGTTGGAGTCATTAAAACTCGTTTTTCAAGCACTCCATCAATGTCTTGTTAACAAACTATAGTTTTGGCAAGTCTGTGCATCTACATTGTGCATGACACAAGTCATTTTTCCTCCAATTGTTTCACTTATAATTCACTGTATTACAATTCCAGTGGGTCAGAAGTTTACATACACTAGGTGCCTTCAAACGGCTTGGAAAATTCCAGAAAATTATGTCATGGCTTTATAATCTTCTGATAGGCTAATTGACATAATTTGAGTCAATTGGAGATATACATGTGGATGCGTTTCAAGGCCTACCTTCAAACCGAGTGCTTCTTTGCTTGACATCTGGGGAAAATCAAAAGAAATCAGCCAAGACCTCAAAAAACAAATGTAGACCTCCGCAGGTCTGGTTCATCCTCGGAAGCAATTTCCAAACACCTGAAGGTACCACGATCATCTGTACAAACAATAGTACATAAGTATAAACACCATGAGACCATGCAGCCGTCATGCCGCTCAGGAAGGAGACGCATTCTCCTAGAGATGAACATAATTTGATGCGAAAATTGCAAATCAATCCCAGAACAACAGCAAAGGACCTTGTGAAGATGCTGGAGGAAACAGGTACACAAGTATTTATATCCACAGTAAAACTAGTCCTATATCGACATAACCTGAAAGGCCGCTCGGCAAGGAAGAAACCACTGTTCCAAAACAGCCATAAAAAAAAGCCAGACTATGGTTTGCAACTGCAGATGGGGACAAAGATCATACTTTTTGGAGAAATGTCCTCTGTTCTGATGAAACAAAAAAAGAACATTTTGGCCATAATGACCATCATTATGCTTGGAGGAAAAAGGGGGAGGCTTGAAGAACACCATCTCAACCGTGAAGCACATGGGTCAATCACCATATTCTTATCGGCAGACAAAGTAGCCTCGGTTTTTCTAATGACTGCCTTGCCTGGTTCACCAACTACTTTGCAGACAGTGTTCAGTGTGTCAAATCGGAGGGCATATATATCAATGATGTTGCTCTTGCTGCGGGCGATTCCCTGATCCACCTCTACGCAGACGACACCATTCTGTATACTTCCGGCTCTTCCTTGGACACTGTGCTATCTAACCTCCAAACGAGCTTCAACGCCATACAACACTCCTTCCGTGGCCTCCAACTGCTCTTAAACGCTAGTAAAACCAAATGCATGCTTTTCAACCGTTCGCTGCCTGCACCCGCACGCCCGACTAGCATCACCACCCTGGATGGTTCCGACCTAGAATATGTGGACATCTATAAGTACCTAGGTGTCTGGCTAGACTGTAAACTCTCCTTCCAGACTCATATCAAACATCTCCAATCTAAAATCAAATCTGGAGTCGGCTTTCTATTCCGCAACAAAGCCTCCTTCACTCACGCCGCCAAACTCACCCTAGTAAAACTGACTATCCTACCGATCCTCGACTTCGGCGATGTCATCTACAAAATAGCTTCCAATACTCTACTCAGCAAACTGGATGCAGTTTATCACAGTGCCATCCGTTTTGTTACTAAAGCACCTTATACCACCCACCACTGCGACCTGTATGCTCTAGTCGGCTGGCCCTCGCTATATATTCGTTGCCAGACCCACTGGCTCCAGGTCATCTACAAGTCCATGCTAGGTAAAGCTCCGCTTTATCTCAGTTCACTGGTCACGATGGCAACACCCACCCGTAGCACGCGCTCCAGCAGGTGTATCTCACTGATCATCCCTAAAGCCAACACTTCATTTGGCCGCCTTTCGTTCCAGTTCTCTGCTGCCTGTGACTGGAACAAATTGCAAAAATCGCTGAAGTTGGAGACTTTCATCTCCCTCACCAACTTCAAACATCTGCTATCTGAGCAGCTAACTGATCGCTGCAGCTGTACATAGTCTATCGGTAAATAGCCCACCCAATTTACCTACCTCATCCCCATACTGTTTATATTTATTTACTTTTCTGCTCTTTTGCATACCAGTATCTCTACCTGTACATGACCATCTGATAATTTATCACCCCAGTGTTAATCTGCAAAATTGTAATCATTCGCCTACCTCCTCATGCCTTTTGCACACAATGTATACAGACTCTTTTTTTTCTTTTTTTTCTACAGTGTTATTGACTTGTTAATTGTTTACTCCATGTGTAACTCTGTGTTGTCTGTTCACACTGCTATGCTTTATCTTGGCCTGGTCACAGTTTTAAATGAGAACTTGTTCTCAACTAGCCTACCTGGTTAAATAAAGGTGAAATAAAATGTAAAACAAATATTTGAGTGGCCATTCACAAAGCCCTGACTTCAATCCCATAGAATATTTGTGGGCAAAACTGAAAAAGCATGTGTGAGCAAGGAGTCCTACAAACCTGACTTACTTACACCAGCTCTGTCAGGGGGAATGGGCCAAAATTCACCCAACTTACTGTTGGAAGCTTGTGGAAAGCTCTCTGAAACGTTTGACTCAAGTTAAACAATTTAAAGGCAATGTTCCCAAATACTAATTAAGTGTATGTAAACTTCTGACCCACTGGGAATGTGATGAAAGAAATAAAAGCCAAAATAAATCACTCTCTCTACTATTATTCTGACATTTCACATACTTAAGATAAGATGGTGATCCTAACTGACCTAAGACATGGATTTTTTACTTGGATTAAATGTCAGGAATTGTGAAAAACTGAGTTTAAATGTATTTGGTGTACGTAAATGTCCGACTTCAACTGTATATAAACACACACTATATACACACTCACTACACTGAACCCATACGCATACCAACACACTCACACACACATACACACATACTTTCACACTCATCGTATGCTGCTGGTGCTCTGTTCATTATTTTGTTATTTTTATCTATCCAGATGCCTAGTCACTTTACCCTGTCTTTATGTACATATCTACCTCAAATATCTCGTACCCCTGCACATTGATCTGGTACTGGTACTCCGTGTATATAGATATATAGATTCTTGTGTATTATATTTCTCTTTTGTTGCTATTCTTTACTAACTCTGCATCTTCAAGAAGGACTCGTAAGCAAGCATTTCACCTGTAAAGTCTACAGCTGTTGTGTATGTTACAAATAACATTTGACTTGATTTGACTTGAGGAGGATGAAGGGCAACATACACATGGGAATGAGTGTTGAGAGACATTTCACATTTTCCCATAAATTCTGATGATTGATTTTGATTGAAAAGGCCTCTCTGCTCAGACCATTCTGGAAAGAGCTGCAGGACACATGGAGGGATCCCAGCAACTCAGTTGGCCAGCTAATCTTGGCAGATGGAGCATGAACCCAGCCAAGAAGGCATGAGCCTCATTCACACATCACATCATGAGACAATTGTTGTCGCCATTTAGAAACATGACATGGACTAAGATGAATCACCTAACCCTGATGAACCAGAGGGACTTTATTATTCACTAAAACACAGAGAAGATAAGAGGATGGTTGCATTCTTTATTATAAACTGGGTGGTTCGAGCCCTGAATGCTGACTGGCTGACAGCTGTGGTATATCCGCATTACGACGTACCTAAGAACAACACTTAATCGTGGTACATTGGCCATATACCACATCCCCTCGGGCAGATTAACAGAACACAGTTTTATTGCCAAGCTGCATCAGGCCAAACAATAGCATGAGTTGAAGGAAACAGTGAATAGTCAAAGTGTTAAACGGGCAGTGCAGTTAAACATGTGATCTTGTTTTTAATTGATATTTCGACACTATGAGGTCAAAATAACACTCTGAAATTGTGAAAATTATGATAATGCTCTTTTTGTGTAAGATATGCCTGGAATTTCAGCCTGTTCAGGTGGAATGGCGTTTTTGGCCGAGGTCATGACATCACAATCCGATCTGATTATTCTGACCAATGACCAGTCATATTTGATTTAAATATGTATTATCTTACTTTAAAGGGGTAAGTGGCTGAGGCACCTATCTGCCAATCAGGGCTGTGTATGAAAGTATATTAAAATGTATATCTGTACGCTTACATGATCAGACTGAGCCTTTCAATGGTATAAGGAGGCTCAGGGAAATAAATTATAAAAAAACATATTTTGATTTTCATGAAATAAACACATACAGTGATTTATTAGACATACAGGGATGATTAAAAAAATAACATTAAAGCATGGGGGGCTTTATTGATAGTGTGTGTTCTTATGTAACTTGGTGATAAACCTGTGTTCTGTTCATCTCTCTCATATTAAGTCATTATTTTTCTAATCACAGACCTAGGGGTGTTCTTACACCTTTAATCTGCACCTATTTCAGGGTCCACCAATCACTGGGTGGCAATCTTTCTTCCGGCCCTTTGAGCCCCATAGGGACATATCAATTAATATGCTCCCAGTTTTGGATTATATGAATTCCATTTTCCATAGTAAAAAAATGTCCCTGTTTTAAATCATAGCCGTAACACCCATTGTCCATCTAACATGCTGACAAGACCCCTAGTTCCTTCGGCAGCAGCACCCGGACCTGACGTCACCAACCCCAACAAAAAAACAATCCCTATTGCTTCCACTATTGGTGTCTGCATTCTGTGAGGACAGACACCGGGAGACGAGAAGCAAGTACAGGGAGTGAATATTTAATAAATAACAACAATAAACAAAACAAGGACATCGTCTGGACAAGGGGAACAAAAGGACATTAATGCAGACACAGGGAAGAAACCGAGGGAGTTACAGATATAAGGGAGGCAATCAATAAGGTAAACGAGTCCAGGTGAGTCCCATGAAGCTCTGATGTGCGTAACAATTGTGACAGGAGTGTGTGATGGGCCGCCTGGCGCCCTCGAGCACCAGAGAGGGGGAGCGGGAGCAGGCATGACAGGTAAACCGAGTTTGTTTCTAGTAATCTCTCCTCCTTCAGAAATCTTCTTCATCTTCGGACTATATATGGTGGTTGGTAACCAACTTTAAGGTGCATTACCACTTCCAACTGGACTGGAATGTGGACCTCAGTTCATCTTTCAATCACCCAAGTGGTTATATGCTCCTAAAAACCAATGAGGGGATTGGAGAGGTGGGATTTGCAGCGCATCAAGCGTCACAAGTACAACCAAGTACTATGTTAGCGCCTGGCTACACATACGCTTGTTGATTTGCGCGAGCAGTGTGGGTGCAGTGATTGAATAACATGTACAGTATGTGTACGTTTATTTTTCAACGCTCGCGCATGTGATGCGAGCGGTGTGGTCAGCATGTAAGACTCTTAGAAGTTGCACAAATGATAAGTGCTCCAGATTGTAAATAGTAAATATATCTCCTCAGATGTGGAGAGTGTCTATTGTAATGTATGCTGATGGGTTGGGTTACTTCTATAAGATGCATATTAACGTCCTTCCCCTCAACTACAGACAAGCCAAAATACGTTGAAACGAGTGCTGCAGCATCAGGCGCGGCAAATGAAATTTGCGAAAGGCATCCAGCAAGTATTTAACCTAATGACCTTTATCAAAAGTAATTTCCAACGGTAGAGTTTATCATACTCCTCGCAGACACTATGGATAATACACCATTGGCTAATGGGGTGCATGAGTTATTTCTCAGTAGTACTTCTCAGTGATTAACTTTATCCAGTGTGAAAACCTAATCAAAAAGAATCATAAAAATGGGTGATGGGCTCATGTTGTTTCAGATTGGTCAGTGAACAACAAGCCCTCGCTTAAGCAGCTGGTTATAGCTTTCCCCCCATTTGACATCTTTGGTGTTCTTCTGTCACGACTCGTCCTGAGCTGTAATTGGTCATATATCCCAGCTGGTGGAAAGGTTCATTGCAATGGTATTATGAGGGTGTCACAGAGCTCTAATACTCACAATGATGTTCCCACACGTTTTGTTTTAATCTGCCCACTTGGCGATAATAGCAAGTCCTCAATGAGAGTGAATGTGTTGTGTTTATCATAGAATAAATGTTGTATGGTTTTAGAGATGCGGCAAGCTGGGGTAATATGACAGACATTTACAGAGAGGGCTCAGTTCATTTACACCCCAGACCTACAGTAGGTCAAATATGTTTTTGTTTTCTTTTTAATTACTTAAGTTGTGCTCAGTGGCGGAATTATCATTAGGCAGAAGAGGAAATTGCCTCAGTCCTCACATAATCAAGGGGGCTCGTAAACTGGGTATAATTGGGAATTGTTTTATTTTATTTTTGTACAAATAATTGATCTGCTTAATGACCCCATAGGCAGGTTATAATCACAACCAGAAGGAATGTGGTTCATTGCAAAAACAGGGTGATATCAATGTGCACAACCATTTGTCAGTAGTGTACTTAATACATTACCGTGCACCCAATCACGCTACCTTCGACACACTCGAAGCAACCAATAGGGACAAAGAAGACATAAGTATCTCTCATGCTTCCCAAATGCATCACTTGTTCATAAGGAAATTTTCATAATCTCCTAAAGGGAAATCATTATAATATTTTATTTATTGTTGCTCCATCCTTAAGCATTCAATAACACCCCCCCCACACACACACACATGCACGCGCACGCACACGCAATGTGTTAGACTGTACCAGTTTAACTGATTTACTTACAGTGCAGTGCCCCAACCACTTCTCTAGATTTATCAAGATGTATGTGTTTTGTGTACAATGACCATACTTATACATGCACTTACTAAGAAATCCCTGTGAGATACATTTTCTTCCAGTAATGGCCTCAATTATCAATATTTTAACTTGTCTTCTTTGATCTCTAAAACCTTGAAGATAGCGACACACCAACACACTTTTACAGAAGCATCTCTGAAATCAGACAAAGTTATATTGTTCACCAAGAGTGGCTGAATATGTTCCTTAAAGCAGGCTGTTCCCTTGGTCATTCAAGCATCGTACAGGACATTTTCACCGAGAACAGAGGAGGCCAGCTTCCTCAATTGTTCCCATAGCAACGGTCATCCAAGTGCCCCTCAATATACAGCTGATGTGGGAACAAATGTGACCGAATTTAGCAGCTTACCAACTTGCCTGAGAGTGCCAGATCACATTGTATGTCATTGTTTCACAGCTGAACTCTGACAAATGATTGGCACTCTCTGCATAAGACTGCCATCCACGCAATCTGTGAACTGCGACCAACAGTACGTAGCAGCTCCTTGTCGCTATGGATATGGACCAATGATATGCCAGCAACTGACTGAAATATGGCAAATTAAGGGAAGTGTATATTTGACATTCAGAACAAAAATGTACATTTAAGGCATAGGGATCTAAATGAATTAAGGTTAGGTTAACAAAGGTGTGGTTAAGGTTACTGTATACTGTTTCGGCAAGGCTAAGGTTAGCATTAAGGAAAGGCGCAAAAGTTAGTGCTAGCGGACTCATTTACTGGCTGTCGAATATACTGTACACTGCCAATGAACAAATAACTCAACCAACCAAAGTCAATATATTTTGTTTAAAGCAGCATGTTGGACTGGAATGTTATTTTCTACAGCTGACCTTCTTAAATGCAGGGGTAACGGCTCAGAACAATACAACGAAAGAAGAAGTAATGGACGTGCCACTGAGTCATAAAACACTCACAATGATTGCTACCTTGAGTGTCATCACAGTGGTCCAAGTCATGGAAAATAATGCATCATATCAAAATTGGGTGCTGTTAATATCATACATTTCTGTTCCTCTGAGATAAATGTCTTGCTTTGTAAATCATTGCCTTTTCAGAAAGCTCAATGCCATTGAATGTCTATTGTCGTATAGCAACCCAGTAGCTTTTCAATTTGCACCAGTTAGGCAATCTATATCTGCTTGGAGGCTGAGTACCGTTGAGGTTGTTGACTAAGCAATGGTGCCCGAAGAAATACGGTACAGATTTATTTATGCAAAAATTGAAAAAAAGGGCCGGATCCTTAAGAGGATAATAATCAGAGGGCTTTTCAATCATCTGTGCTCATCTTTGTCCATTGATAGTGATTGTGGTACACTGTGTCTCATACAATACCTCCTATATATCAGGTTTAATAAAGTTTATTCAATTATATTATATTTCTCAGGTTTAATCACGTTTTTTCAATTATATTATATTATATTTATCAGCTTTAATACATTTTATTCAATTAAATTATATAATATCATATTTTTCAGGTTTACAAGATAATGTTTACAAGATAATATGGTACCAGACATACTACACCACTAATATGGGAAGATCTCTCTTTCCACATCTGAGGGACTACTATTGTAATGCACAGCATCACTACCATACATGTATCTCAAAATCACCTACGATGCCTTCAGAATGCATTAAAAAAGCACATGCTTTTTTGATCAAATGTATCTCGTCCTTTTATCATGTCGCTATGGAATTAGGCGGATCGCTGTCTGTCAGATGCAATCCGAGGCCCTGATGGAAGCATGACCAGTCAAACCCAGTTTTTATGCATGGTTAATCCGATAGCACCTTCTGATGTGATCCAATTAAATCTCTCCTTCAAAGTATATGTGACTCCTGAAGCATGGACAAGAGGGGGGGGGGGGGGTCGTTCCTCTGTTTTAATCATGCTCAGATCAGTTTCACAGTATCTCGCCAAGACTCTGGATACACCCAAAGAATGTGTTGAGAAGAACAGCATACTGTACATCTAGAGCTGTGTGTGTGAGTGTGTGTGTGTGTGTTATGTGTGTGTGTGTGTGTGTGTGTGTGTGTGTGTGTGTGTGTGTGTGTGTGTGTGTGCATGCTTGTGTGTGTGTGGGTGAGTGAGTGAGTGAGTATAGGGGTATTTTGAGAGGAGTACACAAGTACACTAGATAAACACATGTTAAGGTGATTACACCTCAGTGGACTAATCAGCATCTATAATTACTGTAGATGGAAGGCTCCAGCTCCAAATAGACCTTGAACAATGGTACTTTAATAATAGTGGTAGTAGTTATTTTAACATGTTAGTCTGTTTTCAGTGGGAATCCTTCACACCCTCCCTCACCTACAGTTCTCACTATCCTCTGCACTAGGCGCCTGTTCCTAGATGGAGGCTCTTGAGAATTTCACATAAAGAAGTTCCTCCTTACAGAACACAGTGATAATGTGTAGCTTATCTTAGGGGCTCGAATACAAAATAATTACCTGGGTGGGGATCCCAGGGGAGCTCTGTTCAGTTCTGCTCAGTTCTTATGAAGCCCCGTAGTGCTGCAGATTTTCACTACACAACCCCCCACCATATCTCCGAGACACTCTCCAACCATATGCCTGGTCATCTCAAATTAAACTGCATTGCGAGGGGCTGTCGGCAGAGGCAGATCGAGTGAGTGGTCAATAAATAGAAAAAGCACGACAGGTATTTTTCTGCTAATTAAGTTGAGGACAAGTGGTCAGCCATGCATATTTTCCACTTATTAAGCAATAGGGAGACGTGTTGGCAGGAGGAAAAGGGTCCAATTTTGCTCATGGATGGATGGGGACTCATACGATTAATGATCGCTGTACAGGGTAGGGGGAGACAGACCTGTGAATCCGCTACAAAGGATCAGGGCTTTAAGCGCCCAAGGTGCTGACTCCTTCTCAATGGTGTTTGGAGTTAGCTTCCCCTCTTTTCCTCTCAGTACTTTTGTGCACTAAAAAAAAAGCCTCTTAGGGCCTGAAAATGCTTTGATGTGAACTCTTGGAATTTGCAGTGGTCCACCCTGCATTCCTTACAACAGCTAAGGAGGTACACACACATCATGTTTTTTTCCCGGGAATAGCAGCTACTGTAATACTACATAGAATACTACATTGAACAGATGTTGTATTCTAAATACGGATTATTCTCTACTAATATCAATGATTGGACATTTTATCAGGTGTGCATTTAGGATGTTACCAGTCATTTTCAATTCATCTTATATGTAAAATGCAAAGCAATCATGTTCTTCAGGAATCATTGATATTTCCGCCATATGTTCTTGTGGCTCTAAGTGTTCATTATAGTGCTTGTACTCTCAATGTGCAATGCCCACTTGCCCTTGGGGGACAAAACTACAGACTGAATTAAGTGTGATCAAAGGTTGAATCACTGGTTCACAATGTCTGAAGATGAGGCCCTCTCAGATTACTCGAGGGCCACTTGATTTCAGAAGTATGATTCTCAGTCAAAGGACACTACTTTGTGAACAGCATTGGTTTGAGGTAGATATTCAACGGATTTTTCAATAATGCACTTTTGAAGGAATTCTAGGAAACTATTCAAAATACAGAGTGGTGTATATTGATCAGTTAGCGTGCAAGTAGTGAGATGTTTAACCTAAGAATGATCTAATTGGCAGAATTTATATCTGCTCTGAAGCTTTCATTTTGGTTTTCTGAGTGACCAGAGTTGGACCAAAAAATAATAATCATAATTAACATGGTTTAACATAAACGTTGATTAACACAAAGGCAATCTAACAATGACGCGTGTTCGTTACTCCTCTCTAACAATTTTAAATGCAAGTCCATTTTCCCCAGTATTAACTTCCGGCTTGGAAAGACCCCAATTAAACTTGTTCAAATGTAAAATTATATGAATGAATACAATGTGAATGTTTGTAGAATGTTCAAAAGGATCCCAAGGATACTTCCATGTATTATAGTGCTTTGTCAACAACTCTCTAAGCAAGGTTACAACAGTTACATATCCCCAATGTACCCGCTCAGTGAGTGCATGATGAATAGCTACCTACTTGTTCTTTACACACGTATGCATTCACACACGCACACACACACACACACACGCACACGTGCACGCGCACACGCACACAGAATCAGGATGAAGTGAAAGGGGAAAGAAAGAGTAAAAGAGAGGAGGGGAAAACTGATAAAAAGGGGAGAGAGAGAGAGGAAGGGAAAGGAAGACGAAGAGAGTGTTTAATCAGTGTGCAGGGAAGAGAAGGGTGGGAGGAAGGGCAGGGTTGTTCAGGGACAGCAAGTTGGGTGACAGTGTACGGCTCATTCATATGTACGTCAATGCTGGTGTGGGAGAGTAAACAGCAGTGTCCTCACAACAGCTCCATGTGCATTGGAACTGCATTCTATTTTATTGGGCTGATAGCCTGGCTGTGCTTGGGCTCTGGGGAGCTGAGTGTGAGAGTGTAAACTATTGATGTGACCGTGGCAGTGAATGAGTTCTGTACTGTTTTTGAAACAAGTCTACAGTATATGGAACCTTTGAGCCAATATGTTTCGACTGTTCTTCTCCAAGTCCATGTAAAATGAATCAAAGAATCAATTCACAGCCCCATACAAAAAAGCTCATCTCAACCGGATCAATTTATATCAAATGATTTGCCGTTGAAGCTACGGCAGATACATACAGTATGACAGAGAACAGACACGACAAATGTCTGTGGCACGGTTTGTCCTTCTGTGAGTTTCCACCAGAAAAGCAGTTTGTCTGTAAGTAAAACAAACATGGTTTTGTGCTCCTGAAAAAGAACCTCTTGTTCCAGAAGACAAGACTGTGAGAACAGCAAGCTTTTCTTCCCAGGATCCTCCTCTTCTCTCTGAGGCTCATCTTTTTTTGCAAAATGCCGGTATATTTGCATGACTAGAAAAGAAACACAGTCTCTTTGATATGCATCTCCTCTCCCTTCGCTTGCTGCAGTCCTTTTCCAGGCATTGTTCACAGGGGACAGATTAATGTCGGGAATCTCTCTGTGTTTTTTTGCTTATTTTCCACGGCATCGGTAATGATGGTGCTTTTTTTGAGGTGTTGGGCTCCAATTACTGCTCCCGAGTTTCACTTGGCATGTAGAAAAGGACTCTATGACACAGAGTCCTTTTTGTATTGTATTCTAGCTATTCATTTTCACACGTAATTAGTTACCGTAAGGTTGCTTGTTATCTGTTTCTTCTAGATCGTTCTGGTCTACGACAGACGATCATGTGATGTTTAGTGAGTTAATGACCCTGTCAGAGTTGATCGGAATAACTCACTTGATCGTCTAATTACGGATGAACCCAACACAAGAAATAACAGACAAAACGAGGGGAAAAGGATTTTTCCTTTTCAGTCGATAGAGCTCTTCCATTGCAAGCCAGATAATCCCCCAAACCAAGTCAAACAAGTAACCAGCTCTCTGTGTTGAGGAAGCAGAATCAATTACAAACCCCGTGATCACAGGGCTTCTACAAAAAAATGTCCTTACAAATTGTCTTTGTATTCGAACGAGAGCCGTGCCGAGCCTCTCCAGCACAAATCGCACACTTTACAGTACTACACACTACCAGTGCGCCCTAACAAATACCTTCAGAGCTAACAGTCAGAGCTGGATTCCGATGCAAACAACAGAGACAGCAGCTGCGCTTTTCACTCTCAGAGAAACCTTTTGTCTCAGGGCAACCTGTGGAGCAGGCGTTACCCTGCTGTCTCATCTGAGCGAGCATCCGACCCGCTGCGCTGAGACATCTTTCCTGGTGAGCTGGTGAGCTGGTGGATTCTGAATGCACCATGTCATCCCTGCGGTCGGAAAAGGCATTCACTCCGAGTTTTATTATGCGCAAGATGAGGCCTGTTATAGCACACACTGAGGAAATATTGATCCTCCCAGAATGCAACAGCAGAGGAAACGCTGGGCCGACTGGGTTTCTCCAAAACAACAGGGTAGAGAGTACACGATTCAATAGTCTTTTCCAGATAAGGTTTGGACCAGAAAACAAAACAACACAAATCCTAGAATCTCCATTTCTCTGGAATCTGCACTGAACTACACATCAGCGAATTACCTGTATCAGTCTGCTTTATTAGCTTGTCTAGACTTGTCTAGTACATGGCTGAATCATCAAATGCAAGTACAAAGATTTGTCTCCTTGTACCGCACTCTTTGTCAGTGTCTCCTCAGATCCCTGCCTGATCCCCTGCCAACATGTAAGACATAAGGTCAGAGTTACCACCATTTCATGGGGATAAAGCTGAGCTCACACGTCGCCTATGGGACATTGCCTATGTAAAGTTTGAAAGGAAATACCTTCTAACTTCAGGAACTACCAGAGCCCCCTGAGTCCTACAAGACTTTTATGAAGAATTTAAGGAAAGTACCCAAGTAATACATGTATGTAGAATTTCGCTACACTCGCATTAACATCTGCTAACCATGTGTATGTGACAAATAACGTTTGATTTGATGTCTAAAATACAGGTCAACACTTCCCTATAGGACTCAGAGGAACCATCTTCCTTTATTGAAATGTCAGGCTCTCGAGAAACAACCCGCCTACCGCTATTTGCATTTCCTGACACTGAGAAGATGGGAGCTCAATGGCTGGCTGGCTGGCTGGCTGGCTGGCTCTCTCTCTCACACACATAACCACAAATGCACCCACCCACGCACACACACAAACACACACATTTGCAGTATAATTAAATATTTCCGAGATTACTACAGCGTCAGCCGCTTTCTGTTAATGGGACAGGAGCTAGAGAACAGTCCTGTGCTACCTACCACAGAAGACCATTCTGCAATGGCAATTAAGATTTCTATATTTGGAGATGTGACATGTTCTA
Organism: Oncorhynchus mykiss; assembly: GCF_013265735.2. NCBI lineage: Eukaryota > Metazoa > Chordata > Actinopteri > Salmoniformes > Salmonidae > Oncorhynchus > Oncorhynchus mykiss. Next base: position 21,576,749 of record NC_048582.1, read on the forward strand.
GAAATGAGAGTTGCTTAATAAGCGTTAGCATTCCTATGGAAGTGATGCTGAGCCTAGAGGGTGAGCTGCAATGTTTTATTTAAAAGCTTGGCGAACGAGGTTGATAGTTACAGTGAATGCCAACAACGAAACAACTTCACACACATGTCCACCGGCACAGCTACAAGCAAACATATATCAACCTTCGATCCATACTAAGGAGAGTGATTACACAAAACCATTCCAATCACACTTTATTTGGATAGTCCATCTGTACAGATGGTCGTGCTATCAACAAACTATCTGTTGATAAGCAACTTGCCTATCTGTTGATAAGCAACTGCTTGCTAAGATTTGGTTAGAATAAGGGTTAGGGTCAGGTTTTAGGTCTGTAGAGCATTATTCAAATAAAGTGTTATCAATTATCCTTACTCTACTCACTTCTGTTCTACCGTAGCATGTTATACCATAGCATCCATAATATGCTGATATTCTGTGGTTGGCTCTTCATTATGTGTGACCTTTTCCTCAGAAAACATTGGTATTATTCCCCTGCATCATTTCAGACTGCGACTAAGGACACCCTTCCAAGGTTGTTCCCAGAGCACTGAAATTGAAAATGTGTCATTACTCAAAAATGAACGCTATTGTAACTTTTTAATTAACAAAGTAACACAACGCCAGAACCCGACTAAAAGCGGGTTTAAACTATGACTTGTTTTCTAAGAGATTAAGTCCATGGTCAGAATACTCAAAGAGAGAAAAGTGCATACAAAGGGAATGAAGTTCCATTTATGCGGCTTAACTCGGGACAGAATTCCCCCCTAAGAGATTAAGCACATATCACATGTATGCATGAGTTAATTATCGAATGAATCTTCGAAATTGCCACTTGGCTTATCTAACAATCATTGCTGCTGGTTCCCTGCGAGATGAGACAAGAAGCAGTGCTGTGGACCCAAGAGTTTAGAACGAGAGTAGAATGAAAGGAGAGAGAGAGAGAGAGAGAGAGAGACGAGTTAGAGACAGACTGAGCTCATCAAAGTAGCTGTTTTACATGCCAGATATACTCTCAGCAGCGTAGTGTAACGCCCTTTGTGTCTCATTAAGCACCTTTTTGGGGGCTCTGCCTTTGTGCGCCAGAGCCAATTTGAAATTCAGGGGCCTGCAGGATCGAGTGATGTCAAAAGAAAAACAGAGAATGCATGCGGGGCTTGTGCCTCTATGGAGTGAAAAGGGTCAATTGTCTCAACCATTATCGTTTCAAGAGCAAATTATGGGAGTGCTATGATATGATGCAAGCCCGAGCCGGAGATAAGAGGGAAAGAACTAGTGTCGTTGTATGCCTCCATTTTAAAAAGTTTTGGGATTGTTTTTTTTTTTACTTGTTGGGCTTTGTCAGAGCCAAAAGAAAGTATAACTCACCAAAAATGATTCATTATCTACTTGTAGAAAAGACAGGCAACAGGAAGTGGCCTAGGATGAACAGCTTGAGTTTGGAAATACACTTTTGCAGATGCATGACCAGCTGGGTACAAACTGTAGTAGACTTGCAACAACAAATTCAGTGCCAAGGAGAGATAGGATTGCCATGGAAATGGAGATTCCAGTGATGGCGTACATCTAAAGTACTGCAATTGTGTTCAGTTGTATTGTATTCTAGCTATTACAATTATTTTGTGTTCCATCCCAAAGATATTTGATTTTCTTATTCTATCAAGGCAAAGAGACTAGGTTGCAACAATCAAATGCAGAGCATACTGTTCCTCTGAAAACACCTCTGCTGACCTCTAGATTCGAGTGAGTGACATCCAGCATTCTGATAGACTTATAACATAAACGATACACAAGTCATACAACATGGACAAATATTGGAACTAATGTATGTTTTATAACCAACAAGGGTGGTACTGAAATATTAATGTATGAGGTATGGAAATACAAAATTATATTTAAATTAAGTTACATATATAGGGACGCCAGGTAGCTTAGAGCGTTGGGTCCAGTAACCGAAAGGTTGCTAGTTTGAATCCCCGAGCTGACAAGGTAAAAATCTGTCGTTCTGCTCCTGAACAAGGCAGTTAACCCACTGTTCCTAGGCTGTCATTGTAAATAAGAATTTGTTCTTAACTGACCTGCCTAGTTAAATAAAGGTTTATATATATATATATATATATATATATATATATATATATATATATATATACACCATCTTTGGGCATACGGTGTCCATATTAGGAAAGCTTCAGTCAAGTTAGACCTGTGGCTAGGAAACCGATGCGATGGCTAGTAACACAAACAAGAGACAGTGACATTGAGGAATCACAATATTAATCACCATAAAAAGGCAAGGAATTTTCACGACCCGCTTTCACGACCCGCTTTATATTTTTTTTGCATTTGTGGATTACCTTTATTAAACTTGCACACTGCATACACTGTGCGCTAACAGTTTCCATTGCAGTCAGTTTCAAGACCAATGTAAATAGAGTGGGGAATAGCAACATTTCATTTCTATTGAGTAGTGATGAATGATTTTGAATAAAACTAATGATTTCTGATTTTAGTCATATCCAGGGAAATGAAAATAGAACTTGATTTGATACACGTCTCTTCGTAGTCAGTTGGCTTGGCCTATGTGGTGACTGACAGTGACTGGTTTTGGCCAAGACGCTTCTGAACTTCAAGGGGCCTTCTCTGAAATTAGACCTCCAGTTCCAGGCTCATCCTTAGAGATGTGCATAAACATAGCTTTTTTCGGGGCTTTGATTTATCTGTGATGTGCTATGTTCATTAGTGGCAATCACTGAGGCTTGTCAAAATCGCGCTAAAGTGATTTTGTTAATGACTCCGGAGATGGATCAACGTGATGTATGTAGGCGTCTTGCAGGGAATACATAATAATATGTCTGTGCTTGAGACTTGGCCTTGTGCAATGGGTACACAGAATACTCAAAAACGGTGTATTTTGGGATGACTCATCAACACACTCAAAACAATCACCAATTATTGGTTGTATCGAATGGTGTATTGAAAAATAGATGTGAAAGCTGTCAAATATATATGTAGAAGCTGTCAAATAAATGTTGGTACGTTGTTGTTACCTGCTCCGATGAGAAACACAGGGCAAGCAACAGTCCAGAATACAGCCGTATTGGGAAATCATTGAAAATATTGGTCTATCCAACGATGGTTTAGCTGGTTTAGCAAGGGATTAATACAAATGGAACCGCAATGTGAACATTTCTGGAAAGGCTTTTGAGGGGCGGGGGATCCCAATCACTAGAACAAGGGCGTACTCTAATATGTCTATACTCATCTAGCAGGACTGCGTTCTTTTTTTTTTACTCTGCACAATTTAATTTCCCTGCTTGGTAGTAGACCTACTTTAAAATAATATCGACTAATTTCAAAATGTAATAAACCTCCCTTTGATTGGCTTTACCTGATGAATAGATTGCAATTACAACTTATTGAAAACAAATTTCTTATTTTTTTCAGGATAGATTTTCTTTGGACTCAAATGTCTTTGAAGTTCTAAAAACCAATTATAAGTTTCATCACCAGATTGCATTTGGGAGATTTTGAGTGGTGTAAAGTACTTAAGTAAAAATACTTGAAAGTACTACTTAAGTAGTTTTTTGGGGTATCTGGACTTTACTTTAAAGTACTACTTAAGTAGTTTCTGGGGTTATCTGGACTTTACTTAACTAATTCTATTTTTTGACAGCTTTTACTTTTACTTCACTACATACCTAAAGAAAAGTATGTACTTTTTACTGTATACATTTTCCTTGACACCCAAATGTACTCATTACATTTTGAATGCTTAGCAGGACAGGAAAAGGCTCTAACTCACACACTTATCAAGAGAACATTCCTGGTCATTTCTATTAGCCTCTGATCTAGCACACTCACTAAACACATGATTTGTTTGTAAATGATGTCTGAGGGTTGGAGCGTGCCCCTTGCTATAAGTAAACAAAAAATGAAATGGTGCCGTATGGTTTGCATAATGTAAGGAATTTGAAATAATTTATACTTTAACTTTGACTTTAGATACTTAGGTATATTTAAAACCAAATACTTTTAGACTTTCACTCAAGTAGGATTTTACTGGGTGACTTTCACTTTTACTTGAGTCATTTTCTATTAAGGTACCTTTACTTTTACTCAAGTATGACACTTGGGTACTTTTTCCACCACTGAAGATATTGATACACCTTGAAAAATAACTGTCAAATTACAAAATGATTGCTTATACAGTTATTTTGTGTCTGTTCTATCATACAGACTACTTGAAAACATTACAAATCTTGTGTCCATAAAAAAAAACTTACAGAAACTATTAAGTAAAGCACAGCTACATAATTCATCCCTGAACTCTCCCACATGAGTAATGTTTGGATTTCCTCCTGGGCCAACTCAACATGAGATGATCAAATATGAAGACAGCATGCACCTCTTTAGTGTGACGCAGTGTTGATCTGCGATGCCACAGTGCATCAACATCTAATGAGTGACTTGTGAGTCATTCATTTTTTGGGAGGAAATGCTAGTGGTGATTATATGGGCCCTCAGACTAAAGGACCCCCAAGAGCCCTGCAGCTTATTCTTGTCTACCCAGCTCACTCGTTCTAGAGGCTAAATCAACATAGTCGTCAAAATCTGCCATCTCCATAACATGCACAGAGTGGGCTGCAAAATAGGAAAGACGCTTCATTAAAGCTGCAATATGTACCTTTTTGGGCGACCCGACCAAATTCATATAGAAATATGTGTTATACATCTGTCAGTATCATTGAAAAAAAGTCTAAGAAGTGGAAGATATGTTCTATGTGCGCTATATCTATGCTTCTCGTTCTTAAGTTTCATTTTTGAGTCTTTTACTTTCAGTTTTTCACACCAGCTTCAAACAGCTGAAAATGCAATAGATGGTACAATTATTCTCTACACTATACTTGCTTGTTTGGTCACATAAACAGAAATTAGGCAAACTAATATAACTTTATCAACCAGGAAATGGTGGAGCAATTTCTGCATAGTGCATCTTGTAGACGCTTAGTTCTCCCGCTGCCAGTTGCTATTGTATTATTGGGTTGAATTCCTGATTACCACATCTATTATTTCGTAGCAGGCCAAGACTTTGCTACAGGGGATACAATGGCTATGATCCTTTCCCATGACAATGTATGTACATAGAGATTAAAGGGGAATAATGTGATTCCCAGATGGAGGAACACGTCCTATGTTACAATGATCACATGTTTTCTACGGGAGGGAAATTAATTGTAACGCAACATTCATTTCAATAATTATCCTACAGTATATACAGTGGGGTGTTAGGGCAATTAGGTCTACATGTCACGTTACTTAGCAACATAGCCAAACTTGGAAGAAATTGCAAGTGCGCACACACACACACACACACAAACACACACTGTTGCAGTAAGGATATACTATAATTATCAGAACGAGGTCATGAACAGATTCCGAAATGATCAGAAGCCATAGGTGGTGACATCATTTGGTACATATAATGTTACACTGCTTGTGTGAACACAATATCCAAAGCTATATAGAGTATAAGTGATAATGCTGAGTCATTGATCTTAACTCTCTCATGTATCCTCTAGAAAGCCCTTTGTGGAACACACAATACTGGAAATGTTGAGTCATCTCATTTGTGAGGATTCACTGTTGAGGAATTGCCGTTCATTTGTTCACAATGAATGAGAAGAATGATTGTGTGTGTGTGTGAGAGAGAGAGAGAGACAGAGAGAGAGACAGAGAGAGAGACAGAGAGACAGAGAGAGAGACAGAGAGAGAGAGAGAGAGAGAGAGAGAGAGAGAAGAGCAGAGCATGTGTCTGTGGAAGGATGTCAGTTGAGGAGTTGGAGCATGGCTAAGAAAGTGGATTTGTGGCGGCCTCTAGACAGATTCCTCTCCACTGGCTCAGAGAGATGAGCTCCAGATCTAATGAGGGCCGAGACCATCTTGCACTCCTCCTGGGGTTGAGGGGATACCTCTCTCTCTCGCTCTCTCGCTCTAGGTCTATGTCTCTCACACACACACACACACAGCGGTCAGTCATCATACCACCCTGCATCATCAGAAGAGTCATGTATATCTGCTTCTTCTGTTCATCATAGTGTACAAGTCATTAAGCTCAAAGCATAACAAATGTAAAGGTTAACCCTGTAAAAGCTCTCAATCAATTATAGGACAGATCATAGATTGATTGAGCTTCTACTAGCATTTTCTTTGAAGTGTTGGTTCAATGATAAGAGAAAAGATAATATACCTCTCAGTTTTAATGCCTTTTCCCCAAATATCGCTAAGCTGTGGCAAATAATTTTAGATGCTATCTAAAAACGTCTCGTGTAGTGACACAGTCATTAAAGTAATTACTATGCAGGTTCTATTTAATTACACATTATAATTGTTTTACGTCAATAATGCCCTCAACGCATACTAAATCCTCCTCCAAGATCGTATTTAATGGGCTTACTTAACATGCAGTCAAATGGTATGCAAATGGTCCAAATTGGCATTGTAAATTCCCCTGTCCAATGCACCCATATAGGATGACTTTGCTTCATTCATCAACCTGTCATGAACAGAATAGACCCCTGGTTAGGGGATATGTCAAATATTCAGCGGCAAAGGTGACAACCTAACACGATTGTTACTAATCCCAAAGGCAAGATAACAGTCTGAAATGTAATTTGTAATCAACTGCATGAAGCTTACAGGCGACAGTAACTCAATAGTAGATGACTAGAACCCTTAACCTGAATGTGTGTGCCTGATCTCATTAGGTTTGCTTGATAAACATGACATTCTACATTTCTTCTTCACGTCTTTCTCATTTAAATACATGCTTCGGAGAGATCTAAACCCCCTGTGAAATCATTTACACATGGAAAGGTGCATTGAGTGCAGTCTCCAAAAGGCTGAGGAGAGATTGGAAAATCTGACACGGCAGCCTCCAAGTCAGAGATTTAAGGAGGAGTGAGGTATACAGAACTGTGAAGGTAGAATTTGGCTGATTTTGCTGCATTTGTCACTGAGGTGTGCTCCTGGAAATAGTTTTCCTGGATTCAGAAAATCCCTTCCTGGGATTGGGTTTCGCAGGTAATCTGGCATCATTCACGTTGATGCCTAGCTGGAAGAGACAAGGCCAGCTCAGTCTCTCCAGGGTGATTTGAGGTGCACTGTCCCAATACTGCCTCCAGATGGGCTTCTCAGCAAGACAAGATAGCCTGATATCATCTGTGATATTGCTGGATTTCAGTCATACACATTATATCACACCAGCTTGATCCAGGAGACAAAACTAAAATGTCCATCCATTGTTGTCTATTAGAATGTGTTTGCTATCGCAAACGTGGCAGATAGCCTAGTGGTTAGAGCATTGGGTCAGTAACTGAAACGTTGCTAGATCGAATCCCTGAGCCGACAAGGTAAAAATTTGTCACTCTTCCCCTGAACAAGTGAGTTAAACCACTTTTCCTAAGCCATAATTGTAAAGAAGAATGTGTTCTTAACTGACTTGCCTAGTTAGATAAAACATTTCTTTGGATTGATGGGTGATAAAAGGTTACTAGGAAGTTGTTTTCTGTTACCTATACCTAACACTTTACACTCCCAAATATGGTAGCCACTTATGGGATAAATCCCTTCCCCTCAACTAGCCCCTCTGCTTTATATTTGTGTGTTTACACGCACCTCTGCCATATTCAAGATTGCTCACAGCCAAGGAGGTGAAAAATCATCTAGGGGTTAGAGGCTAACTAGACTGTCGGGTAGCCATTCTGACTGAGCCAGCACTACAGAGACTACAGAGCGAAGTGGTGAAGTGGTATCCCGACACGCTCAGCAAAGTCTGAAGGGTTTTCGCAACTAATACAAAATGAGCGAGCATGCGTGCTTAAAAATTGCAGCGAGATGCTGCGATTTCACTTTGTTAACGAAAAAAGCCGGGTCCACTCAGAGACACCATAGACAGTGGAGAAGAAATGCCTTGTTTCCTATTCCTTATGTGATGCACTTGTTTTACGTCAAAAGTAGTGCACCACATAGGGAAAAGGGTGCCATTTGGGACAGAGAAATTGTGATGTAACATGGTGGTGTGGAGACAAAGCAAAGCTGCCAGGGTGTCCCTGTCATTGATGCTATAGCTTTGACAAGGTGAAAGAGTAAATTAAGTCTCCTGGGGGGAAGGGGGGGGGGGGGGGGGGGCACTTTGCCATGGCTGCATAGAACTAAACGTATCCCTGGTTTTGTAAAGGCCAACTTCTACTGCTCAGAGATACTCATCTCATTTTTATGGATACATCTAATCTAAAAGGACAGAGTAGAGTAGAAAATCTAACTGGTATTGGTTTGGCTTATCTAGTCTAAGTAAATAACAACTAGGAGGTGTGGAGGATGAACCATGCTACAACGTTTAAATTGGCTCAGCTGTAGACGTCAGTATCTCAAAAACAGCATTTTATCCTGCGTCCACGTACGTCAACAACACTGATACGCATAATCATTATCTTAAATATACATTGTGACGGACATTTTGAACTCAGCAGGCCCGATTTTCCTATGGCAGTTGACTTGTACAACTTTAAAGGTGAATACAGCCTTCCCGTCACATGTACATGTTGTGATGAGCACGAGGGTCTGTTCATGGAGATATGGCTGTGATTACAGGTTTTTTTCTTTCTTCATGGCTTAGACGAGGAACATATTTTAAACTTAACGGGCAGGAGCCTGGAAGATAAGAACCCATGCTCCATTGGCCTCCACTCTACTGGTCAAATTGCAAAGGAATTGACACAAAGGATCCAATACCACCCTTAATTTGGTTGAGTGAACATATGGTCCCTGTGTGATGTTGCCCGGGCTTTACATGCTCCAGTGCAGAAGTATTGGAGGAGAACATTAACTATGTATTATAGAGGAAGAATTTCAGCTATGTATTATAGGAGAATGTTAACTAGGTGCCAGCGTGTTTCTTAGAGAAGCAGAAGAAAGGCTGGAACATTCTATCAGCATGCCAGATGAAGTCATTTATTTCTAAGAGAGGGAAAACAAATATTATCTGTGCTTCATAGTGTTCAATATATGTATAACTTGGATGGTGGTAAAATGCGGATGAGGTTAACATTGGATGGTAAGTAGTCAGTGCCTCCAGTGTGAAGATAATGATTGGTTTTGATCACAGACAATTACTATAGTTAATCCAATATAATATCTATATATAGACGCTACCGTTCAAAAGTTTGGGGTCACTTAGAAATGGCCTGGTTTTTGAAAGAAAAGCACCTTTTTTGTCCATTGAAATAACATCAAATTGATCAGAAATACAGTGTAGACATTGTTAATGTTGTAAATGACGATTGTAACTGGAAATATCTACGTAGGAGTAAAGAGGCCCATTATCAGCAACCACAACTCCTGTGTTCCAATGGCACGTTGTGTTAGCTAATCAAAGTTTATAATATTAAAAGGCTAATTGATCATTAGAAAACCCTTGTGCAATTATGTTCGCCTATGTAGATATTCCATAAAAAATCTGCCTGTCACTACTTCTGCCGAAGTCGATGCCTCTCCTTGTTCGAGGTGTTCGGCGGTCGACGTCGCCGGTCTTCTAGCCAACGCCGATCCATTTTTCATTTTCCATTTGTTTTGTCTCGTTTTCCCACACACCTGGTTCTCACTTCCCTCATTATGTGTTGTATATTTAACCCTATGTTCCCGCCCCCCCATGTCTTTGTGTGGTATTGTTTATTGTAAGTGCTTGTGCACATTTTGTTTGACTGGTGCGCGTCGGGTTATTGTGCCCATACATTGTATTTCTTATGCCGTTGGTTTTACTATTAAACTGCTCCAGCTATTGTCAAGTTCTGCTCTCCTGCGTCTGACTTTCCTGCCACCAGATATATATATATATACACGTATAACAAAAATAGAACTGTTTGGCTATAATGAACTTTGATATGTTCGGAGGAAAAAGGGGGAGGCTTGCAGGCCAAAGAACGCCATCCCAACCGTGAAGCACGGGGGTGGCAGCATCATTTGTGGGGCTGCTTTGCTGCAGGAGGGACAGGTGCACTTCACAAAATATATGGCATCATGAGGCAGAAAAATGATGTGGATATATTGAAGCAACATCTCATGACATCAGTCAGGAAGTTAAAGCTTGGTCGCAAATGGGTCTTCCAAATGAACAATGACCCCACGCATACTTCCAAAGTTGTGGCAAAATGTCTTAAGGACAACAAAGTCAAGGTATTTGAGTGGCCATCACAAAGCCCTGACCTCAATCCTATAGAACATTTGTGGGCAGAACTAAAATATTGTGTGCGAGCAAGGAGGCCTACAAACCTGTCTCAGTTACATCAGCTCTTTCAGGAGGAATGGGCCAAAATTCACCCAACTTATTGTGGGAAGCTTGTGGACGGCTACCTGAAACGTTTGACCCATGTTAAACAATTTAAAGCCAATGCTACCAAATACTAATTGAATGTATGTAAACTTCTGACCCACTGGGAATGTGATGAAAGAAATAAAAGCTGAAACCAATCATTCTCTCTACTATTATTCTGACATTTCACATTCTTAAAATAAAGTGGTGATCCTAACTGACCTAAGACATGGCATTTTTACTTGGATTATATGTAATGAATTGTGAAAAGCTCAGTTTAAATATATTTGGCTATAAGGTGTATGTAAACTTCCGACTTCAAATGTACATCCTTGAACAGCCTAGTCAGCTTGCAGGTGCCCAGCCCACCACTAGCAGTTGCTAGAGCGCAATTAGCCATGGAAACCCCCAAACTGTCCCCTAAGCCGGACAGTGCTGGACCAATTGTGCACCGTTCTATGGGGCTCCCAGTTACGGCCGGATTTAACACAGCCCCAGGCTGTAGTGGTGTCTTAGACCGCTGCGCCACTTGGTTCGCACAGTAACTTATTTGATACAAAAGATACAAGCAAATTACTATTTTATTAAGAAACATATTTTTTCCTCACCAAGTGATACATTTTTGCAGTAAATAACTCCAAGGACGGTTATAAAAATTGGTAACTTATTCATAAATGATACGTCAAGTCCCACTTTAGAATAGGATAGATGATGATAACTCATTCATAAATTATTAGACGGTACAAGGCGTAAGTAATAAGGTTTTACCTCTCTATACACTAGGAAAAAAGAGTTCCAAAAGGTTTCTTCGGCTGTTCCCAAAGAACAATGCTTTTTAGTTCCAGGTAGAACCCTTTAGTGTTCCATGTAGATCCCACTGTAAAAATGGTTCTAAAATTAACCTGAAAGGGTTCTCCCGTGAACCCCAAAAAGTTTATTCAGATGGTTCTCTTATGGGGACAGTTGAAAAACCCTTTTAGGTTCAAGATAGTAACTTTTTTTTCAGTGTGCTGCGCTAAATCTTTCTTAGAGCTATCTGCAAAACAAAAGCAAAAGAAGGTAGACGCAATAACGTTACATTCCTGGTACAGTGCCTTGCGAAAGTATTCGGCCCCCTTGAACTTTGCGACCTTTTGCCACATTTCAGGCTTCAAACATAAAGATATAAAACTGTATTTTTTTGTGAAGAATCAACAACAAGTGGGACACAATCATGAAGTGGAACGACATTTATTGGATATTTCAAACTTTTTTAACAAATCAAAAACTGAAAAATTGGGCGTGCAAAATTATTCAGCCCCCTTAAGTTAATACTTTGTAGCGCCACCTTTTGCTGTGATTACAGCTGTAAGTCGCTTGGGGTATGTCTCTATCAGTTTTGCACATCGAGAGACTGACATTTTTTCCCATTCCTCCTTGCAAAACAGCTCGAGCTCAGTGAGGTTGGATGGAGAGCATTTGTGAACAGCAGTTTTCAGTTCTTTCCACAGATTCTCGATTGGATTCAGGTCTGTACTTTGACTTGGCCATTCTAACACCTGGATATGTTTATTTTTGAACCATTCCATTGTAGATTTTGCTTTATGTTTTGGATCATTGTCTTGTTGGAAGACAAATCTCCGTCCCAGTCTCAGGTCTTTTGCAGACTCCATCAGGTTTTCTTCCAGAATGGTCCTGTATTTGGCTCCATCCATCTTCCCATCAATTTTAACCATCTTCCCTGTCCCTGCTGAAGAAAAGCAGGCCCAAACCATGATGCTGCCACCACCATGTTTGACAGTGGGGATGGTGTGTGTTCAGATGTGTTGCTTTTACGCCAAACATAACGTTTTGCATTGTTGCCAAAAGGTTCAATTTTAGTTTCATCTGACCAGAGCACCTTCTTCCACATGTTTGGTGTGTCTCCCAGGTGGCTTGTGGCAAACTTTAAACGACACTTTTTATGGATATCTTTAAGAAATGGCTTTCTTCTTGCCACTCTTCCATAAAGGCCAGATTTCTGAAATATATGACTGATTGTTGTCCTATGGACAGAGTCTCCCACCTCAGCTGTAGATCTCTGCAGTTCATCCAGAGTGATCATGGGCCTCTTGGCTGCATCTCTGATCAGTCTTCTCCTTGTATGAGCTGAAAGTTTAGAGGGACGGCCAGGTCTTGGTAGATTTGCAGTGGTCTGATACTCCTTCCATTTCAATATTATCGTTTGCACAGTGCTCCTTGGGATGTTAAAAGCTTGGGAAATCTTTTTGTATCCAAATCCGGCTTTAAACTTCTTCACAACAGTATCTCGGACCTGCCTGGTGTGTTCCTTGTTCTTCATGATGCTCTCTGCGCTTTTAACGGACCTCTGAGACTATCACAGTGCAGGTGCATTTATAGGGAGACTTGATTACACACAGGTGGATTGTATTTATCATCATTAGTCATTTAGGTCAACATTGGATCATTCAGAGATCCTCACTGAACTTCTGGAGAGAGTTTGCTGCACTGAAAGTAAAGGGGCTGAATAATTTTGCACGCCCAATTTTTCAGTTTTTGATTTGTTAAAAAGGTTTGAAATATCGAATAAATGTCGTTCCACTTTATGATTGTGTCCTACTTGTTGTTGATTCTTCACAAAAAAATACAGTTTTATATCTTTATGTTTGAAGCCTGAAATGTGGCAAAAGGTCGCAAAGTTCAAGGGGGCCGAATACTTTCGCAAGGCACTGTATTTACTACCCTGTTTATGTATTCATGTATTCAAGTAAAGTGGTGGAGAGATTATTCTCACACAATCCTATTTTCTGGGTGGGAAACGACAGTATTGTTTCCTTTGACACTTACCAATAGTGGATGCTTACAATTTTCACTAGCACCTTTGAATTACAACTCACAACCCTACACATCTTAAAGGGTCATACGTGGAGCTCTGACCTTTGTCCTTTTGGTAGTTCCTTTTGGTAGTTCAGGTCATGGAGTCATAGAGGGATATGGTGTGGTATGATAAGTGAAGCCATGTCAGGCAGCATATTCAACTCATGAAGAAAATAGAAAACGTTCATATTGGCCCCCTGAAATGCCGACCATTTCTGCCAACATGCTTTATGAAAAGAAGACTGGTGTTGGATATGTGGTTAGATCTATCCGATCTGACCCCAGATCAAGATCGATCAGCATCATGCTAACAATGGAAACAAAGTGAGAATGAAGGCATCCCCCAGTGGAATAGAGCACTATTATTGTAATGGACAGATGTACATAACACAAATTGCCTATGGACATTTTTTACACATGTCCATGTAAGTGATCATGTCTTTACCACAAGCGCCCAATCATTCTAATCACGTTGCTTTAAATGTTAAACATGGTCTTAGACTGATGAACTCTCCGTAAACCCATAGAGGGAAGACTGACTGGGGCCGTTACATCATAGGCATGGCCTACTCAACTCGTTTGCTCAAATAAAGTCACATTTACTAGGGGAAATAAATTATTCTTCTGTCGCTGCCCCATCAGTGTGCATACAAATCAAAGGCTGAACGTGGGAGTCTAATTGTCCCACATGAGCCTGCAGTCGCTGAGCACGTTTGACAGAACTAGACCCTCACACCGCAGAGACTGTTTTGGTAGAGTTACCTTTGTCTCAGCACGCAAGTGTCTTCAGGTTTGGCTAAGGTACTTGCGTGCTGGGACATTAGATATATAAATTCAAAAGAACAATTGTGAATTTTGGTCAGTGAGTTACATTTTCTGGATATTCAACAGTTTTTTTCAATGATGTCTATTAATTATGATAAATATTAATAACATTCTACTCATGAGGCCACTAGGTCATTTGACTGCAATTGTGTTACGGCATACTTTCTCTGAGGACCATGACTTACAGCACCCGTATCAGAGATACTTTTCTTAAAGGTTCAATGCAGCCATTTTTATCTCAACATCAAATCATTTCTGGGTAACAATTAAGTACCTTACTGTGATTATTTTAAATTAAAATGTTTAAAAAATAAACAAAAATAACTTCTAAGGAAAGAGAAATTTCTCAAACAAGAATTTTGATAGAACTGTATGGGACTTGTCTGAGTGGGGAGCTGTTATTGGCTGGAACTCAATCTTATTGGTCTATTAACTAATTTGCCGCCTGGTGATGCCATCCCACTAAAACAGGCTGACATTTCAGGCGGTCTTTTCAAACAACTCTTCAAATCAAATCAAATGTATTTATATAGCCCTTCGTACATCAGCTGATATCTCAAAGTGCTGTACAGAAACCCAGCCTAAAACCCCAAACAGCAAGCAATGCAGGTGTAGAAGCTCTTACACTTAAAGGGCACTACCATCATTTTCATACTTTCCCAGAATTATTCCAACCTCATACTGTCGATGTATACTGTATATAAAACGCAGGAAAATCACTTATTTGATGGGACTGGGCCTTTGATGACCTTTGCGATTTGGATAATAGGAAAATATTTCACACGCAGGGGCCTTTACGGGCTTAGCTTGTAATATATCTCCAGTGGTGACAAGCTCTACAGCCAGAAAAGGCTTGGCCATTTTCACGTTAGCTTAATGTGAGTAACCTTCAACCTCCAACTGTAAAATCCTCTGCAGTCTGATGACCATGGATTGCTATTGAATGAGATAATGATAATAGGTGCAAATCTTTATCATTACCTGTCAGGAATCTACAAATCTTATTTTGTTGTGTGTGTTTCAAGTTTCAAGTGTTAATGTCATGTGCACAAGCACAGTGAAATGCCTTTCTTTCAATCTTTAAACCCGACAATGCAGTGATCAATATCAATAGTACAAAACAATTACAAAAGGTAGAATAAACACACAAGAAATAAACATATGAAATGAAAAGAACATGAGAAAGTAAGAACATATATACAGGGTCAGTTACAATACCATATTAACATTGTGCAGGTATACTGGAATGATAGAGGTAGAAATCTGTACATGCATTTCAGTATCTCAATGCATTTCAGTATCTCAATCCGTTACAGTATCTAACATGCGACATTTCAATTCTCAAAGACGTCAATTCAATTCACAATGCCTCTTACCTTCTATCAAAACAGTTAATGTACAAGTTTCAACCTAGAATCCTATTTTCAAGGTGAACGTCATATTTACGAGGGTTGGCGAGGGAAGAAAAAATATATATCTGAGATATATAAAAGCCTTTTGCAGATAACTGAAAGGGCGATGTTGTTTTGTACAACACCCTTCACAACATCACTATGGGGATAATCCTGACTCGTCCATTATGTTATCAAATGTTAAGAGGGTGGAAATGTAGTTTTATATAAATAAAAACAACTTATTGTAATACCAAAAATGAAAAGCCATTTTCCAGGTCATACACATTTCAGACATGCCATTCTGTACACACCTGGTGGACAGGAATATGACAAAGGTTCTCCCAAAGGATACATCATAACAAGGAACTCAATTCTGGAGTGGGAATATCCAATAGGGAAACTCCCATGTCCACCTAGTAAATTCAAGTTAAGAAGTGTAAAAAAAATAGTTAGCCTACCATCACATGCCAAAACAAACATTTCACTGTCCACAAAAAGAGTTGACATTTTCACGTCTAACATCAAAGTGGAGGAACGCCCTCAATCTATGGAACAGGTCTTTGAAGTGAAGAGTGGTTGCTTGAAGAGCATGATATGATAGGCCTAACAACAATCCAGACTTCTTACCTGGACATAAAGGAGCAAATAACGAGGTCAATAGTTATGTCACACTTCATTTGTGTCACTATCGCATTGAGGTGCACTCTACCTGATCTACTGAAATAGGTCTCAAGTCTCTCGTCCATTGCGGGTAGTGTACCAGTTTAGAGATACAACGTTGTTCCGACTGAGTAAAAGCGAATTGACTGCGGGTAGAATTTTTCTCTCATGACAACTGGGGTATAATAGGGTAATCGGTGGGTAATGTCAAAGAGTGCAATTAATGATGTGCCACTTTTCTTCTTTAACTATGCTACTTGCATTGTATAGTAGCTGGGATAGATGCTTACAATGACTTCCTTAGTTCACTTGAGGGTAGGATTCATGTAGACTGAATTCAGATATATTGAAGCATGGTTAGCCAGTTGACTACATGCCATTCCTCAAGAGAACTGAGGGTCATTGGGACTAGAATGGAATCTGTTTAATTTACTGCTGTAAATTGTTATTTTCGAGCCTCCGTTTTGATGCTGCTGAACAGAGGTAGACCCCTCTTGGCTTCTGCAGTCATTGTTTACTGTTTGAGCTACCTCCAAGGCTCCCGACTGAGAGCTGGGCAACCTGCAGCCAAGTCCAACAGCCAAGGGTTGATCATCTCCCCTTTTTACCATTTGTTTCACCGCTGGGTGTCGTCTCCTTAAGGAACACCCCACCAGCACAAAGGGCATGTTTCTACTTCCACAATGACACTCTTGCCTTCATCTTAATCTATTGTGACACGTTTCCTGTGTCTAGGGTCTTATTCAAACTCCCCTCTTTCATACTGTACCAAGCAACCATTCCGGGATATCGCTGGGCTTCCTAGGTTGTATTTACCATACGAATGGCTCTCTGAGAATCAAACCCTGTTTCAAAATTGGTTAGCACTAATGCTAACCAGACTTAGCAGCCATTAACTTCTTTGTTCTTTTTTGACAGTCTTCAACATAGCATGTACATGTTTGTACAGAATGCTGCTAGCGGAATGCTAGTCACTTTTACAGTGTAGGAAAACCACAATAGTACTCCAATCTGAAATGCTTGGAACTTGGGCCGTGTGATGCAATCAGTAGAGTACACACGTTTCTCTCTGTTTCATCATTCTGTCCATCTTTGATCATTTACTTGGTCATGGGAAGACACGATTCCCTTGGTTAAGGAAAGCAACAGACAATTTGTCTCTTGTGTATATCATGACGGTATCAAAGAACTCTGCATATAATATCCATATTAACATACTGTAGTTAATTGCGATAGACCTCTGTGGAAATGTCAAACTAATAACAGATCTGAATTGATTGATGTATCCCAGGAACATGTCAGCCATGACATGACTGGAGAATATTGCAGGTTGTAGTTTAGCCTGCCATTTTCAGGCACGATTTAAATATGGTCTCTGTGCCATTTGTGGAAATGGCAGCAGATTAGACTCTATGTGTTTAATTAAATGGAATCAAAAGGTCAATGAGTGTGACAATAGAGAATTGGATAGAACAGTGTAGCTCAATTCATGCTGAATAAAATATCAAGTTGAAAATCTAACTCAGATACAATTAAAACTATAATTGAAGATAGCAATATTAATTTGTTGTAGGAAACTGAAGAGACAGACTTTCATTGAGCAATTAAATCATTCTGGAGTCGATTGACGATTGAACATGTTCAGTCAAAAAGAAGAGGACTCCAAATAGCTTTCCTGTTTCTAAACTAAATCATGAGTTTTCTATCAAATACCCTCAAATTGGCCTAAATCTGGGTTGTACAGGTGTGCCCAAACGTCTTTAATCATAACGAGCAAAGGCTAAGTATGTGGCAATGGTGTGGTGTGATATCTTCCAACATCTATCAATGATGGACACATTGCCAGTCAGGATTTGCAGTGCCCATTGAGTCTGTTCCAAACAGTCACGAGGTAACGTTGCTTTTGAGACATCAGATAAAAGATGATAGATCGTCAGAGTGGCAAGGAAGTTGAAAGAGTCTTCAGAGGTGTAAGAATAACTAGGGGTACGATACTACGGTATTTGGTGCAGTGCCTTATGTGCAGTATATCAATAAAAAAGTTCCCCGAGACTTATCAAAAGCCATCCTGCCACGGTTTACTCCACTCTTCCCATATCAACTTTAGTTTTGTTTGTTTGTTTGCTTTTGGGAGGAATATGGAGCCCAAAGGGTTTGGTATAAACTGGCAAATCACCATCTTCAACGGTACAGATCAACAGTACCAGTTTGCCTGCCACAACAAACAAAACACATGCTTCACAATACAAGGCCAAAACTAGAGGCCAGAAACAGATCAAATAAATGTTATGGTAAAAATAACAACTATAAGAACTATTGGGGCTATTCTTCACCAAGCTCACCAAGCCAAGTGTGGATTCAATAGTTCTTAGTGGCTTGAATACTGAATGAGTGGAGAATCCAAACTGCACATGCCGAGCTGTGGAGAAGCATTGGACATTATGCAGTTTAGAGCATACTGTACCATTGATTAGCATTCATCATGTTCAATCTACCCCTGCCTCCTTGTCACCCAACACCCTGGAACTGTAGAGAGGCCTGTCTTCCCAAAGCCATCGGTTTGTAGTGAAAACAGAGGTTAATGACAATGGAATGCCATGTCAATGTTCTCCCATGTATTTTGCTGAACTGTGACTGAAGAGTTCATCCCCGCCTGAAAAGATTTGAAACTCGCCGATGGAAATCGACTTGTACAACTCGCTGGGTAAAAACAAGGAAAGGGGAGTGACAATGATATACATGAGACTCATATTGCAAATTGCTAAGTTGTGTAAGTTTGTGGTTCATGTTACGGTTAGTAACATTGACAACTCTGCCTCATAGGTTGATCAACAGTACAGCTACCTCCCAGGCTTGTCACAAGCATAGGTGCCTCTCAACAGCCTATTTCCGTGTCAATTTAGAAACCAGTTGAAGGCAATTGTCTAGATATGAGGGGTGGTTTTTCAATACGCCTCATCCCAGGTTGCTACCTGAGAGGGTGTATCCAAGGTAAAAGAAGCCGCAGGAGCATGGGGTCGCCCACCAGGAAGTATAGTGTAGAACTCACACCTGAGCCCTCCTGACTTTGCAGTTTAATCATTCACAATGCCACATGCCATGGCTCTTATAGAGAGTCAGCAAGGCTTTTACTCTCTTATCTCGGTGTGTATGACATTCCTCCATTTCTACAAGTTTTTTTCAAAAATCCCAGACCTCAGTTCACGGCCAACTAAGCCTCTCTCCATATAGACACAAGAAAACCAAAGAGGAAAATATGATAGGAAAACCTCATAAAGCACGACAAGTGATAGAATCAGAAGTGTTTTAGAAGTAATAAGGAGAAAAAGAACACAAACAATCCCCAACATGGCTCTGAGGCTGGGAGTTCAGTGTGCTGGTTTAAATGACCCCTGTGGAATGCGTGATACCAAGCTCAGAGACCCCCTGCGTAGCGCCCTCCTGTCTGTAATTGCCATCGCCGACCGAGACTGTTTAAGAACATTGTGTGAGAAGGATTATCTTAGATAGGAGACTCGGAGATGCACCAGAGGCCAGGGAATGTTCTAAAATGATAGTATTGAGGGTAACCCCCCCCCCCCAGACGAAGATAAAATAAAAACTATTATCCTGACACCATGTCATTAAATAGGCATTAGCAGTCCTTGGCTTTGGTTCAGTCTAATGAATGATGATAAAGTGATGACTATACACACTTGACTGTCAGCAATACCCGGTCGCTCACGTTGCATGTATTTTAGGAACTATTGTGTTCCTAAAAATACAATTGAATCCTTGTTTTTTTTTAATACACTTGTGTTTGTAAGGACAAGTGCCTGTCTTACTGGAACCAAATAGCATTCCTATTTTAGTTAAACCACACAGTCCATGGCGGAGTTACGTCCTGTTCTTGAACCCCTAGGGGAGAGTTGTGCCCTGCCCTGTTCCCACAGTGGCGGTGTCATTGGAAACAGGTGGTTCGGTTGCATAAATCACTTTTGCCAGTCCCGTTTCAGCCAATGTGCAATCAATCACAGAGGACGTGATGTTCCAGAAAAACCTGGCAAATCTGAATAGCTGTCTAGAAAATATCACAATTTATATCAGTACTCTATGCTGGTGGTCCATCCATGCAATTCCCTTGTCTGTATGACCGTCAATCAGTCAGTCATGCGAAAGTAATTACATGCTCAAAGCATCAGGGGTGAATGCGTTCCCCAAGGGAAGGTAATGCAAGCAATGGTAACACTTGCTTTGAAGGTCACACACTGTACATAAACCATTCATAACAGCATATATAAGCCTGAAGTGTTCCTACCACATTCATGAAGGTGTAAGAACATGCCTTTATCTGTCTTGTGCAGTGACTCAACACCATCTGTGATGGGTCATGCCATTATTTATAAAGAGATATTAAGTCATACTTGTCAGGGTAAAGACATTTTTTTTAAATCTGGTAAGGGCCTAAAAATCAGAGTACATTTGTAAGGTATTCATTAGCAAGTCACATTATAATTGTAGAGGTTTGTCAGGAAGTGTTTGGTAAATGAACAGGAAACGCAAGTACGTAATTATTACTGGTACTGTTGGTCCCTCCCCCTCCCCATCTCTTAAAAAAGAGAGTACAAGTGGTTGTGGGTAAAAATAGTAGAAGACAAAATACTTCCTCAAAATGTGTATTTCTATTTGTATACTGTACATTCCACTGTCTGACTGGTATATCAATCGCAAACCTATTTAGAAATATACTTATATGTTGGCGTGTAATTTCACAACATTTCTGTGAGATTGCTTTGCTTGTACTATTGTGTGTGTATGCTCAATGTCTTCGTTGTAGATTGTAGACTGAGAAAACTGTGCCAACTGGAAGCCATGTACCCCTTTAAACAACAGCACAACCCATTACATGTTGTGATCCATAGTTCATCTGCTAACCACATTCTACTGTGCAGTATGCCACTACTCTTGAAGAGGAGTGCTTTTTAATCCGTAGGTGAAATGTTGATGTCATTTGCTGTGACCTTTCCTGAAGTCTTTATCTTCTCCTCAATACTCCGCATACTGCCATCTTGG
Organism: Oncorhynchus mykiss; assembly: GCF_013265735.2. Classification (NCBI taxonomy): domain Eukaryota; kingdom Metazoa; phylum Chordata; class Actinopteri; order Salmoniformes; family Salmonidae; genus Oncorhynchus; species Oncorhynchus mykiss. The sequence goes on from NC_048582.1 coordinate 21,597,938, forward strand.
CCCCAGCAGTATTCCATGCTGTAGCCTAGCGATGACAGAGACACTATACTTTAATATGCTGTCGCTGTCCATCATTTGTGGCGCAGACGTTCAAACTTATCTCATTCTAGGATATTTAAAGGACAATGTAATAAGAAGCGTTATGTACCCAACATCAAACAGGCAGTGATACACTTCAGCCTAGATAAAGTTGTTGTGCATTTGTCATTATTTTTTCCCTTGTACAGACAGCATTGATTATGTCGTGTTCTCTTTTGTACTGTTAACTATTATCCAGTGGCATTGTGCTGTATGCGAAGTCCCTTTAAAGATTAATCGTAGGATTGGAAGTTTAATCATCGTGAGTTCCGTGGCCACATTTTACGAAGCCAGGTCACAGTAAATGACTATTTTGAAGCTCAAAGGAGTTTTCAACTTGAAATGGAGTTCAAATGGCCCAGGGATAGGGAGATATTTCATATGGGATCAGGCACGGTGAGCATGATTATGAGGCTCCATGGACGACAGCCTCTGAGGTTTTTCAAGTGGATGTCGTAAAGAGGAATTCAGTATCGTCACTATCAGTCTAGTGCCTAGGTAAGGTATGATTTAACCTGGAGGAATTTAAACCTGGGTTCAAACAGTATATGTTTTCTTTGAAAGACTGTAGCTGTACTTTGTTTTTAGCGTAACTGTCACATTTGAACAATTAGAATTGTCCCATCGTGCAAACCATGCCAATCTGGCACTCCGATCATGCATATTATCAGGGCGGCACGTTGGGCCAGTAACTGAAAGGTTGCTGGTTCGAATACTTCAGCAAGGCACTTAACCCTAATTTGTGCCGTACTACTATGGCTGACCCTGTAAAACAGGGGTGTCAAACTCATTCCATGGAGGTCCTAGTGTCTGTGGGTTTAAAAAAAATGTTATTTCAATTAAGAGAGTTCTTTACTGATTAGTGACCTTAATTCATCACTCAATAACAAGGGAGGAGGAAAAACCCGCAGACACTCGGCCCTCCGTGGGATCCACCTATCTGGTGTATGTGCAAATATATATATTTTAAAATGTTTTAAACACATAGTATTTGAAAGAAACAAATACTATAGGATTTAACACTAGTTGTTCTGAGATAGTTCCCATTACAACTCCATTACATAGCAACCAGTAACCATTGAAAGCCAGAGGAATTACTGTGTTATCCAGTGCTACTGTGGTTGAATCCATGTACATGACTACTAAACACACTGAGCGAGATACCCAGTCATCTTTGTCCTTGTCAACTCACTGCTTTATACCCAATATTCTTTGCAGACACTGTAATTGTCATGGGTAATTCAATCCGAACTCAAGGGCACTGAAATGAGGAACGGCTCTCGAAGCCACTTATGCACCAAGACAGTTCTTTGCTTATCACTGTTGCCATGATAGTAATGTTTAATGCCATTTCAAAGATTTACTGTCTAGTTCTATGCTAAAAACAGCACAATGACAAAGAAAAGAACTGGTCGACGGCTTTCCAGGTGCTGTAAGATGGAGAATAGGGAGCACTACGTTGAGTCCGCATCCACACCAATTGGTGTTTGTCCAAGCAGAAACCGATTGTCGCCTCAATATGAACATGCTCTAAATATGACAGCCGTCCAAAGCGTGAGATGAACTGATTTAAAGAGAAATAGGAGGGCGGAAGAATGGACAAAAGAACCCAAAATAAGACAGACAATACAAAAACTGCCCAGATGCATGCCAGGAAGAGCCGGGTAAGAATGCAAAGACCCCATCACAAGTACACGTAATCATCCTGACAGAGGGAAAATACACACAGTGGCCATAATCACATTAGGGGACCAGGAAAGGCACTCCAGGGGGCCCAGTCAAACTAGAGCTGTTTGAAAAGAAAAGCCCTTCAGCAAAATGTGAAGTATTTCCTCCAGAGTAAAGTGGTGTGTATGTCTCGAGTGATATTAAATTACAACTACTGCCGTCATTGCTCTGGAGGGTCTGTGGGACTAAATAATTGTTCTTATGTGCGTTCTTGGAAGAATAAAAAAAAATCGCATTGAGGAGAGATTAACCACATTGGTGGCAGATACTGCACTTCTGTGTCAAAGGACATGTTTGGTCTATTTTCCTTCCCCTACAAAGTTAATATTTTTGCTTCCATGTCTCTTAAATATTGGGCCTGACTGAAAGACGAAGTTGATGTTCAATTTCACCTGGTCTGAAAGGAAATTGGTATCTTCACCCAAAAAGGCCTCTCATGAGAACTACTCACATATTAGCTATGAACACATAATACTTGTTGGGAATTCTGCAGAGTCTAATGTAAATTCAGTCATGATGAGGAAGTAATGAGGTAAATAATATAGAATATGTCCTTGAGGATTTGTATAAAATTATCCAGATGCCTAAACAGCCACTAATGAAAGGCTCGCATTAGTGTCATTGTGAGTTTGACATGTACAAAGCAAGGATGTTCGGATATTACTTGGCGTCAACCCATTTTATCGAAGCCTGTCTCATTCAAAAAATCAAACAACACAAAGGTAAATAGCCACTTGTTAGGGTTGAGGTTATGGCTAAGGATCATCACGTAATCTCATAATCACTGTTGGTAATCTGGTGGTGCACTTCCAATATGTTAACGATCTGTCTCTATCACAGTATTCATCACCAACTCTTCAATCCACATCTCTAGGAAGCAGGACAGCTAAATCTGGATTTCAGGAATTATTGAGATGTAAACTAACAACTTATATTTAAGGAAGGTTGCTTTGTTTGACAGTTGGGGAAGGAAAATAGACCAGAGTGTGTCATGTAACATTGGCTGTTGAGGAAATATTGGCATAATCATTCAATGTACTATAGCTATTTCTTTGGCAACATTCGACACATTAAAAACGTATACTTTTCTGTAAGCATTAAAATGATTCATCAGGGAATGTTTCCAAAGTTATAAATGGATTTTCATCATTGCCTCGGGAGCTCAACGGTCAGGTTAGCCGACCCAAATGATCTGTCCAAATTAAAAGGTAATCCCATTAAATGGGATAGAGAAAAGGAGATCAAAAAAACTAATTCTACAATTGATATCCTATAAATGTCACATCATGTCAGGTGTAGGTTCTGGGTGCTCCTCAGAAATGGCAAGCTCTCATGAGTGTTCAGTAATGAGTTTGATCATCAATTTCCAGGATCCAAAGGACTCCTCAAAAAAATGTGTACATGAAAATTAGATGTGTCTTGAATGAGATGGCATGAATACATTATGAATACGGTAAAGGTCCTACCATAAAACCTCTTAGAGCTACCCCCTACTTATTTCAATTTCCGCCTGAAGACATACCCAAATCTAACTGCCTGTAGCTCAGGCACAGAACCAAGGATATGCATATTCTTGGTAACATTTGAAAGAAAACACTCTGAAGTTTGTGTAAATGTGAATTGAATGCAGGAGAATATAATACAAGGGAAAAAAAACATGAGTTTTTTCATTTTTATTGTTGTATCATCATCTTTAAAATGAACAAGATAAAACAAACATTTAGATAGGATGATGGGGACAATATCAGAGGAATCCATAAAAAGGGCAACAGTACTTGTGCTAAGTTTCAGAATGATAACTTCCAAAATGAGTGTGCTACATGACATTTATCATGAAGTCATCCAGGTGTCCCAGTAACCCAAATGTACCCAAGTGGCCAAATTGGTGAAGTTATACATTTTGAATGGAATAACTATATACACAAAATACCAAAATGGTATTCTAACACACCCCCCCAAAAAAATGTTTTTTAGAAAAAACATGAAGAAACAAATATATACATTTACAAAATAACACTTTCAAAATTTGGAAGACCCTCAATCCTCTACACAATATTATGCTGCTGATGCCAGGTGCCATAGCACATCCATGCATGCAGATATAAATTTGGGCAGATGAACACCACTTGTGGCAGGAGCTGGATGAACCAGCTTCAGTGGGGGATGGACACCTTGGCACTGGGGGCTCCCATTCGGAGTCAGTGTCACTGTGAAAGAAAATGTTCAGTTAGAATAGTTTCACATACGAGCCCTGTATCAACAGGTATAACAGATATATATAGAGTACAGGGAACATAAGGTTGAATATATTATTATAGACCTGCAAGATCTACTGTCTCATTTATATTATGACATTTCAGCTAGATCTACAGTCTCTGTTATATTATGACAGACCAGCTAGATCTACTGTCTTTATTATATTACAACAGACCAGCTGTATCTACTGTCTCCATTTCACTTTGGCCATTGTTGTGGGCCTGCTCTCCCCTCAACAGCCTCAAATAGGCTATTTCATTTCACAAATAATATTCTATATTATTAATTTCAAACAACAGCATGAGCATGAGATGAACAGTCAAAAACGATGTCCTCTCCGTTCAAAAAATATTCCTCCATTTGGGAATCGCTAAATGAATCGTCCTCGATCAATTTCTTCTAAAATTGTGTGTACATCTGTATATCTAGACTTAGATTTAGATTTCCCTGACTTAGTCGCCATACTGATTGATATATAAATAGCTGAATATGCGCTTTACCAAAACAATGCTGTGCGCAACATGCGTTGCTCCTTCCGGTATGAAACTTCAATGGCAAATGACCCTCTTTACGCCAGAGTTTACTACATGGGTTGGTCTTCCAACACATAAACATTACACATGGCCATTTACCTCAGCTCATTGGCTATCTACCCAGCTAGATTTCAAGACAATCAGTGGTCATTGAGTTAAAATACAGTCAATCAACGAAACAGTGGGAAAATCATTGGTGCACAATGATGCCATTACTTGTTGTCTTCAAATCGGTGTCTTTCAGTCAATACGTCCCATGAAATGACCCATCAGGTTTGGTTGTGTTACAAACAAACCAGTTGATTGCAATGAAACCAAACATGACTGGAAAAGTCACGTTTTGTGTGTATTTACCTCGAGTGTGTCGTCGAAAATGGAATGTGACGGAATTCACGACACAAAATGTTTCGTGTTTGGCGATAAATATGGATTTTATCAAACAATAGACCATTCATTGTGTAACAATGAGCATTGGGATTGCAAACAGAGGAAGATCGTCAAAGGTAAACGATTGAATTTATGATTTTTGTGATTTTGTTACGCCTGTGCTGGTTGAAATAGTTGTTTTTTATGGTGCTCTATCCTCAGATAATCACATCGTATTCTTTCGCAGTAAATCCTTTTTTACATCTGACAACGCAGTTTGATTAGCAAGATTCTAGGATTTTGAACATGTGAGACACTTGTATTTTCATGAATGTTTAATATGACTATTTATGTAGCGATCACCGTATGCTGTCGAATTTCATCCCGCTACCGGGTTCCGTGCGCAGAGAGGTTAAGAAGGTTCCCCATCGATTTCCAAGAGACACTGTCCCAACCTTAGCTGCCACATCAGTGTAATTTATGCAACTTTTAAGCAAGTCCACAAGTTAACTTTGACACACTGGCACTTTGGGGGGAAATTATTTTGGGCATACCTTCCTTTACTGCTATTGTCAGAGTCTCAGAGACAATAGCACCAAAAGACACCATCAAAAACTCTCATCCCTTGTGTGCAGCTTGTGAGTGAGGGATTTTCATGTCTGGTTCAGCCATGCATGTACTGTAGAACATGACAGTTACATTAACATGCATTTAAATGGAGTGAATCCCCTTGAGTCACAACTGTAAAACATGACGTGACCTCCAAACTTCCATGCTTCCACTCCTCCTCCAACGTACCAATAGTGATCCTGTGGTTTTAATCACAGTCAGCTCCCACTATTAGCAGTAATAAACCTTAACTGGAGCTTGAGGGAGACTCGCCTTAGATAACACTCCCTTATTAGAAACAAATAGCTTAGCTTGAACATTGCTCATTGCATAACCCCTTTTCCCTATATTGATGCGGTTCTCTGGTATAGTCGGTGAGTGTGTAAGACAAATTCAATGGACAATCAATCTTGATTTATTGATTTGATTAATGGATTTCTCAGGAAAATTCCTATTAGAAATATAATGGTAACTTCTCTTTTAGGACAATAGTGACTTAGCAAGACAGCATACAGTACGCTCTAAGGTTACCCTGAAGTCTAAAAGACTATATCCAGCATAGGTTGTATGAAAAGTCTGGCCACTTTTTGCCAATGGAAAGGTCCCACAGTTAAATGATTAGTTGTTAGGACATGCGCATGCTAAATGCATTTCAGCAATTGACATCCTTTGACAGCTTGACATCCTTTGCATAACCTTGCTCTCTTTAACATTGCAGCACCCCAACGGCAATTTATTCTATGTTTGTTTTTTCGACAAGAGGTTGTTTTGTACAGGTATGTGTGTCAGAGAGGCCTATTGTTAGGGTTCCTGCCTGACTGGAGGAGAAATGTTTGGAGCTAGCTATGTTTTTGTCTCCACGGATACATTAGAGTTGCTCATGCAAGCCGACACAAATACGTAATCATGCAACTAAATTGTCTCCCATTACCTTGATTTAATATTTACTTGTGAATTGTAGACTAGTTTGATATAGCTTTCAGTGGAAGTGCAGCATTATATGGAAACTTGACACATTAGTGCAGTGTTTCCTCTGTATAAAAGCAATTATAGGATTTGTTATAGACTTCATGTCCTGTAAGCCAAAATCAAGGCTCACTTCCCATTGCATATGCCACTGCCCTTGATAACATGACAAAACTCTGGAGAGATATCATTCTTTTTGGGTCACTTTTATTGTAACCTATCTATTCTTCACTATCTATTCTTCACTATCTATTCTTCACTATCTATTCTTCACTGTCTATTCTTCAGCCCCAGTCCCTGTGATGGAAATGGGACCTATTCAGACTTGCTGATGGAATTCAGCAAATTCACCTTACTTTGTTTTGCGCCTCCATGCTTGGCTTGTATTGAAACATCCCGCTTATGAGAGCCCCTTAGAATTTTGTGGGAGGGGTATAGGGTTTCTTTGAAAAGAACAGCTGTCTCAAAACAGGATTTTTGCCAAAACTTTCATTGACGTTCTGTGCTTCTGAAAGCCTTTTGCTACCAAAGCAGCTAATATCTTCACAGAACTAAGCATTTCATTTCATGTTTTGCTTCCAGACAGTCTTGCTTCCAGACAATCTATTATTACTCATGTATTCCTTAAATACAATCAAAAGCAAAAGAGTACGCCCTGGACGTTCCAGTGATATGTTTTCCTAGAAATGTGTGCATACTGTGTATTCATGACAGAATGCTGTGATTCAACTTAAGGGAATCAGCAGTGAGACAACAGGAAGAGAATAACAATACAATCCAAGGTCATCCAGTTTACCATTGTGATTAAGAGATGCTGTTCGTGAATCTTGGATTCCAATACAAGGTTTTCTTTAAAAAGTTGCCATCTAATGGTAAATCAATAGCTGAGGGAGGGATGATTAAACATTTGTTCAGTGACTAATGATGTTATTGCCTTAGTTCTACAGATCAGTAATGGTTCTACCTCAAGAGGAATGAATCCAGACAATTTGTCCGGAACAAAGTCCACACTTAACTTAAACATATCATGGCCTAGCAATTGCAACATTTTGACAGAAGTGTGAAGGGTGCATGAATCACATTAAATAGAAAAGTGTGAAGGGTGCATGAATCACATTAAATACAAAAGGCTTCATCTACATTCAATTAAAAAATGCCATCGATTGGCAGATTTGAGCACATTGGTATGCATGAAAACACTGAAGACCCAGTGAAGTATGCTCTGATTTGTTTGGCTGAGAAAGGGATGGGCATTCAAGCAAATCAAGCCCCTTTGTGCACACCGCACACAACACAAACGAACAAATTGCAAATGCTTTGGTCGTACACACAGTTACGAGGGGATGAAGAGAGATTAACTAAAGTCTAGCGGAATGCGTTGGTAAACATAAGCATGGTTTATCCCGACGCTCTTGTCAATACAACAGCTCACCTTTCAGTCAAAGGACAAAATGCAAACCATAATGCCGAGTCGTAAACATAACCTACAGACCTGGGTCGAATACATATGCTGAATACTTGCGCTGCGCTTTATTCCGTTTTCATGGCACATTGGGATTAATGGAATTGTTCTGAAAGTGCAAGCTCCAAGCAAAATCCACTACGGAGCATCAACTTCCCAATGATAAGCTAGGTTAAAGGACAGTATTGAAGAAAACACTTCATGTAGCCAATAATATCTCATCAATGCATACCAGACACAATTAGATCATTTGTTCAGTGAATCCCAGCCCGTCTGTCTTCATATTTAATCAAATCAAAATATGGAGTGCGATGAACATCACATACATTTCATTAACAGGGAGCAAAGCATTTAAAGATCAGCGTCATACAAATACAGTAAGAATATAAACCCTGTATGAGTACAGGCTTTTGGGATCATTCTCCTTCATGATGATCATTTTCTAAAAACCAATTAGGTAGATAATGACATGAAGGACTTCAGAGAGGTGCGTGACTGTGCTCTCACGTCTGTGTTTAAGACAACAAGTATTTGATGCATCAGACCCAATCCTAACAGACACTGATCAGTGTCAGGCACTGTAACATGCCTTAATGAATGCTAATGTATTTATTTGTTTTGCGAGACAACCCTCATTTTCTGTCCAGTAAATTACCCAGGCCAGTGTTAGTGTGGCTGAGTTCACAAATTGATCAAAAATCATTGAATGTAATGCATACTAACAAGAGGGAAATTATTGAATGCGTTCAGAACCTCCCTGTTACTGGGCCCAATTTCCAAACTGTAATATTGACCTCTGATTGTGATACAATTAATTGAATCACACCTCATGACGGCTAAATTTGAGATTCAGCAGAGGACCCAAACATGACAAAATCTAATAAAGGTGATTTGCGCTCGAATTTCATATAATTGTGTTGTTATCCCCAAGAAAAGTCATTAAGACAGGAATTACAGATGGCTCTGGCAACAATCTATAATCATAAATAGCTCTCTGAATATTCCAGACAGTACATACAAATCTCTCTGCTAACTCCTCACATTCACCACAACTGCTATGGCAATTTGTATCTACCTTATTCATAATGCATGTGAAACAAAAATGTGTTTTTGTATTACCAAAAATGTCTCCACGACAAACAAAATGTCAGCAAATGACCGTGACTAAGTGCACATACACCCTCATCTTTATTTGAACAGATTGCAACTTGCCGTAATGTAATTCTCCCATCAAACAGTGGGTAGGCATGACATGGTATGCCACTCTGAGTCAGATGCCTGGTCCTGAGATTAATGGGCACTGTTCAAGGCCACTGGATTCGAATGACAAAGTAATGAAAGAAAGACGTATGGCTTAAGTTCAGGCAGTGCTGCCCCGGGGCCTTTCATACCTGACAAACACATTATGTGCCAGATGAACTGACAGGGCAGGAATACAAAAGACTTGAGTGGGCATATAACTTTTATTGTACAGGACAAGAGGTTTTAATATCTCAGAATGTACAGTACAATATTCATAACGTTCACTCTGAGTGTGAGATGACTGAACATTTCAAATGACAGAATGACAGTTTATCTTCGAGATGCTCAATCCGGAATCTTTGCCATGTCACATTTGTATTTATGATGAAGCCCTTAAAGTTCAACATTAATATCCTGAATAAAATGCTAACTGATATGCATGATTCAACTGATATTACTCTGCTGTTTAAGTCTGTAGAGTGGCAGTGCCACACATTTCTTTGGCCAAGTCAATGTCACTTCAAGTTAAGCCCTATTTTATTACAGTGCACAAGCCATTTCTTGAACAATTAGATCAATACATAACACACAATACATTGACAGCAGAGGTGGACAGTTAGTCAGAAGACAACAGCTCTGGAGAACATAGGATGTTATTACTAAAAGTATTCCTAGCTACTTAAGATTGAAAGAAAATCAGCGCTGCTCTCGGATCACGTTTCTCAATTCAAATCGTACCTTAACATTAGAATTATTTCACAATACTGACGACGGATCAGCTTCTAGAGAGATATTACCACTTACGGCTACAACTGTTGACTTGGCTTATTCTAATCGCCCAATAAAAATGCACAAAATCACAGGTTTGGCATATCATTGTGCACATGTTAGGCTACACATTATAAAACACAGTGAGACAATTTACAAACAGTAACCTACAAGTAGCAAACTCAATTTATTGAACATGAAGTGTATTTCAATATGATTGAAATAGGCATTTATATTTTAATGCAGTCATCTCAGTTTTCATTTGATATGGCACTTGTTTGTATCAATTGCAAACAATTTAAATGTTGTGTTTGTAGTGAAGTTATCGGCAGTTGCCGGTCAGAGAGAGACGGATAAACCATGAGATTCTATGTTTAGTGGAGATGTTCGGTGTATAAAATGACATGGAAGGGCAAAAAAGCCTCTAACAACACACTTCGCTGATCTACGAGTGGTCCGAGGCAGGCGTTAGATTACGAGGGTTTTCAAGTGCAACGTTAATAACGATGGTTTTGGGAAACAGCTCTGAGATTTAACGATGCTTCTACGAAGAATCTTATGATGAACTTAGCCTTAAGATGCTTTTGGGAAACCGGGCCTAGATGTGTCCAAATTCAGTGCAAAGAAAATGAGTGGGATGACATAAGCTGCGTGATTGGCCTACTTTATATTTAGGGTGTCAGTACACAACCCGCCCAGATGCCTTCAACGGTGCACAGTTAAATTAATCGGAATTCCAATTCAGAGGCTTGTGAGCTACTCCATCCCTTTGTGATGATTCAGGATGTGACATTGAAAGAATACTGTTATATCATAATATAGACAATTGTGAGTTACCTTTTTTACTGTAACATAAAGACAGCCATGATGACGCCAGCCTGAGTTGAGATCAACAAGTTGAGCTGCTAGGATAATCAAGGCATCCGAGGGCTGGGCAGAAAGAACCAGGAGTGCGGAGTAGATTACAGTACGCAGTTCAGCACATTGTAGGAGAGGTCAATGACCAATGTCAGCTCAGAGAGGAACAGAGAGAAATCGAGAGACAGGGTTAGAAATGAGAAAGGTACAGGCCTACCAGTGTTTTTGGAAGTAGCTTACTGGCCTGACAGGGGTGAATTTTAATGCCAGAACCACACAACACAATACAGTTTGTGACGTTGTCTTGCTGGAAAACATCACCTATTATATGCTATGGACAAATGCACTGACAATTTCAAAATTAAATAATTATATGACTATTTGTGCCGGGGAACAAATTCATCATAGTTCCTCAAATCATAAAAAAAAAATCCCAGTGAACTCAGTCAAAGCAACATCTCCAGGCGTCTCTAAACGATACAGTTTATTTGTATTGTCAACTGACAAGGTGACGGGGAGCATCTCCCATGATTGAGGGGGAAAGGGTGCCACTCGGCACACACATGGGATGGCACAAAAGGAATTGATTATGAACCTTTTAAGTCCATGGGGGGGGACTCGCTTGAAACACAAAAATACCCCATGGTTCTCTGTACTGTGTATGTAATAGAGGCACCACACTACCTCTCGTCCTCATAGTTCGGTACAGAAAAAAACTTATGGAAACTTAAAGTAAGTAGGTACTCATTTGTGACTTTCATATCAGTAGTTTAGACTATGTTAACTACTGGGTCAAGCAACACTTTGGAGATAATATTTTCTTGATACAAGTACAAGTTGTTGTAAGTGTACTTACGGTGCCTTCCGAAAGTATTCGTACCCCATGACTTACTCCACATTTTGTTTTGTTACAGCCGGATTTCAAAATGGATTAAATACATTATTTTCTCACCCTATAATGACCAAGTGAAACAAGTTTTTTCTATTTAAATATCTCATTTACATAAGTATTCACACCTCTAACTAAATACTTTATAACAAGATTGCGCCGGAGATGGCTGCCGTTTTACGGTCTCCTAACCAATTGTGCTTTTATGTGGGGGTTTTTCGCGATATTTGAAAATGATTTTGTACATAATGTTTCTGCAACTGTATCGAGCTTCTGGATATCAGGACAGCGATCACTCACCTCGGATTAGACAAAGATTTTTTTCAACAACAAGCAGGACTCACACGATATTCTCCAAACACCCCAATTATTCGCAAAAGGAAGCGACGCAGAGTACGAAGAGCCGGATGCCTCGTCCGGACCCGCAGAAGGCGAGTAGGATAGCTGCCATAACCAACAATATCAACGTGCAATAAACAAGACAAGGTACGATCCCAAATATCCTACCAAGGGGACATCAAAAACTGTAATATCCTATGTTTCACGGAATCGCGGCTGAATGACGACATGGATATTCAGCTAGCGGGATATACGCTGCACCGGCAGGATAGAACAGCACACTAAGACAAGGGGGGGCATATTTGTAAATAACAGCTGGTGCACGAAATCTAAGGAAGTCTCTAGATTTTGCTCGCCTGAAGTAGAGTATATTGTGATAAATTGCAGGCCACACTACTTGACAAGAGAGTTCTCAGCTCTACTTTTCGTGGCTGTTTATTTACCACCACAAACAGATACGGCACTAAGACCGCACTCAATCTGCTGTATAAGGAAATAAGCAAACAGGAAACCGCTCACCCAGATACAGCGCTCCTAGTGGCCGGAGACTTTAATGCAGGGAAAACCTAAATCAGTTCTACCAAATCTCTATCAACATGTTAAATGTGCAACCAGAGGGAAAAAAAATCTAGATCACCTCTACTCCACACACACAGACGCATACAAAGCACTCCCAAGCTCTCCATTTGGTAAATCTGACCACAACTCTATCCTCCTGATTCCTGCTTACAAGATAAAATTAAAGCAGGAAGCACCAGTGACTCGATCTATAAAAAAAGTGGTCAGATGAAGCAGATGCTAAACTACAGGAATGTTTTGCTATCACAGACTGGAACATGTTCTGGGATTCTTCCGATGACATTGAGGAATACACCACATCAGTCACTGGCTTTATCAATAAGTGCATTGAGGACGTCGTCCCCACAGTGATTGTACGTACATACCCCAACCAGAAGCCATGGATTACAGGCAACATTCTCACTGAGCTAAAGGGTAGAGCTGCCGCTTTCAAGGTGTTGGACTCTAACCCGGAAGCTTACAAGAAATCCAGCTATGCCCTGCGACGAACCATCAAACAGGCAAAGCGTAAATCCAGGGCTAAGATTGAATCATACTACACCGGCTCCGACGCTCGTCGGATGTGGAAGGGCTTGCAAACTAATACAGACTACAAAGGGAAGCACAGCCGCAAACTGCCCAGTGACACAAGCCTACCAGACGAGCTAAAGCACTATGCTCACTTCGAGGCAAGCAACACTGAGGCATGCATGAGAGCATCAGCTGTTCCAGACGACTGTGTGATCACGCTCTTTGTAGCTGACGTGAGTAAGACCTTTAAACAAGTCAACATACACAAGGCTGCGGGGCCAGACGGATTACCAGAATGTGTGCTCCGGGCATGTGCTGACCAACTGGCAGGTGTCTTCACTGACATTTTCAACATGATTGAGTCTGTAATAACAACATGTTTCAAGCAGACCACCATAGTCCCTGTGCCCAAGAACACAAAGGCAACCTGCCTAAATGACTACAGACCCATAGCACTCATGTCCGTAGCCATGAAGTGCTTTGAAAGGCTGGACATGGCTCACATCAACACCATTATCCCAGAAATCCTAGACCCACTCCAATTTGAAAATACCGCCCAAACAGATCCACAGAAGATGCAATCTCTATTGCACTCCACACTGCCCTTTCCCACCTGGACAAAAGGAACACCTATGTGAGAATGCTATTAATTGACTACAGCTCAGCGTTCAACACCATAGTACCCTCAAAGCTCATCACTAAGCTAAGGAACCTGATACTAAACACCTTCCTCTGCAACTGGATCCTGGACTTCCTGACGGGCCATCCCCGGGTGGTGAGGTTAGGTAGCAACACATGATCCTCAACACTGGAGCTCCCCAGGGGTGCTCCCCAGGGGTGCGTGCTCAGTCCCCTCCAGTACTCCCTGTTCATCCACGACTGCATGGCCAGGCATAACTACAACACGATCATTAAGTTTGCAGACGACACAACAGTGGTAGGCCTGATCACCGACAACGACAAGACAGCCTATAGGGAGGAGGTCAGAGACCTGGCCGGGTGGTGCCAGAATAACAACCTATCCCTCAACGTAACCAAGACTAAGGAGATGATTGTGGACTACAGGAAAAGGAGAACCAAGCACGCCCCCAATCTCATCGACGAGGCTGTAGTGGAGCAAGTTGAGAGCTTCAAGTTCCTTGGTGTCCACATCAACAACAACAACTAACAGTCCAGAAGATGACACAACAAAGCTTATTCCCCCTCAGGAAACTAAAAAGATTTGGCATGGGTCCTGAGATCCTCAAAAGTTTCTACAGCTGACCGCAAGGCACTTCAGAGGGTAGTGCATACGGCCCAGTACATCACTGGGGCAAAGCTGCCTGCCATCCAGGACCTCTACACCAAGAGGTGCCAGAAGAAGGCCGTAAAAATTGTCAAGGACCCCAGCCACCCCAGTCATAGACTGTTCTCTCTACTACCGCATTGCAAGTGGTACCGGAGTGCCAACTCTTGGACAAAAAGGCTTCTCAACAGTTTTTACCCTCAAGCAATAAGACTCCGAAACAGGTAACCAAATGGTTACCCGGACTATTTGCATTGTGTGCCCCCCAACCCTCTTTACGCTGCTGGTACTCTCTGTTTATCTTATATGCATAGTGACTTTAACTATACGTTCATGTACAGTGGGGGGGAAAAGTATTTGATCACCTGCTGATTTTGTACGTTTGCCCACTGACAAAGAAATGATCAGTCTATAATTTTAATGTTAGGTTTATTTGAACAGTGAGAGACAGAATAACATAAAAAAAAATCCATGTCAAAAATGTTATAAATTTATTTGCATTTTGATGAGGGAAATATGTATTTTTGCCTTGTGTTTTAGGTTGTTGTCCTGCTGAAAGATCAATTCATCTCTCATTATCTGTTGGAAAGCAGACCGAACCAGGATTTTCTCTAGGATTTGGCCTGTGATTTTTATTTTCCTGAAAAACTCCAAGTCCATAATTATTGCAAGCATACCCATAACATGATGTAGCCACCACTATGCTTGAAAATATGGAGAGTGGTACTCAGTAATGTGTTGTGTTGGATTTGCCCCAAACATAACAATTTGTATTCAGGAAAATAAGTTAAATCCCTTGCCACATGTTTTGCAGTTCTACTTTAGTGCCTTGTAGCATACAGGATGGTAATATATTTAATTCTGTACAGGCTTCCTTATTTTCACTCTATCATTTAGGTTAGTATTATGGAGTAATTACAATGTTGTTGATATATCCTCAGTTTTCTCCAATCACAGCTATTAAACTCTGTAACTGTTCTAAAGTCACCATTGGCCTCATGGTGAAATTCCTGAGCTGTTTCTGTCACGTACTGACCTTTATTTCCTTGTTTTGTCGTTATTTAGTATGGTCAGGGCGTGAGTTGGGGTGGGCAGTCTGTTTGTTTTTCTATGATTTTGGGATTTCTATGTTTCGACCAAGTATAGTTCTCAATCAGAGGCAGGTGTCATTAGTTGTCTCTGAATGAGAATCATAGCCTGGGTTTCACTGTTTGTTTGTGGGTGTTTGTTTCCGTGTCTGTTTTTCACCACACGGTACTGTTTCGGTTTTCGTCCGTTTCACGTTCATTGCTTTTGTATTCATAGTGTTCAGTTTATGTTTTTTAAATAAACAACCATGGACACTTACCACGCTGCGCATTGGTCCTCCGATCCTTCTCGCCTCTCCTCATCAGATGAAGAGGAGGAGGAAAACCATTACAGTCTCCTTCCTCTCTGGCAACTTAGTTACGAAGGATGTCTGTATCTTTGAAGTGACTGTGTATTGATACACCATCCAAAGTGAAATTAATAACTTCACCATGCTCAAAGGGATATTCAAAGTCTGTTTCTTTTACCCATCTACCAATAGGAGCCCTTCTATGCGAGGCATTGGAAAACCTACCTGGTCTTTGTGAGTGAATGTTTGAAATTCACTGCTCGACTGACAGACCTTACAGACAATTGTATGTGTGCGGTAGAGTGATGAGGTATTCATTGAAACATAATGTTAAACAATATTACTGCACAGAGTGAGTCCATGCAACTTATTTTGTGACTTGTTGAATATTTATTGACTCAAGACATTTCAGCTTTTCATTTTTTATGAATTTGTAAAAACTTCAAAAAACATAATTCCACATTGACATTATGGGTTAGTGTGTGTAGGCCAGTGACAAACATCTCAATGTAATCAATTTTAAATTCAGGCTGTAACACAACAAAATGTGGAAAAAGTCAAGGGGTGTGGATACTTTCTAAAGGCACTGTACACATTAAAACACATATCAATGTTTGTTTGTGTCAAATATAAAGTATTATATACTGTATGTGCTTTGGTTTCCATGAAGCATGATGATCTCACTGTCACGCCCTGACCATAGTTTACTTTGTATTTTCTATGTTTTGATTGGTCAGGGTGTGATCTGAGTGGGCATTCTATGTTACATGTCTAGTTTGTCTAGTTCTATGTTCGGCCTGATATGGTTCTCAATCAGAGGCAGGTGTTCGTCATTGTCTCTGATTGGGAACCATATTTAGGTAGCCTGGGTTTCACTGTGTGTTTGTGGGTGATTGTTCCTGTCTATGTGTTTTCACCAGATAGGCTGTTTAGGTTTCCGTTACGTTTATTGTTTTTGTAGTGTTTGTGTTTAGTGTGTTTTTCATTAAACATGAATCGCAATCGACACGCTGCATTTTGGTCCGACTCTCCTTCTCACGAAGAAAACCGTTACAGAATCACCCACCACCAACGGACCAAGCAGCGTGTCAACAGGAGAAGCAGGAGCAGCTGCAGTGGGAGAGGCTGCACCACCTGGAGAAATGGACATGGGAGGAAGAACTGGACGGTAAAGGACCCTGGGCTCAGCCTGGAGAATATCGCCGCCCCAAGGAGGAACTGGAGGCGGCGAAAGCTGAGAGGCGCAGATATGAGGAGGCAGCACGACGTAGCGGATGGAAGCCTGAGAGGCAGCCCCAAAAATTTCTTGGGGGGGGGGCTAACAGGGAGTATGGCTATGCCAGGTAGGAGACCTGGGCAGACTCCCTGTGCTTACCGGGGGGCTAGAGAGACCGGACAGGCACCGTGTTATGCAGTGGTGCGCACGGTGTCTCCAGTGCGGGTGCATAGCCCGGTGCGGTATATTCCAGCTCCGCGTGTCTGCCAGGCTAGATTGAGCGTCGAGCCTAATGCCATGAAGCCGGCTCTACGCAGCTGGTCCCCAGTGCGTCTCCTTGGGCCGGTTTACATGGCACCAGCCTTGCGCTCGGTGTCTCCGGTTCGCCTGCATAGTCCAGTGCGGGCTATTCCACCTCGCCGCACTGGCAGGGCGACCGTGAGCATTCAACCAGGGAAGGTTGGGCAGGCTCGGTGCTCAAGAGCTCCAGTGCGCCTGCACGGTCCGGTTTTTCCAGTACCACCTCCACACCCCAGCCCTCCGGTAGCAGCTCCCCGCACCAGGCTTCCTGTGCGTGTCCTCGGCCCAGTACCACCAGTGCCAGCACCACGCATCAGGCCTACAGTGCGCCTCGCCTGTCCAGCGCTGTCGGAGCCCTCCACCTCTCCAGCGCTGTCGGAGTCTCCCGCCTGTTTAGCGCTGTTAGAGCCTTCCTTCTCTACAGCGCTGCCGGAGTCTCCCGCCTGTTCAGAACTGCCAGTTTGCAAAGAGCTGCCAGTTAGCATAGAGCTGCCAGTTAGCATAGAGCTGCCAGTTAGCATAGAGCTGCCAGTTAGCATAGAGCTGCCAGTTAGCATAGAGCTGCCAGTTAGCATAGAGCTGCCAGTTAGCAAGGAGCTGCCAGTCTGCAAGGAGCTGCCAGTCTGCATAGAGCTGCCAGTCTGCAAGGAGCTGCCAGTCTGCAAGGAGCCGCCAGAGCTGCCTGTCTGCAGGATGCCGCCAAAGCTGCCAGTCTGCAAGGAGCCGCCAGAGCTGCCAGTCTGCAAGGAGCCGCCAGAGCTGCCAGTCTGCAAGGAGCAGCCAGAGCCGCCAGTCAGCATGGAGCAGCCAGGGCCGCCAGTCAGCATGGAGCAGCCAGGGCCGCCAGTCAGCATGGAGCAGCCAGGGCCGCCAGTCAGCATGGAGCAGCCAGTCAGCATGGAGCAGCCAGTCAGCATGGAGCAGCCAGAGCTGCCAGTCAGCATGGAGCAGCCAGTCAGCATGGAGCAGCCAGGGCCGCCAGTCAGCATGGAGCAGCCAGAGCAGCCAGTCAGCATGGAGCAGCCAGAGCTGCCAGTCAGCATGGAGCAGCCAGTCAGCATGGAGCAGCCAGTCAGCATGGAGCAGCCAGAGCTGCCAGTCATCATGGAGCAGCCAGTCAGCATGGAGCAGCCAGAGCTGCCAGTCGTCCAGACTCTTCCAGATCTGCCAGTCGACCAGACTCTTCCAGATCTGCCAGTCGACCAGACTCTTCCAGATCTGCCAGTCGACCAGACTCTTCCAGATCTGCCAGTCGACCAGACTCTTCCAGATCTGCCAGTCGACCAGACTCTTCCAGATCTGCCAGTCGACCAGACTCTTCCAGATCTGCCAGTCGACCAGACTCTTCCAGATCTGCCAGTCGACCAGACTCTTCCAGATCTGCCAGTCGACCAGACTCTTCCAGATCCGCCAGTCGACCAGACTCTTCCAGATCCGCCAGTCGACCAGATTCTCCCAGATCCGCCAGTCGACCAGATTCTCCCAGATCCGCCAGTCGACCAGATTCTCCCAGATCCGCCAGTCGACCAGATTCTCCCAGATCCGCCAGTCGACCAGATTCTTCCAGATCTGCTAGTCGACCAGGATCTGCTGAAACCGCCAGCCAGCCAGGTTCTGGTAGTTTCTACTACCTGCCTGGGCTTCCTCTCAGTGCTGAGCTTCTTCTCAGTGCTGAGCTTCCTCTCAGTGCTGAGCTACCCATCTGTCCCGAGTTACCTCTGTCCCGAGCTGTCCCTCTGTCCCATGTTATCATTGTGGTGGGTAACCTATTTAGGGACGTTTAGGAGGGGGATTAAAACTGTCATGGAGTGGGGTCCACGTCCAGCGCCAGAGCCGCCACCGCGGACAGATGCCCACCCAGACCCTCCCCTATAGGTTCAGGTTTTGCGGCCGGAGTCCGCACCTTGGGGGGGGGGTACTGTCACGCCCTGACCATAGTTTACTTTGTATTTTCTATGTTTTGATTGGTCAGGGTGTGATCTGAGTGGGCATTCTATGTTACATGTCTAGTTTGTCTAGTTCTATGTTCGGCCTGATATGGTTCTCAATCAGAGGCAGGTGTTCGTCATTGTCTCTGATTGGGAACCATATTTAGGTAGCCTGGGTTTCACTGTGTGTTTGTGGGTGATTGTTCCTGTCTATGTGTTTTCACCAGATAGGCTGTTTAGGTTTCCGTTACGTTTATTGTTTTTGTAGTGTTTGTGTTTAGTGTGTTTTTCATTAAACATGAATCGCAATCGACACGCTGCATTTTGGTCCGACTCTCCTTCTCACGAAGAAAACCGTTACACTCACTGAACAGTGATCTGTTTATAATAAAGCTCTGAATTTTGAAAATTACCAAAAGAGCAATCACTGATCACGCCTTTTCGGAAACAAATTAAGTAATTTCATGGGTTAATAATGATTTAATGTTGATGCACCAGCCATTAACGTCCCTGACCTTCCCCTGTTACATGTCAGGCAAAATTAAAATCCACTCAATCGATGATTCAGACCATTTTAACCCCTGTCTAATAAACTAAATACAAAAGCCTACTATGAGCCATTCATTAGCAGTGCTTGTTAAAACGTTATCAGGAAGCAAATAACTGTCACGTCCTGACCGTAGTTCCTTTTTTATGCCTCTATTTTAGTTTGGTCAGGGCTTGAGTTGGGGTGGGCATTCTATTTTTTTGTTCTATGTTTTGTATTTCTGGTTTTGGCCTGGTATGGTTCCCAATCAAAGGCAGCTGTCAATCGTTGTCTCTGATTGAGAACCATATTTAGGTAGCCTGTTCCCACCTGGTGTTTGTGGGTAGTTGTTTTGTGTTTCTGCACCGTACAGGACTGTTTCGTTTTCGTTTCACTCTCTTTGTTATTTTGTTTAGTGTTTCTGTTCCTAATAAATAACTTGAACACTTACCACGCTGCGCATTGGTCCGATCCTTCATACTCCTCGTCAGAAGAGGAAAAAAGTTACAATAACTACTAAACCAAAGTAGTATAGCACATTCTACATTTCACATTCTAATGCTGCACACTGAAGCATGCCAGGATAATGTAAAAACAGAACTATTCACAATATTGTAATGGACATTTTGATCCACTATTTAGATTGTTAACTGTTCTCAGGATGGCAAAGCTTTGAGATGGAGTTGTGTACTGTTCTGCCCCTGGGCCTGGACACTTCACAATTGTCTCCCCCGTTAATGAAACCTTTATCCAGGGAAATAGAAAATCATACTGGCAAAGGGCAGGGGAAAGCTTAATGTATAAGTCCCCAAGAGATAGGATCAGAGTGTTATTTTCAGTGAAGACAGCTCCTCGGGCCCTTCAGACTAACTGTTGTGTTATCACGTGCTGAATGCTTTTCCCTGGACATCATACTGTCTATTCTGACCACATGGAGGCACAAACAAATAATACAAAAATATATATACACATTTGTCTCAATGCAGTAGTACTCATTAGAACATAATTGTGCATGGTGCGTGAGAATATGGAGCCTGCACAAGGCTTCTCAATCCACAGTAAGAGATGTAAAGTAAATCCTCCAAGTCCTTGAGTTCTACACAACTGAATACAGTTTTAAGATTCCTTCAAACAGTTTGACGTAAACGACTTTACAAGTGGATTCATACCGGAGTGTGGAGTAATGCACTAATATGTTGATACAGTAATAGTTAAACAAGTCACTTACATGAATGCTTGTCTATTATTAATGAGGCATTTGTAAATCAAACTATAATTAGTAGCAATTTAAGTACCCTTTCATGAATCCCAAATGGGTACTTTGGGTATTGGATATTCACGTACAACAGAACTTCATTTTTTGTTCCAAAAATGTAAAGAGGTAAATACAGTTGAAGTCGGAAGATGACATACACATTAGCCAAATACATTTAAACTCAGTTTTTATAATTCCTGGCATTTAATCCAGATAAAAATCCCCTGTCGTAGGTCAGTTAGGATCACCACTTCATTTTAAGAATGTGAAATGTCAGAATAACAGTAGAGAGAATGAGTTATTTCTTTCATCACATTCCCAGTGGGTCAGAAGTTTACATACACTAAATTAGTATTTGGTAGCATTGCGTTTAAATTGTTTATCTTGGGTCAAACATTTCGGGTAGCCATCCACAAGCTTCCCACAATAAGTTGGGTGAATTTTGGGCCATTCCTCCTGACAGAGCTGGTGTAACGAGTCAGGTTTGCAGGCCTACTTGCTCGCACACGCTTTTTCAATTCTGCCCACAAATTTTCTATAGGATTGAGCTCAGGGCTTTGTGATGGCCACTCAAATAACTTGACTTTGTTGTCCTTAAGCCATTTTGCCACAACTTTGGAAGTGTGCTTGGGGTCATTGTCCATTTGGAAGACCCATTTGCGACCAAGCTTTAACTTCCTGACTGATGCCTTGAGATGCTGCTTCAATATATCCACATAATTTCTCCCTCATAATGCCATCTATTTTGTGAAGTGCACCAGTCCCTCCTGCAGCAAAGCACCCCCACAACATGATGCTGCCACCCCCGTTGTCACGCCCTGACCTTAGATATCTCTGTTTTCTATATATTTTGGTTAGGTCAGGGTGTGACTAGGGTGGGTACTCTAGTGTTTTATGTCTAGGGTTTTGTATGTCTAGTGTTTTGTATGTCTAGGGGTTTTGCATTTCTATGTTGGCCTGATATGGTTCCCAATCAGAGACAGCTGTTTATCATTGTCTCTGATTGGGGATCATATTTAGGCAGCCCTGTTTCCCACTTTCTATTGTGGGATCTTGTCTACAGTTAGGTGCCTGTGTGCACACTAGTAGCTTCACGTTTCGTTTGGTTGTTTGTTGTTTTGTTCCGGTAAGTTTCAGTTGATTAAAAATATGTGTAACTCTACTCACTCAGCGCCTTGGTCTCTTCATTACAACGATCATGACACCCGTGCTTCACGGCTGGGATGATGTTTTTCGGCTTGCAAGCCTTCCCCTTTTTCCGCCAAACATAACAATGGTCATTATGGCATCAGACCAGAGGACTTTTCTCCAAAAAGTACGATCTTTGTCCCCAAGTGCAGTTGCAAACCGTAGTGTAGCTTTTCTATGCCGGTTTTGGAGCAGTGGCTTCTTCCTTGCTGAGCGGCCTTTCAGGTTATGTTGATGTATGGCTCATTTTACTATGGATATAGATACTTTTGTACCTGTTTCCTCCAGCATCTTCACAAGGTCCTTTGCTGTTGTCTGGGAATGATTTGCACTTCTCGCACCAAAGTACGTTCATATCTAGGAGATAGAACATGTCTCCTTCCTGAGCGGTATGATGGCTGTGTGGTCCCATGGTGTTTATACTTGCGTACTATTGTTTGTACAGATGAATGTGGTACCTTCAGGCATTTGGAAATTGCTCCCAAGAATGAACCAGACTTGTGGAGGTCTTGGCTGATTTCTTTTTTTTCTCCCATGATTTCAAGCAAAGAGGCGCTGAGTTTGAAGTTAGGCATTGAAATACATCCACCTACCATTGACTCAAATGATGTAATTTAGCCTATCAGAAGCTTCTATAGCCAGGACATCATTTTCTGGAATTTCCCAAGGTGTTTAAAGGCACAGTCAACTTATTGCATGTAAACTTCTGACCCACTGGAATTGTGATACAGTGAATTATAAGTGAAATAATCTGTTTGTAAACAATTGTTGGAAAAGTTACTTGTGTCATGCACAAAGTAGACATACTAACCGACTTACCAAAACTATAGTTTGTTAATTACCAATACATTTGTGGAGTGGTTGAAAAACAAGTTTAATTGACTCCAACCTAAGTGTATGTAAACGTCCGACTTCAACTGTATGTTTATTGGGAGATCCGCGGTGAGTTCTTAATCAACATCGATCTGCATTGTGACATGTCACTTTATTATTTCCCATTAGCACAGAATCAGTTCAGCAAACTCAGCTGTTTGAAGGTCCAAGTTTTATTAGTCGCATGTACGGAATGTGCATAGTATACATCGTCCAACAAAATGCTTACGTGCAGGTTCCTTCTGGACAAAGCAAGAACAATGAGAAATAATACAATAATAAATTATAGCAATAGCAACACATACTTTGTTTACAGCTCAATACAAGTTGTTATTAGCTATAGTATCTACAAAGCATACATACACACTTCTTAAAGCTGACAATGCTATACAGTACATTTTTCCGGTACTCAACCTTATTCCGAAAATGCACTGACTGCACATGGTCTGTTATTAAATTGTGATTTGTGTATGTCCGCATTCTGTGTCACAGTTGTTTACATCCGCTGATTATATCCTTCCGAAAATGGTTGTATTTTCCTTTATGTCTGTAGCATCCAATCTTTCATGAACAACACAGCCCACTATGGAAACTCAATAAAATAAACATACAGTAGGCTTATCATCGCTGTCTGATGAACACCCAGAAATCTTTTAGGAAATTGAAAATATTTGTAACGGCTGTTGGTGGAAGAAGGTGAGGACCAAGGTGCAGCGTGTTACGTGTTCATGTTTGTTAATTGACACTAAATACAAAAATAACAAAGGGAATAACCGAAACAGTCCTGAAAGGTGAAAACACTAAACAGAAATCAACTACCCACAAAACCCATGTGGGAAAAAGATTCCTATGGTTCACAATCAGAGACAACGATAGACAGCTGCCTCTGAGAACCACACCCTGCCAAACAAAGAAATACAAAACATAGAAAATGAAGAGAATGCCCACCCTAACCAAAATAGAGAATAAAAGCCTCTATGGCCAGGGCGTGCAAATATTACCATATTTCCCCATTAACAAACATAAAATTATGAAACTTCAGAAGCTATTTTGAAAACATTTTCTTGGTCCTACATTCATGAAACGGCTTTCAATAAATGTAAAGGTTTTTGTCAGACAGCGTCGATATGTCTATCTCGTAATTAGTGCTTTGAGATGATAAAACAGGAAAATGCAGGTAGTCTCCTCACTGAAATAATAGCTGCAGATTGCCAAGCAGATGGCCAATATGTATGTGATTTTTGTCAAATGGAAAATATACTGGCTCTGTGAGGGTGGGGAACAGACAGAATACTGATTAAATGAAAAATATTTAATTTCCATGCAATCAATCATCCCCAGATTATATGAATGATGTGCAATAAGAGAAATGCTACAAGTGATGTTTAATTTCCATAGTTTAGCACACAGAGTGCTGATTGTTAGGTAAGATCCTTGGTTGGTGAAATGGGTTGCTTTTGAGAGAACATAGCTTGCTAGCTGATGGAAATGTGAAGCTTGTTGCTGCAGAAAACAAGCTAAGTGTGTAGCATGTTAGCATAGTCAGAAAACATGATTTTGTGATGAAATCACAGAAGACCTGTCTAAAGGGTGGTGGTTTGAGAAAAACATTGTTTTTATCAAGGTTTAACAACTAATGGCTGAAGCTTGAGGATTTTCTGAGATGAACACAGTACTTAAAGGTGTTGTTTCTTGCCAAAACGGTACAGCACATCATGATTCTTTAAGCAGTAGCCTCCATTATGTTTACAAGCAGACTAGCAGAGGTAATCCATCATGGAGATCATGGCTTCCTTGTGGAAAGAACAAAGATATTTCTGGGGAAAAACTAATTAGGGAAAAATACATGTGTAATGTGGTGAAATTAGCCAATTGAATTGATACATTTTTAAAGATAGTGCTTTCGAATTCCCATTTGAGTTGTGGAAAATAGGATTGGAGCAAGGGGAGCTTGCAGGCTGATGAAAATGCATGGCAATGAAAAAGAGAGAAGTCAATATCAAATTCACCAACAATGGAAATGACTAAATGAAATGCAAAGGCCCAAGTTAAAATCTTTCTGTATTCAGCAGGGGTGAAAGTAAGGCGGTACAGTGCGGTGTCCGGCAAAATAAATAGTGGGGACACGCCGTATCGGTAAAACATGTGCCTATCACAGTTAAAACAAAATGTCAAGAACACTGTAGGCTACTACACCATGATTTAACATTAATGCATGTCAGAGGCATGACACAATTGCAAAAGTCCTTAAATATGGCTGGTATATCCTATGGCCCAAAATGTGAAGTGGTTCGACTAGAACACTGACATTTTGCCAACGCAGAGATGACTGACACTTGGACACATACATTCTGACCTAATGACAATCGCCAAATGTCATTACACTTTCTTATGTTTTTGTGTGACAGATGTGTCTGGAAATATATTGCGAGTGGATGAGCGTGCTTGGGTAGCCTAGTAAAGGAGCCCTTTGAGGTATTTGTTTGACAATCAGATGAAAACGTCATGAATGGTTGTGTTTATGCCACTAAAAAGGTTATACATTTTAATAGTTAAATGACAAATCTTTACGACTAGGCCCACAGAGATCCTATTGAATTAATAGGGATTCTATATGTACTTCTATGATTAAGACCATAAAACAAATGTTGGTACATGCGCATTTAGGATATAGGAGGAATAAATTAATTATACTTTCACCCCTGGTGTTCAGTGGAATCTTTAATGTCCGGTGGGGGAGGGGGGGGGTAGAAAGGGGTTAAGGTACAGGCCTGAAAGGGTTTTTGAAAATGGGTCTTTCTATAAACTAGAGTACCAGTGAGCATCCCTTGTAGTGGACAACTGTTAGGAGCTGTTACAAAGTCATTAACCTGACCCTAATACGGGGGCTGAGTCACTGGCTTTCTAGTGTTCTTCCATGCCGTCCCTAGGAGGGGTGTGTTACTTGAGTGGGTTGAGTCACCGACACAATCTTCCTGTCCAGTTTTGCGCCCCCTCAGCCTTGGCTCAGGGTAGTACTAAGTTGGCGGTATGTTGGTTGATATCCCTTTAGTGGTGTGGGCCTGTACTGTGCCAAAGTGGTTGGGGTTATGTCCTGCCTGCTCGGCCCTGTCCGGGGGTATCGTCGGACGGGGCCACAGTGTCCTCCGACCCCCCAGTTTCAGCCTCCAGCCTAGGGGTCAGTCTGTTATATCTGGCATAATTCTCCTGTGTTATCTGGTGTCCTGTGTGAATTTAAGTATTCTCTCTCTAATTCTCTCTCCCTCCCCTCCCGGGGGACCTGAGCCCAAGGACCATGCCTCTGGACTACCTGGCCTGATGACTCCTGGCTGTCCCCAGTCCACCTGGTCGTGCTTCTGCTCCAGTTTAAACTGTTCTGCCTGTGGCTATGGAACCCTGACCTGTTCACCAGACATGCTACCTTGTCCCAGACCTGTTGTTTTCAACTCTCCCTCCCTCTCTTTCTCTCTCTCTCTCCGCACCTGCTGTCTCGACCTCTGAAAGCTCAACTATGAAAAGACGTTTACTCCTGAGGTACTGACCTGTTGCAGCCTCTACAACCACTAAGATTATTATTTGACCATGTGGTTCATGTATGAATGTTTGAACATCTTGAAGAACAATCTGGCCTTAATACCCATGTACTCTTATAAACTCCTTCCGGCACAGCCATAAGATGACTGGCCACCCCTCAGAGCCTGGTTCCTCTCTAGGTTTCTTTCTATGTTCCTGCCTTTTTAAGAAGTTTTTCCTAGCCACTGTGCTTCTACATCTGCATTTCTTGCTGTTTGGGGTTTTAGGCTGGGTTTCTGTGTAAGCACTTGGTGATCTGCTGATGCAAATTGGGCTTAATAAATACATTAGATTTAATACATTATGATATAAAGATCATTTATAAATTCAATATAATTCATGAGTTGAATCAAAACCTATGTTTGAACCCTTTCTCATGCTTGAAGTCGTCACCAATTTCTATTTGTTGTTATATCAAATACTAAGCACCCTTATTTTACCAGGTAAGTTGACTGAGAACACATTCTCATTTACAGCAAAGACTTGGGAAATAGTTACAGGGAAGAGGATCCTGTGAATTTCCTGGTTATTGCTGTCAGACTCTTTTGTATCTCAGAAGTGTATTGTAACCTCGTAACATGTGGTATAATGTGAAATCATTTTTCATGGGCACACATATCCAAAATAATGCATGTGATTGTAAAATCCAACGCTTCAAACAGAATGGAACTTTAATAGGATTAATAAAACAAAAAATGTATGCTGTCATTAATGGGGTTCTTCAATAATTACATGTAACAGTTGTTTGATGTCTCGCTGTTTAGCGGTACGATTATGGTCCTTGTACGTTTTGATCGCTTGTTCCGAGCAATCGGGAGACGTGAAAACGGACCGTTTATTCGCTTTTGCATATAAAACCATAAACAACTTGATATTAAATGTGCAATGCCTGGTCAAGCGCACAGCCAACACTTCCTGTCCTTTCAAAGTAGAAGTTCACCCTTCTAACTGCATTATCTTTAATTTATGAATCTGTAATATATGAATTAATTGATTAACAGCTGCACATACCGTGCCACAGTGCCAAGATAAGGTAAGATTTTTCAATTTCCCCATAAGATTTAGTAAGTATTGACTTATTCATTAACTGCTATTACTGTAAATGGTTAGCTGGCTGATATATCCTAGCTACCTAGCTAGCCATTGGTGATCTTATTATTTGATGCTATACAGCCAAAACAACAGTATCTATTGGTAGACTGGAGATATGCCCCTAGTTATAGTTAGTAAGTGGTTGCACATCTAACTCGCTGGAATGAAGGGTGTGAATAGTAGACATTCAAATATATCCTATCACTGTTTACAGCAGGTCTCCAGCTACCCAGACATGTCGGATCAGCCTTAAAGGGTGCCGTGGGCGTATCCAGTTTACACCTGTGCAACTATGTGTGTGTGTGTATAGCAATGGAATTAAACATCAAACCAATGTCTTAAGTGTCGTGCTGCTGAATTCATTGACAGAAGCCATTTGTATTATATTAATGTAGCAACTCTAAAAATATATAGAAAAACTGTTGTTTAGCGTGGCTATAAATGATACAGAAGTTGATTAAAGCACAAACAGAATGTGACATATTGAATGACATGTAGATGTTTTGTTGTCATTCTGCCTACCTAACTCTTATTCCTGTAACTAGACAGCCGGGCTAGACAATCTGGACCCTTTCTTTCCAAAAATGATCTGCCAAAATTGTTTGCGACCCCTATTACTAGCCTGTTCAACCTCTCTTTCGTGTCGTCTGAGATTCCCAAAGATTGGAAAGCAGCTGCGGTCATCCCCCTCTTCAAAGGGGGTGACACTCTTGACCCAAACTGCTACAGACCTATATCTATCCTACCATGCCTTTCTAAGGTCTTCGAAAGCCAAGTCAACAAACAGATTACCGACCATTTCGAATCTCACCATACCTTCTCTGCTATGCAATCTGGTTTCAGAGCTGGTCATGGGTGCACCTCAGCCACGCTCAAGGTCCTAAATGATATCTTAACCGCCATCGATAAGAAACATTACTGTGCAGCCGTATTCATTGATCTGGCCAAGGCTTTCGACTCTGTCAATCACCACATCCTTATCGGCAGACTCGACAGCCTTGGTTTCTCAAATGATTGCCTCGCCTGGTTCACCAACTACTTCTCTGATAGAGTTCAGTGTGTCAAATTGGAGGGTCTGCCGTCCGGACCTCTGGCAGTCTCTATGGGGGTGCCACAGGGTTCAATTCTTGGACCGACTCTCTTCTCTGTATACATCAATGAGGTCGCTCTTGCTGCTGGTGAGTCTCTGATCCACCTCTACGCAGACAACACCATTCTGTATACTTCTGGCCCTTCTTTGGACACTGTGTTAACAACCCTCCAGGCAAGCTTCAATGCCATACAACTCTCCTTCCGTGGCCTCCAATTGCTCTTAAATACAAGTAAAACTAAAGGCATGCTCTTCAACCGATCGCTACCTGTACCTACCCGCCTGTCCAACATTACTACTCTGGACGGCTCTGACTTAGAATACGTGGACAACTACAAATACTTAGGTGTCTGGTTAGACTGTAAACTCTCCTTCCAGACCCATATCAAACATCTCCAATCCAAAGTTAAATCTAGAAATGGCTTCCTATTTTGTAACAAAGCATCCTTCACTCATGCTGCCAAACATACCCTTGTAAAACTGACCATCCTACCAATCCTCGACTTTGGCGATGTCATTTACAAAATAGCCTCCAATACCCTACTCAACAAATTGGATGCAGTCTATCACAGTGCAATCCGTTTTGTCACCAAAGCCCCATATACTACCCACCATTGCGACCTGTACGCTCTCGTTGGCTGGCCCTCGCTTCATACTCGTCGCCAAACCCACTGGCTCCATGTCATCTACAAGACCCTGCTAGGTAAAGTCCCCCCTTATCTCAGCTCGCTGGTCACCATTGCATCTCCCACCTGTAGCACACGCTCCAGCAGGTATATCTCTCTAGTCACCCCCAAAACCAATTCTTTCTTTGGCCGCCTCTCCTTCCAGTTCTCTGCTGCCAATGACTGGAACGAACTACAAAAATCTCAAACTGGAAACACTTATCTCCCTCACTAGCTTTAAGCACCAACTGTCAGAGCAGCTCACAGATTACTGCACCTGTACATAGCCCACCTATAATTTAGCCCAAACAACTACCTCTTTCCCCACTGTATTTAATTTATTTATTTATTTTGCTCCTTTGCACCCCATTATTTTTATTTCTACTTTGCACATTCTCCCATTGCAAATCTACCATTCCAGTGTTTTACTTGCTATATTGTATTTACTTTGCCACCATGGCCTTTTTGCCTTTACCTCCCTTATCTCACCTCATTTGCTCACATCGTATATAGACTTGTTTATACTGTATTATTGACTGTATGTTTGTTTTACTCCATGTGTAACTCTGTGTCGTTGTATGTGTCGAACTGCTTTGCTTTATCTTGGCCAGGTCGCAATTGTAAATGAGAACTTGTTCTCAACTTGCCTACCTGGTTAAATAAAGGTGAAATAAAATAAAATAAATAAAAAATGTGTAGCTGCAAGAAATGTTGACCCTGATGTCACACATTAACCCCTTTATTTATAGAACGACCCAAGTAACATACTGGGTTGACAGGGTTCAATTTCAATGCCAGAAGTTGTTACTGTAATTGAATTATGACAATGTGTTTTCATTAATTGAATTCCCTTAGTCTATTTTATGAGAATATGTAAGATTCTTGTTTGCATAAAATAGACGGAGACCAGTCTTATCAATAATAGGTAACAGAATTTATTCTCGGAGCGCGCTGCCACGTTACCACGAGCAACAGTTTATATACAATAACATGACATAATTTTATTGCTTAACAGAATCCCCTCCTCTCGACCGGGACATAGGGAACTTTAAAAGTTCATTCTGACCCCCCCTAGCACATACACAGGACACACAACACAACTGAATTAACTTTTGACCCCTCAACATTATCAATCACCACTTAGCTGACAGTTCTAATTAACAGAAAACCTAGGAATGCACTAACTGACTAACTGACTAACTTATCTAAAACACCCCAGAGCTAAGTTTTGTCGGTTCAACCATAGGTTAACCTTTCTGATCTCCCCATCCCGGATCCGGGTTCGTGAATACAGACTCAAGCTCATTACCATAACGCAACGTTAACTATTCATGAAAATCGCAAATGAAATGAAATAAATATGCTAGCTCTCAAGCTTAGCCTTTTGTTAACAACACTGTCATCTCAGATTTTCAAAATATGCTTCTCAACCATTGCAAAACAAGCATTTGTGTAACAGTATTGATGGCTAACGTAGCATTTAGCATTAGCATTCAGCTGGCAACATTTACACAAAAAAACAGAAAAGCATTCAAAAAAATCATTTACCTTTGAAGAACTTCAGATGTTTTCAATGAGGAGACTCTCAGATAGCAAATGTTCAGTTTTTCCTGAAAGATTATTTGTTTAGGACAAATCGCTCCGTTTTCTGCGTCACGTTTAGCTATGAAAAAACCCCTGTATCCAGGATTGTGTAAATCTATCAGCAAGCTCATTAGCATAACACAACGTTAACTATTTATGAAAATCGCAAATGATAAAGCAAACTATAAACGATGCAGATTTACAATTCATTTCCCATGCTGTTGTGCAAATGGAATAGACAACAGGTGGAAATTATAGGCAATTAGCAAGACACCCCCAATAAAGGAATGGTTCTGCAGGTGGTGACCACAGACCGCTTCCTGGCTGATGTTTTGGTAACTTTTGAATGCTGGCGGTGCTTTTCACTCTAGTGGTAGCATGAGACGGAGTCTACAACCCACACAAGTGGCTCAGGTAGTGCAGCTCATCCAGGATGGCACATCAATGCGAGCTGAGGCAAGAATGTTTGTCTGTCAGCGTAGTGTCCAGAGCATGGAGGCGCTACCAGGAGACAGGCCAGTACATCAGGAGACGTGGAGGAGGCCGTAGGAGGGCAACAACCCAGCAGCAGGATCGCTACCTCCGCCTTTGTGCAAGGAGGAGCACTGCCAGAGCCCTGCAAAATGACCTCCAGCAGGCCACAAATGTGCATGTGTCTGCTCAAACAGTCATACAGGCACCTGGAGGCCACACACACTACTGAGCATAATTTTTACTTGTTTTAAGGACATTACATCAAAGTTAGATCAGCCTGTAGTGTGGTTTTCCACTTTAATTTTGAGTGTGACTCCAAATCCAGACCCCCATGGGTTGATATATTTGATTTCCATTGATAATTTCTGTGTGATTTTGTTGTCAGCACATTTAACTATGTAAAGAAAAAAGTATTTAATAAGAATATTTCATTCATTCAGATCTAGGATGTGTTATTTTAGTGTTGCCTTTATTTTTTTGAGCAGTGTAGATTGTGACAACATCTTACTGGCAAGCATAGCATATTATATGCTAGTGACAAATGCATTTATGCATTCAAAACTAAGTTATTATATACTTATTTGTGCCGGGGAACAAATTCATCACAGTTCTTCAAATAAATAAAAAAATACATCTAAAATTATAAAGTAGAAGCATCAGTGAACTCAACACAGTCAAAGCAACGTCTCCAGGCGTCTCTAAACGATGCAGGTTATTTGGACCTTCAGCTGACAAGGTGAAGGGGAGCATCCCATGATTGAGGGGGAAAGACTGTCACATGACACACACGGGGGATGGAACTAAAGAAAATGGACTGTGAACCTTTTAAGTTCACAGGGGGCTAGCTACAAACAGAAAAATAACTAATGGTTCTATGTACTGTGTAAGTAAGAGAGACACCACACATCTCTTCCTCATAGATCGGTACAGAAAAAAAAAAGTTTTATTTTAACTTAATTCAGCGAACCCTTCCCTCAGAAGATAAAGTAACTAGGTACTTATTCATGACGTTCATATCAGTACATAAGACTCTGGTAACTACTGGGTCAAGCAACACTTTGGAGATCGTATTTTCTTGAACCAAGTACACGTTGTAATAAGTATACTTGCACATTCGGACACATGTAAATGATGCATGTGTGTCAAATATAAAGTATCATCTATGTGCTTTGGTTTCCACTGAACATGATGACCTCACTGAACAGTGGGCCTGTTTATAAGAATGCTCTTACTTTTGAAAATGAGCAGCAGAACAATCACTGATCACGCTTAATCGGAAAACAAATGAAGTCATTTCATGGGTTAATAATGATTTCATATCGACGCACCAGCCATAAACATCCCTGTCCTTCTCATGTTGCATATCAGGCAAAATCAAAACACATTCAATTGACCTATCAGACAACTTTAACCCCTGTCTAATGGACTACAAACAAAAGCCTAATATTAGCCATTCATTACCAAAGCAAATAACTACTAAACTATACTAGTTTATCACATTCTACATCCCACATTCTAATGCTGCACACTGAAACATGTCAGAATGATGTAATAACAGAACCATATTGCAATGTACATTTTGATCCTCTGTTTCTATTGTTAACTATTCTCAGAATGGCAAAGCTTTGAGATGGAGTTGTGTCCTGTACTGCCCCTGGGCCTGTCCACTTCACGGTTGTCATCCCCTTTAATAATACATTTATCCAGGGAAGTCCAAAGTCCAATTGGCAAACAGCAGGGTAAAACTTAGTGTGTAACTGCCTAAGGTGTAGGATCAGAGAGACTGGGATGAATCCTGTTATTTTCAGACTGAAGACTGCTCCTCGGGCCCTGTAGACTGACTGCTGTGTTCTCATGTGCTGAATGTTTTTCCCCGGAGAGCTGACTGTCCATTTTGACCACATGGAGGCGCAAACAAAATAATAACAGCTTTGTCTCAATACAGTAGTACTCGTTAGAACATCATTTAGCATGATGTGTGAGAAGACAGAACCTGCATAAGGCTAAACAATTCACAGGATGAAAACAAAGGGATTTTGAATACTGTATTCAGTTGTGTAGAACTCATGGACTTGGAGGATTTGAAGTGGACCGAAGTCTTTACTTTCCAACAGTTAGACATATACGACTGTACAAGTCGATTCATAATGGAAAATGGTGTAGTGCACTAATGTGTTGATGCAGTAATAGTTACACACGTTGCTTATATGAATGCTTGTTTATTATTAATGAGGCATTTGTTACTCACACTTGATCTAGTAGAAATGAAGTACCCTTTTTTGGGAGATCTGCTATGAATTCTTTATCATTATCGATCAGCATTGTGCAATGTTGTCTTTTTTTTCCTTTCACATTAGGACAGCATCAGTTCAGCAAACTCAGCAGTCGTTTCAAGTTCCAACTTTTATTAGTGGTATGTACGGGATACGCATGGTATACATCGTCCAATGAAATGCTTACTTGCAGGTTCCTTCTGGACAAAGCAAGAACAATAAGAGATAATAAAAAAATAAATGATATCGATAGCAACACATATATAACTCTATTAGCCACAGTAAACCCGGTATGCTAGCGCAACGCCTTCACACACGTCTTAAAGCTTATATCAATGCTATACAGTACATTTTGCCTGCACTCAATCTTATTCCCGAACATGCATTGACTGCACATGGTCTGGTTTTAAATTGCCTTTTGTGTATGAGTGCATTCACAGCTGTTTCCTTTCCTCTGAAGATGATTCTCATTTCCTTTAAGTCTGTAGCATCTTATCTTTCACTAACAACACAACCCACTATGAAAGGTCAAAAATAAACATACAGTAGGTCTATCGTCGCTGTCTGATGAAAATCTGAACATTTTCAGGAAATGGGGAAAAAAAATGCCATATTTTGCCATTAACGAACATACTGTACAATCATGAAATATCACAAGCTATTTTGAATACATTTTTTTGGTCCTAGAGTCATGAAATATTCAGAGTACATTGAGAGGAGTTACTGCTTTTCAATAAATATTTTCTCTCTCCAAAATTGAGTTATAAGGTTTTCGTCAGACAGTCACTACATGTCTGTCTCGTAATTAG
Organism: Oncorhynchus mykiss; assembly: GCF_013265735.2. Lineage (NCBI taxonomy): Eukaryota > Metazoa > Chordata > Actinopteri > Salmoniformes > Salmonidae > Oncorhynchus > Oncorhynchus mykiss. Next base: position 21,632,630 of record NC_048582.1, read on the forward strand.
TTTGTGGAGATGATAAAACAGGAAAATGCAGGTAGTCTCCTCACTGAAACAATAGCTGCAGATTGCCAAGCAGATGGCCAATAATATATATGTGATTTATGTCAATTGGCAAATATGCTGGCTCTGTGAGGGTGCAGACCAGACAGGATACTGATTAAATAAAATAATACTGAATTTCCATACACTAAATCATCCCTGGAGTATATGAATGATGTGCAATAAGAGAATTGCTGTAAGGGATGTTTGATTTTCATAGTTTAGCACACTGACAGTGCTGATTGTTAGCTAAGCACCTTGGTTGGTGAAATTCATTGCTTTTGAGAGAACGTACTGTAGCATTCACAGTATCTGATTGAAATGTGAAGTTAGTTGCTGCCGAGAGCAAGCTAATTGTGTAGCGATTATAGTTAAACATGACTATATGCGGTAGCAAGTTAGCGTAACATGATTTTGTGATGAAATCACAAGAGACCTGTCTAAAGGGCAGTTGGTTTCCTGAGTTTGTAAAACTTTCCTTTGGTGTCGGAGTTTGAGCTGCCAGGGCAGAGAAAAACATCGTTTTTATTAAGGTTTAACAACTGATGGCTGAAGCCTGAGGATTTTCTCAGATGAACGCCATACTTAAAAGGTGATGTTCCTTCCCAAAAAGGTACTGCACATCGGTGATGTTCTGAGCAGTGGCCTACATTATGTTTACAAACAGACTAGCAGAGACATCATTGAGATCAGGACTTCCATGTGAAAAGAACAAAAAGATTTCTGTGGAAAACAGATAAAGTGAAAATGCATGTGTAATGCAGTGAAATTATACATTTTAAAGATAGTGCTCTCAAATGTGAATTTGAGTTGTGGAAAATGGGATACTTTAGGAGCAAAGGGAGCATGCAGGCTGATAAATGCTTTGAAATGAGAACGAGAGAAGTCAATATCAAATCCCAACAACAAAGGGAATTGCAAAAATGAACCGCAAATGCTCAAGTTAATGTCTTTCTGTACTCAGGGGAATCTTTAATGGCCAATGGAATATAAATAACATTATGCCAAAGCTCTGACAGAGGGACAGTTATGTGCTCATGATGATATCTATGTAGAAGCAGGAAGTGACATAATTTACAACAATAGTTAGTCAGAATTTAATTCTGATTTTGGCATACGCCAACATTAAAATTTTTTGGGGAAAATAGACTAAAACATTGCATCATTAAGAATCCCACTAAGTATAGCTTAGGGTCGGATTACACAAAGTCTTGTTTTTCCGCTATGATTTACACCCTCAACAACCCACTAATGAGAAAATGTGCTTAAATGTGTAAACCAGTGGGATGGGACGAACCTCTGCCAGTTTTCTATCAAACAGATGCCCTCTCCAAAATATGCTGCTCTGTGCCAAGGGGAGAAATCATTAGATGCTTCAGCTTCCTGGACTCTGTGTCCTTCTGTTCATCTTTGGAGGGATGCTATTTTAACAGAGACTGAGGGAATGAGCTTGATGCCTGACCATTGAGATAGAGCTCAGTGAAGCAGAACAGCAGGTACTCTCTGTAATTGGGGGATTCCCACATACAGTCGAACAACATTAGCCCAGGCTTCCTTTGTTGATGTACACAATACTAGTTCTAAACCACGCTATGCTATATATTTGAATTAGCTCTGAACCAAACAAGGGGGTTGGGGACTTAGAATGGCAGGCTCATGACTCTGTTGGTCCTCAGCCTCCAGTCGCAAGACAAATGGAGAACACACATCATCCGGCCCTGCCTGCCCAGGCATCTCCCCCTCAGAACTCTCAGAGATAAAGGTTGCCAGTAGCAACAGTCATCTCCTCCCTGGCTGTTTCTGGATATTATTATATAAAAATAGGTCACAAGATTGTACTTTTTCCCCACTAGGATTTCAACTAATACATCATATATGCCGAAAAGAAACGCAACAGGCAACGATTTTACTGAGTTACAGTTCTTATAGATGCATCAGTTAATATAAATAAATTCATTAGACCCTAATCTATGGATTTCACATGACTGGGAACGCAGCTATGCAAGTGATGGTGGCGGATGGATGGCACGACAGTGGGCCTCAGGATCTCGTCACGGTGTATCTGTGCATTAAAATTGCCATTGATAAAATGCAATTGTGTTCGTTGTCCATAGCTTACGGGGCACTCTGTTCACAACGTTGACATCAGCAAACCGCTCGCCCACACGACGTCATACATGTGGTCTGCGGTTGTGAGGCCGGTTGGACTTACTGCCAAATTCTCTAAAACGACGTTGGAGGTGGCTTTTCTTAGACAAATTAACATTCATCTCTCTGGCAACAGCTCTGGTGGATATTTCTGCAGTCAGCTTGCCAATTGCATTTTCCCTCAAAACTTGAGACATCTGAGGCATTGTGTTGTGTGACAGAGTGGCTTTTTATTGTCCCCAGCACAAGGTTCACCTGTGTAATGATCATTTTGTTTTATCAGATTCTTGATATGCCACACTTGTCAGGTGGATGGATTATCTTGGAAAAATAGAAATACTCACTAACAGGGATATAAACAAGTTTGTGCTGACAATGAGAGAAATAATATTTTTGTGCATATGGAACATTTCTGGGATCTTTTATTTCAGCACATGAAACATGGGACCAGCACTTTACATGTACATATTTTTGTTCAGTGAGTATGTACTGTATTATGTTTAAAACATGTTTAGCCATATTCACTATAATGCTCTATATTATATACTACAAATACTATCTGTATATTCAGTTGTACATTTGACTCAACGTAAGTGCAGTATTGGATGAAAACATCTTATGACATGTTCGGAAGAAGGGGGAAGGGCCCTACTGTTAGTTGGATATAGGTGTCTAATTACACAAATCGCCCAGGGAAAGTGCAGCGAGGCTTGATTGAGCATCTGCTACTTTCGGGTGCAAACACTGGCATCCCATTGTTATTACGCCAGGGAATTATGAATCATTCAAAAGGGGAAAAAAAGAGACTTCTCTTTTTGCAAGTACCCAAATGGCATCAATGACAGAACTAGCAACAGATCTAATATCACCATCCAAATGATAAATGTCACAAAAATGGGCAGACCACATTACCGTAACAAATATTTAAAAAACACACATCCTCATTAATATATTAATGGACTTTTGCAGGCGGCAATAGAGCATAAATATTATTAATGTAGTACAGCCTCCTCCTGTAATGTCAAGTCATTATGGTAGTTTGGCTACTTTTAAAGGCAAATCCCTGCAGTGATTTTCCAGAAAATGCTCTCAACGTAAAGCACACCATCTAATATCTGCATGGTACATTGCATAATACACTGACGTTTTCTAAACTAATACGCATAAACCTTGCTAAGGCAGGGCCTTGATTGAGTCTGGTCTAAACACCATAAACTTCATAATGTACTGTATATAATCTCAGAAACTCAGAACTAAAATCTTGTGTAATTATGTCAGATGCCCGATTAGGTACTGGGGGGAGATTAACACAAACTTTCAGCCACTAAACAGAAACCTTCCACCAAAGCAATGGCCCAAATGTCCCCTTCCCTTCTTAAATTCAAAAGATGTGAGAACCTGTAATCTGCATAAATGTGATTTGTCCAAATGATCATTGACGAGATCTGTGCACCGGTCAAAGGTTCATTAGTTGTCGTGTCACACAATCTGTTGAGAGACATTACCATACCATTATATGGTGCAATACTGTTATGTGTGCCTGTCCACAAGAGATTATACTACTGACGCAACATGCAACAATTTCAACGATTTCAACGATTTTACTGAGTTACACTTCATAGAAGGAAACTCATTAGACCTTAATCTATGGATTTCACATGACTGGGCAGGGGGGCAGCCATGGGTGGGCCTGGGAGGGCATAGGTCCACTCACTTGGGAGCCAGACCAACCCATTGGGGCACCAGGCCCGGAATCAGCATTCGTTTTTCATCACAACAGGGCTTTATTAGAGACATAAATACTCCTCAGCTTCATCAGCTGTCTGGGTGGCTGATCTCAGATGATCCCGCAAATGAAGAAGCCGGATCTGGAAGTCCTGGGCTGGTGTGGTTACACGTGGTCTGCAGTTGTGAGGCCGGTTGGACATACTGCCAATTTCTCTAAAACAGTATTGGAGGCAGCTTATGGTAGAGAAATGAGCATTCAATTCTCTGGTAACAGCTCTGGTGGACATTCCTGCAGTCAGCATGCCAATTGCACGCTCCCTCAAAACTTGAGACATCTGTGGCATTGTTGTGTGACAAAACTGCAGATTTTAGAGTGGCCTTTTATTGTTCGCAGCACAAGGTGCACCTGTGTAATGATCATGCTGTTTAATCAGCTTCTTGATATGCCCCACCTTTCAGGTGGATGGATTATCTTGGCAAAGAAGAAATGCTCACTAACAGCGATGTAAACAAATGTTTTGTTTCTGCTCATGAAACCAACATTTATGTCCAATATAAGCCATTTACCAGATGCTTTAATCCAAAGCGACTTAGTCATGTGTGCATAAAATGTTTTGCATAGTTGGCCCCAGCATGAATCAAACCCATAATCATGGCATTGCAAGTGCCATGCTCTACCAACTGAGCTACACAGTACCATTGGTGCGAAGAACATTGAGTCACCTTCAGGTTTCGTCAGTACGTAGTACTCAATACAAGTGAATATATACACACCGTCCTCTGCGAGCTGAATCACCGTCCTCTCTCCATCAAGGGAGGCTTACCTCCCCCTTGTAATTAAATTAATTTGATATATGCATTGAGGGGAAGTAACTCCATTATCTCCCGCTTTGAAGTTATTTCTCTAACCCGAATGACCTCATTTACATGATGGCATATTAGAAGTGCATATAAAATGTAGGCGCAATTAACATCATAAAAGCCCATGTTTATTTTCCAATGAAGTCCTCACATTAACATATCCTTTTTGTGTCAAATTTTCTTCCTTCTATGTTTCCCCATCTAGTCCTTCATTGCTAAAATGTCTGAGTTTCTAAAGAGAAAGACACAAAGTAGCACAATGTAGACTGTTAGAGTTATTTTTCAAGTGATGTGCATAGATAGGCTGATGTTTCGGACTTTGAATTGATTCAAGTGTGATCGTCAGAAAAACAGGCAAATAATTGAATGTGCTGTTACTCTTACTCTGCAGCTCTGACGCTGCACTTTTAGCTAATGAGATCTCGGGGAAGTAAAGCTGCTTGCAGGCTTGTTCTCCTCAAGGCATCAAACTGAATGAGAGTGTTACTTAAAAGTGGACATTAACAGTTAAGGCGTGAATCACCCTTTCCTCTCCCCAGCTTAGACTCAGCACGTCCAGACGAAGAGTGCCGAAACATCGTAATGCTTATGGATCTGTTTGAGATATCGATTGAGACAGTTTCAGCAGCTCTGTGTTATCGACGGTCCCTTTCCCTATTGTCATTGTCAGGAGTTCCCAGTCACATGTGAAGTAGTTCACATGTTAGATGGACATGTAAGGTGGACATTGCTGTTTCTGTATGGCTACATAGGTTGTGATGCTGTCTCATTGCGGCAGGCAGTATCAATATGCTTTATCTTTGGGTGTAGGCCTATAGCTTCCATTGACAGCCCTAAGGCAATGACTTATCTGTTTTCCGAAAGTGCTATTCGTCTGACAACGCAATATGAACACTGTTTATGTTTATTTTCCGAGCTTGAGTCACTCGTTTAAGAATCACATTTTCATAAGGGCTATTTCCCAGGTTGGAGAGAGATGAAGTGTCTTTGTGACAACAAAAGGTGGATTAGGGAAAATGTCATCAATCATGCAGATAGAAAGAGAGAAACCCACAGGTAGCTTTGCACCAGGACTGTTATTCTCTCTCTCGCTTTCTCTGTCTTTTTTTACAGCAAGCAAGATAAACAGAACCTTGACATATAATTACATTGATGTACGGTTTGATGAATATAGCGATGCATCCATTTATAATGCAAATCAAAGTATGAGGAAATATAAACGCTATGCTTAACTATTTTGTGATTAGATTCCATTGCATTCACTCTTTCATTTTTGTGTTATATCAAAACACAACACAAAAGGCATTTCCTGATCAAAAGCATAAACGTCTGTTGTAAATTAAGAAATAAACCAAGCTATTCATGTTTGATCTATTAATGTTCACGTTGATATTGTAAAACAAAGGCTGTCCCAAATTCAAAGCAAATTATGTTTGACATTTTTAAGATGGTATCTTAATCTTATCTTGTTTTATGCATACTTAAGATCCTTTATGTAACTGATTGTCCATTCAATACCAAACTGATTGTCCATGCAATGCCAAACTGATTGTCCATTCAATACCAAATTGATTGTTCATTCAATACCAAACTGATTGTCCATGCAATGCCAAACTGATTGTCCATGCAATGCCAAACTGATTGTCAAATCAATACCAAACAGCCTCGGGGTGTTCAAGGTCGAATTAAGTTCAAGGTCTTTAAAGGAAACATTGAGGCACTTTCTTACAAAGTCTGTGTTAATTACTCATATTAAACTTTCCGAAGGCTTACAGTAACCTAGCTCTTTCCTTTACAATTGCCTGTATCCTTGTCCTCACCAATCCGAAACGACATGATAAAACCTACACTAACATTATGCCTAGGCTTTGGCGTCATTGTCTGTCTGACTCTTTTGTATTCGAGCCAAGAAATAAGGAGCAGAATCTGTCTCAAAGTAATGAGACACTTTGTGAATGTCTCGGAGGAAATCAGTCTGACGTACAGTACCATCAGACCCTGACATACATTGTGTCATTGATAATATTACTCACATTTAACCGAGAGACAGTATTTTTGGTCCGTCCAATTGAGATGGCTTAGCCTCCAGTTAGTTGATCATGGAATACAATTAGCAATGTCTTGGCCGACCCCCGCGGTTTCACTTCCTCTTTATCCACAGCCTTCTAGAGGTTTCCTTTCCTACCCTGGTGCTGTTGCTGATGACTGCATTGGTTCGCCCCAGGGTGATGTAGGCTGTGGACAGCGGCCCTCGTCTTTAATAATAATAACAATAAATGTAATTTGTATGGCGCTTTTCATTACAGCGTTATCCCAAGCCTTTACATAGGCAAAAATATAACCAATAATAATAATAAACACAACATACATTTAGAATGAAGGCAGGTAATAACTTGACCCTAAACTTGGCCCTCAAGTCTAGCCAACCTTCTGCAATATACTTCAATGGCCATGCACCTTGTCAAAGATGGAGGAGGACAGGAAAGCGTTGAGTGATTTCCGTCTGTGATATAGTGGTGTAAAAGGTGGCTAAACACTGAACACCTGAGATGACTGAGCAGTGTTCAACAGAAACGTTAATGTTAACATTGCTAACTTGCTAGAGTTTGACGTGTAAACTATGTTCACCCTATCAAAATAGTGCGTGAACACTGTTTGCCCGGTTTTACACTCCACTGCATCCATCGTTCCATAAAACCGTGCTTGTAATAGTTGTAGAGTGAGAACTTTAAACATTCTGACTGCGAAAGAACGTCAACCCCTAGAGCCATTCTGATACATAAACTATTGCTTTCACAGGGGTAAGAAAAGAATCAATCAATAGGTCTGCATAATAGATTATATGCTCAATATAAATGGCAACTTATAGTAGTGGGAGCCACTAACGAGAGTGTTTGTGTCAGATGAAGCCATTATAGAGCCAGCCCTGCCAATAGCAATCACTTCGCCTTGTCTTTGAACTACAATATGGCTGGACTTAATAATACTGCCCTACCAAGCAAAAAGGCAGTAACTGCTCATAGCATGGAACTGAGAAACATTGTTTTACCTTGGTTTCACAGTAACTTTATGCAGTTACTTTCAACATGACCCCCATTTTCTCCAAAACACAATACAATAGAGGCATGATACTTACCCTTGTGATTAAGCAGGTAGCCTAGTGGTTAGAGTGTTGGCCTAATAACTGAAATGGTTGCAAGATCAAATCCATGAGCCGACAAGGTAAAAATCTGTCGTTCTGCCTCTGAACAAAGCACTTAACCCACTGTTCCTAGGCTGTCATTGAAAATAAGAATTTGTTCTTAACTGACTTGCCTAGTTAAATGAAGCTAAAATCTATTTAATGTAGCAAAAATTACATTAACTAATTTTCGACCAAATGAGCAGTTACTGCCTTTTTGCTTGGTAGGGCAGAATACATTGTTCACTTTTCCTTTCCATCTACTTCATTGCTTCCATTAATGAGGATGTTGATATTCAAGTATTCATTTGCAATCTGAATTTCAGGAAGTACCCCCCCTCACACACACACACACACACACACACAGCACGTACGTACATGCTCACACAAATTAACTCAACACAACACACGCACACGCACACCACAACAAACACACAAACACACACATACAGAAGCACAGAGGTTGACTTAATGCAAGGGAAATGTATTTTGGAGTGGCAACTAGGCTTTTAGCAAGTACATAAACAATATTTCATATTTTAATAAGATCAGAGCGTCCCCTGAAGTCCCTTGGTGAACGTAACCCTGGACGAGAAGGATGGAATTATCCACGCTAATTATAACTTGTGCATGTTATTGATATCAAAGGGGCAGACCACAGAAGCTTTCCTTGAGTGCACTTCACCATTAAAATGGATTGTGTCGTTCAATGAGGCACTCTTTGCTGTCAAAAACTGAACCCTTGGATAAAAAAAAGCTGTGCTTCCCTGGGGACTGGGGCATTGTACAGTATTCAATGTGCAGGACACTTGGTAAGTTGAGACACAGATCTGGCCTGAGAAGTGAATCATGAGGTACTGAACCTGAACATGTTTCAGCTGCTGCTCAACTCACAGGAGTGAATACGACCTTTTTACATTTGAGTAGAAATCATGTGTTAGTGTATGTTGGAGCAAATTGTGTCCTGCACATATCTCAAGATAGGTTTAGCCCCTTTACACTTCAGAACACAGCTGAACCAGTAGGAGAGTAGGTGATATAGGAAGGAGTGGTAGTCAATCAACGTAATACTCGGGACATCACAGCCTTGTTAGAGTAACTTACTTATTTAGACTTCAATGTTTTATATGCGTTTCTCATTACACATTTTCATGAATAATCATTGAGCCACAATGAAAAAATTTATTAACATGAGCAGAGTAAAAAAAAAGAAGGATTGCAGGATTGATGTTGCTTAGCAACCATTAATTTAAGTTTCAAATGAAGGCTTTATTTCAGCCACTTAAGCCTACTGGAATTCCTCAGACATTTGGCTGAATTAACTTAATACCTTTTTCTACATGAAGACATGTGAGTCAGATATAACTATTGATGTGTAAAATTAATAAATACACTTTAATTCATTGTGGTTTTGCGTCAATATCCAATGATAATGTCCACCAATCAAAAGCCATCTTCCTTTACCAAATTGACTGAATTGGGGCTTTGCTTTGTCACTGCAAAGTGATACGCTACCTTGTTGCGTTCTCATTTTTGCATTGTTACTGTCCCTGTCACATTGTTGCTTCAGATGCAACATCAACACAAATGTTATGAACATCTGTGATCTTCCTTTCTGCTTTTTGTTGTGTATCTTCCTTAAATTTATTCAGCGCTGATATCGGACCCGTGTTTGCACAGCTTGACTGATATGGCAAAGTGACCTACAAAACAGGAGTGGAGGGGCAATAAATCACATTGGGTCCTGAATTAATCACTCTATAGAGTACATCTTGTGCCACTGCCGTCCTCGTGCAATCACTCTCCACAAAACTCTCTCCTCGTCTTAGATAGCCCTCAGATTCTGCCATCCATCTCAACCGAGAGCAAAAGGATTCCTCGTTGTACTTATTCAGAACTGGGTTAACTGTCGATGTTGTGTTTATGTGTCCGAACCTCCGGTGACAGGGAAGTATAGTCAAGGAAGTAAAACCTGTCCAGTTTTTAGATTAATTTAAGGATGAGCAGTAGGTTTTCTTCTTAAAATAATGTTAGTGTGCTCTTTACGCACCAGCTTGACTTTGAGTAGGGGTGGGTGAAGGGAGAGAGGATGGGCTGATTTATTAGATGACAGACACAGCGGGAAACCAATCAACAGTACATTGGATGTGCCAACACCAACCCTCAAGGGGCTTAAAGACATTGGTGTCAAGGACAGAAACCATCAACACAAAGACACACTTAAGACGGTCGCTACTCTCTGCCTTGTAAAAAAAAAAAACTTACAGTTCCCCAATCACATCTTTAATCATTGTACAACATTTTTCAGGGGGCAGATAGCCTGGGCAGGCTCGATACTACACAGATTGTATGTTGTATTAATGTAGTCGAGTGTAATTTGTGCCAGTGCTAGTGGTATTAGTTATATTTCCAAGACTTGCCAAGCACCCGCTGTTTTCAAATTGGGGCCTGCGTATGGTGCCAGGGTGGTTAGCAACCCCTCACATTGAAATGTTTCATCTCATCAAACGAAAGAGAGGGCCCTTCCTTATGAACACATTTACTCTATTCAAAGCATGATCATCAGTTCCCTGAAACAATTGACAAAATTACAAAAATGACCTGCTGCTGGCTTTAATATGTTGTGCAATACAAAATAGTCGAAGGATAATGGCTGAGGTAAAGTTGTCTAATGCTAGATCCAAGCCTGAAACTACAAAAACCATCTCACCATTCTAAGGCACTAGTATTCCACATAATGCAGCTACCTGCCTGAAATGATATACATTACAAAAACATTCCTAGCAGTCCCGTCTTAAAAGTAAATTTCACCCAATGTTTTTAATGACATATTGGTTTCCTTACCTTGTAAGCAGTCTATGGGCAAAGTATGACAGTAATCCATGTTGTCACGTTCTGACCTTTATTTCCTTTGTTTTGTCATTATTTAGTATGGTCAGGGCGTGAGTTGGGGTGGGCAGTCTGTTTGTTTTTCTATGATTTGGGTATTTCTATGTTTCGGCCTAGTATGGTTCTCAATCAGAGGCAGGTGTCATTAGTTGTCTCTGATTGAGAATCATACTTAGGTAGCCTGGGTTTCACTGTGTGTTTGTGGGTGATTGTTCCTGTCTCTGTGTTTGCACCAGATAGGGCTGGTTTGAGTTTTCACGGTTCTTGTTAGTTTATTCATGTATAGTCTTTATTAAAGTACCATGAATAACCACCACGCTGCGTTTTGGTCCGCCTCTCTTTCACCAGAAGAAAACCATTACACGTGATGGTTTTGTTTACCTGGAACTGTTTCAAATGTTAACTTTTTATCATTTGTGGCACAAATCAAATGCAAGTCAATGGAACCTATATTTTAATTTTCATGCTTCACTTCCAAATAATTTATAAGTAACTTTATTGAGTAACAAAAAATGTTTTTGATACTTTATGTTGATTTGGACATGAAGTGTGAAAATGCTAATATATGTACTATTGACTTGCATTGGATTTCTGCCACAAATGCTAAAATGTTAGCATTTGGAGTGTTGGCCAGGTAACCTTGTCAATAGACTGCTTACCTATTAAGGATACCAACACGTAATTGAATAATTTGTGTCAACTATCCCTTTAAATACCATACATTTCCACTGCCCTTTCTTTACTAATTATATGATGAAGCAAGAAAGATACTGACTTTGTTGCCCGCAGTATGAGATGAGAGAGGTGGATTTTGATTATCTTCAGGCTGCCGCCCAAAACTGTCATGTAAACCCCAGCAGTGAGGGAAGAGATTATACAAAACATGTTGTCTTCAGAATGTTTGTTCATCAAAGTTCTTAGAGACCACTCAAGGCGTTGGTGTCGAGACACTGCCCAATTAAATGATATTATTTGTATACCATGATGCTCTCCAGTGTCGTTTCTAGGTATAAGCGACATACGCGGCCACTTCGGGCCTCGCCCTAGGAAGTCAGTTGGGATCTGAACTTACTGTTAGTTAGGATAGTAGAATACACAATGTGAAATTTCATAGTTGATCAGCAGTTTCTCTTATGTCAGTCACTGACAGTCACTCAACTAGCCCATGTCAGCTAACATTTTAAAACCTCTCTAGGCTAGGGTGCAGTATTTTCACATCCGGATGAAAAGCGTGCCCAAAGTAAACTGCCTGCTACTCAGGCCCAGAAGCTAGGATATGCATATTATTAGTATATTTGGATAGAAAACACTCTGACGTTTCTAAAACTGTTTGAATAATGTCTGTGAGTATAACAGAACTTAGTTGGCAGGTGAAACCCTGAGGACAAACCTTTTCAATGGAATTTCTATGTGGATCTAGATTGATTTCTAAGGCACTTGGTTGCAGTTCCTATTGCTTCCACTAGATGTCAACCGTCTTTAGAAATTGGTTGATGTTTTTCCTTTGAGTAATGAAGAAGTAGCCATTTCCTATCTGGGAGGATAGCCAAGTGTACTGTTGTGGTTGGGGCACGCAACCTGAAGCTCGCTCCACTTTCATTTGATCTGCTATTGAACGCAGTTCATCCCGTCTTAAATTTTATTGATTATTTACATAAAAAAAATACATAGTTGGATTAGGAAAGTTGTTTGAAATGTTTGGACAAAGTTTACAGGTAACTTATTAGATAATGTGTAGTCATGACGGGCGAGTTGGAACCGTTGTTTTTCTGAATCAAACGCGCCAAACAAATTGACATTTTGGATATATAACGACGGAATTTATCAAACAAAAGGACCATTTGTGATGGTTATGGGACATATTGGAGTGCCAAGAGAAGAAGCTCTTCAAAGGTATAGCATGAATTATATCGTTATTTCTGAGTTTTGTGTCGCTGTAAAGCCTTTTTGAAATCTGACACAGTGCCTGGATTAACAAGAAGTAAAGCTTTAATTTGGTGTATTGCTCTTGTGGTTGTATGAAAGGAAAATATTTCGAATAATTTAATTTGAATTTGGCGCTCTGCCATTTCACCGGATGTTGTCAAATCGATCCCGTTAATGGGATTTGATCCCTAAGAAGTTTAAAGATTGCCAAGATTAGAGGGAACATTGCCCAAAATTATATTTTTTTTATCATCAAGGGGGCAATAAACAATACCTACTAATGCTTGTACAGCCAGAAAGACAAAAATCTAACTTTTCTAGTAAAAAAAAGTATTATAATGTGCTGAGGTGTAGTCACTTTTGAGGAAAAATGCTAAATGTACACAGTACAGATATGACGAATCATATATAATTTGTTTTTCGATTCAACAAAAGTAGGGGAACAGGGTTTGAAATGATTGTAACTCTTTCTAAATACAGTAACAATCAAGTTATAAACAACTTAATATAATATTTAACTTAATAACTGTAAAATACATCATGGTTAGTGACAATACAATAGTACACACAGACGCCATTCAAATGCCTGCTGACTCAATCAAGCTTCAGCTTTAAGAACGAAGTGATTTCGTCCCTCTGTGACCAAGAGAAAGTGGTCTTGCTTCAGTTATTTGAAATTATTATAGTTTGTTGAGAGCTCACAATCCACCTGAGAACATCACAGTGAGATGAGACTGCATTTGCTGCAATCACTAGTCTCCCGTTTCATATGCTACTGTATATTGCAATCGGAGCTGCGAGGTTCACAGACAGGGGAGCTTGATCCTTTGTCTGGATAGGCCAGAAAATGTGATGTCGTTCCCTCTGCAAATGAGGTGTCAGATTTCACGTACTGCATTCAGATAAGAGGGGAGAACGGCATTGAAAGCAGGACTGTCACGGAGTGTGCAGCAATTGATGTGGCGTCGTTCAAAGTATGCTTCGTACACAAAAATGTTGGAACCGATACAGAACTGCTCAAAGTCCCCGAAATAAGGGTCTTAATTTGCTACCTGCTTCAGATAGGACTAGGCATATAAATTCAGGTTAACCATTAATGCAGGCTGTATCACATCCGGCCGTGATTGGGAGTCCCATAGGGAGGCGCACAATTGGTCCAGGTTCGGCCAGGGTAGGCCATCATTGCAAATAAGAATTTGTTAACTGACTTGCCTAGTTAAATAAAGTGTTTTTAAAAAAAAATGTAATAACACTTGACATAAGGCTTTGATTACAAGTGGAGGTAAATTTTGGTCCCCTTTTCTTTCATGTTCTTCTCTCATCTCCCCAATTTCATCTTCTTTCCAATTTCTCAATGTTTTGATTGACGTTGGTTGATTGCAAAAAAGTGAGAGAAGGGAAATACCATTCATCATAATTGTCATGTTTGTATGAAGAGATTCAGGAGACAGGCGCAGGAATGCGTAATATGGGTTTTTATTTCACCCAAATTACTGCGTGCCATGTAATGGGATGAGACCCGTAATCATCTGCGCAATCCACAATGGCACGAAAGCCAAAACACACTGCACAGGTACTCACTCGCACCAACGGACATTGTAACAATAAATGACAGCCCAGTGGAAACCAAAGGGCACACTTATACAAGTACTAATCAGTAAGAATAGGGGACAGGTGTGCGTAATTATAGTTCTGGAGGGATCCGTGACAATACCCCCCTGACGTGCTGCACTAGCAGTGCAACTACACCGGCTTCGAGGGAGATCACTGGAACGCAGTGCGGGTCGATCAGGACCCGATGCAGCTGATGAAGTTGAGTCGTTGGACGGGCCAGTTGCCGCGGAGTCGGACGGACCAGTGGCGTTGGATGGACGGGTTATGACGGCGTCGGACGGGCCAGTTGCAGCTGCTGAAGTTGCGGCTGGGCTGGACGAACCAGTCGTAGCGTTGTCGGACGGGTCATTCCCGCTGTCTTCCTTAATGGTCGATTATTCTGTCACATTGGTATGAAGAGAGTCTGGAGACAGTCGCAGTAATGTGTAATATGGGTTTTTATTTCACCCAAATTACGTGCCATGTAAAGGCACGCGGACAAAGACCAAACAAACACTATACAAAAACACAGGGTTGAAACCCAAACAAAAGAGGGAGGAGTACCTCGAATAAATAACACACTCGCACAATGATTAACACAATTATCTGGAGTGGCAGGTAGCCTAGTGGTTAGAGAGTTGGAATAGTAACCGAAGGTTGCAAGATCAAATCCCTTAGCTGACAAGATAAAGTCTGTTGTTCTGCCCCTGAACAAGGCAGTTAGCCCACTGTTCTTAGGCTGTCATTGAAAATAAGAATTTGTTCTTAACTGATTTAAAAATAAAAACACATAGAATGAGACCCATAATCATCTGCACAATCCACAATGGTGCCAAAGCACACGCACCAACGGACATTGTAACAATAATCAACAGCCCACTTATACAAGTACTAATCAGTGGGAATAGGGGACAGGTGTGCGTAATGAGGGATCCATGACAATAATAGGTTGTTTCTCTTTTGACCTTTGACCTGTTAGCTACAAATTGCAGTTTTCACATTTTGCTGCCTTAAAATTACATCGGAAAACCTGACCAAATTGATAAAAAATAGGAAGTCTTGATTGCATGTCTTCACACCACCCAGGTATCACAGAGTTCATACTTAGTGGAACCAACTTTCAACCAACTTTGCAGAGAAACATACAGTGATGTCCGAAATGATTGACATCCTTGATAAAGATGAGCAAAAATGATTGTATAAAATACATAATTAAAATATTAAAACAAGTTTTGAAATTATTGTCATTATTATTATTATTATTTTCATCTGACTAAAGCCCCAGTTCCAATCCAAATGCAAATGCCATTTAGCAAAGTCCAGGCATTTGCATTTGTTGGGATTTTCAAAAAATTTAAGTCAGTACTGAGACTACACAACTCAGTGTGTCTTTGGCATAAACAATTGTGTATTTGTCTCTGGAAAATAAAACTCTTTCACAGGTTTAGATTTTTAGAAGACTGAGGCCGTTTTCCATTAACTTTTTACCTGGGCTTTGCTACTTTTGTATTTTGTTTGATCCTGACAAACTCCCCAGTCCCTGCCAATGTCAACCATACCCATAACATGATGCTGCCACCACAATACTTGAAAACACAAAGGGTTTCACTCTGTGTTGTGTTCTATTGGATTTGACCAAAAGCTGTAATTTTTAATTTAGGCCAAAAAGTTAATGGTGTTTCTGTGTTTTCTTGCAGTCTTACTGAATGGCCTTGTTGCAAATCGAATGCATGATTTGGAGTGGATTTTTCAACACAGGCTTCCTCCTTTCACTTTTTCAAACAAGCCAGTAATGTGGAGTGAATGCAATGTTGTTCATCCCTTTGTATTTTCAAGTATGGTGGAAGCATCATGTTATTGGTATTCTTGTCACCGGCAGGGACTGGGGACTTCGTTAGGGGCAAAAAAATATTTAGTCAGCCACCAATTGTGCAAGTTCTCCAACTTAAAAAGATGAGAGACCTGTAATTTTCATCATAGGTACACTTCAACTATGACAGACAAAATGAGAAAAAGAAATCCAGAAAATCACATTGTAGGATTTTTAATGAATTTATTTGCAAATTATGGTGGAAAATAAGTATTTGGTCAATAACAAAAGTTTATCTCAATACTTTGTTAGCAATGACAGAGGTCAAACGTTTTCTGTATGTCATCACAAGGTTGTCACACACTGTTGCTGGTATTTTGGCCCATTCCTCCATGCAGATCTCCTCTAGAGCAGTGACGTTTTGGGGCTGTTTTTGCCCCACTGTATGAAAGGAGCAAAGCCCAGGTAAACCTAACCTTGGGAATGAGTTTTATTTTTCCACGTGAGAATTACACACATTATAATGCCAAAAACACCGGAATGGCGTCCCAAGAGGTGTTAAGTGTTCCTAAAAGGTCCAGTCTCTGTCCTGACTAAAATCGCTATAAAAAAATCGGAGACAACATTTCAGAATTGCTGTCCGTCAATGATTCCCAACCAAATGTGTTGTGCTGGTAGAATCATATTCAAAATGACTCACAGCTGTAATGGCTGACAAAGTGGCTTCCACCAAGTTTTAACCCTGGGGTGTGAAGACATATTCAATTATTACATCCACATTTTGTATTATTAGTAATTTGAGAAATGTTCTATAATTTTTCTTTCACTTTGAAAATGTGGATTAGGTTGTATAGATCGATAGGGGAAAAAATGTAATTGAATCCATTTTTTTATGTCATTTTAAGGAAGCAAAATGGGAAGACTATGCAAGGGGCGTGTAGACTTCCACTAGAGGCTGTATCTTAAAGGCTAAGGAACAACCTGCCAAAAAAGCAATCAGTTCAAAAATGCGCTTTAATACAAGTGCAGTGCTAAAAAAGACACCACCTGTTTCGCGAGCCCAGCTCAATTGAAGCAGACAGTGTTCGTATTTCAGCCAGTCATCTTCCCTGGAGGAAATTGCTTGGCAGAGATATTCCCTGAAGCCCAGTGCACCGAGTCAATTACCTTATTGGGTTAGGCATCGTAATGGCCTCTGAAGGGCAATAGACATTAGGCGGTACACATACACAGAGGTGGGTTGGAACAATCGGTAAATTATTGTAGCATTAGGTTTCCCTGCACTCACTTTGAAAACATGAGGAAAATGAGGAAAATGCAATGTGTCGATCTCCCTCCCTCCCTTGCCTTCATTCCGAGCCAGTGGCGATGAATGAACTAGCCATGTCCATTAATGTCACATAATGACGTACGTCCGCTGGCCCCCTGTACAGCCGCTGCTAGCAGGGATCCCTAGGATGAGTCACCAGTAAAGTGAGGGCCATTTATGAATGTAAGACGAGGACGGGAATGTTGGAGGGTAATAAATATGCATAGATAATGAGGCTTATTTTCCCTCCCAGCAAGTCTTTGTGAATGGCTGTGTTCTCATCCTCAAGGACTTCAACTGATCATATCTGCTTCGGATCATGAATAACTGTTGAATTAGAAAGTGGTGGAAATAGGTTATGACTCTACAGAGTCATATACTGTCACCACAGTTGAACAGAATCCTCTTTTACAAATATAATAGAGGATCATGTTTTCTAAAAGTGCATGCCAGTGTTTTATAGATTATGAAGTGGTTTTGTAATGTGGTTTTTGTAACGTGCCATTTTTTTTTGCCTGTGGTGAAGCGATGATCGTCTTCTCTTTTTCTAATTCCCACCAAATTGCACTATATTACCTCAATTCAGAGACGGCAAAAGTCTGTGAGCATTTCATTCCATTTCACACTGTTTATCTCATCAGTTTAATACAAACCATTTTTTTCCTACCCATTGAGCTTGGGGGCTTTCGACTATTTGGAAAATCCATCTTGATGACAAAGTATTGAACATGGACCGTGGGGAAAATCAGTAAGCACATTCATTTTGTTTGAGGGAAACTATTTAGGGTTACTAAAGAATATTCAAACAAAGTAAACTTAATGAGTTTCTTTTATACTGTTGGCGAGGTTCCAAAGGTTCATTATTGATGAACCGTATGGAAGGAGAGGTTAGAATAGGTTAGCACAATTATGTGAAGTCATATTGTACACACGTATGCACGTACACCATAACTATTCAACACTTGGTGTTAATTATGGTGCTCCACAATGTGTTGAAAGACCTGTGCAACCATAATGGTTCACAGAATCAAGACTTTCTGGAAAAAAATGAATTACTGGTGTAGTCTAATTTTCAGTCAAGATTGAGTGAAACCATAGACCTTCACAAGAATAATAAAGCCATACATATTGTAGTACAGTGCCTTCAGAAGGTATTCACAGCCCTTGACTTTTTCCAAATTTCGTTGTTTTACAGCCTGAATGTAAAATGTATTAAATTGAGATGTCACATTTTTTAACAAATTAATAAAAATGATGTGTCATAAAGTATTCAACCCCATTGTTATGGCAAGCCTAAATACGTTTAGGAGTATAAATATAACATGATAAGTTACATGGACTGTGCAATAATAGTGTTTATATGTTTTTTTAATGACTACCTCATCTCTGTACACAACACATATAATTACAGAGGTTCCTCCTTTAAAAGTTGCATCATACTGCAGCACACCTTGCAGGCTGCTGCAGAATTCTATGGTACGTTATTTAATTGTCAGCCATTTTTTAACATTAATGCCAGTTAGTGCTAGTTTGACCACCAGAGGGCATCGTTGAGAAGCATTTGATAGTCTTCAATATTGCCATTACTAGAGAATTTAAAACCTTTTTTGTAAGAACATAGAATGTGGGATTGATTTTAAGAAATGTAGCTTAATTAATTTGATTAATATTATGGTGTTTCTATTCCAAGAAAAACAAAAAACAAAACCCTCGGTTTCCATTAGGATGGAACGGAAAATATGGTGCTGTGCAATGTGACGGTCGGGAGTAGATTACAGTACTAAAAGCATAGGAGGATTGGAGGATTCTAAATTAACATCTAAGGGATATAACATTTCCACACCCTAATTGTAGTGTAACCAATATCCAATCGGAGATTCAGTGAAAATCTCATAGATCTATCAGGATAAGGGTAGCCTGGTGGTTAGAGTGTAACCGGAAGGTTGCAAGTTTAAACCCCAGTGCTGACAAGGTACAAAAATGTCGTTCTGCCCCTGAACAGGCAGTTAACCCACTGTTCCTAGGCCATCATTGAAAATAAGAATTTGTTCTTAACTCACTTGCCTGGTTAAATAAAGGTTAAATAAAATAAAAAAGACTAGTCCCCATGTTTGTCTCAGAGCAGCGCAAAACAATGCTGAAGTAGTTATTTCTTCAAATCTTATTGCTTCTAACTTCAATATGCTTTTTAAATAAATAAGACCTACACCACTTTTAACAGCACATTACTCAACACTAGTAAGACTCATTTTGCCTACAGTAGTCCTACAGTGTATTAAAAAAATGTATATTTTGTTCAATGACTCGACTCTCTGCCAATAATTACATTTAGAAGAATGGAGGATTCTAAATTAATGTCTAAGAGGCATTTTTCATTAGGGCAAACTGGATCTGTCAGAATATCTACGTTTTTTTTTTTACACCATTCTAAATGAATTAATAATAATAATTGATTTGATTAATGAATGATTTTTTGGAGATGATTTAGTTTCCATTTAACCTAGAGCGAGCGAGAAAAAAGCCTTTCTTGAGACCTTCTCACTAATTTGTAAATAAAGCCAGTTTGTTATTTAAAATTATTTATTTCGGGAGAAACCAAAAGCCACCAAGCTTCTCCCTGTGGCGGCCGGCACGTGTATCGAACCAGCATCTGTAGCAATGCAGTTTGCACTGCGATGCAGTGTCTTAGACCGCTGCACCACTTGGGAGGCCTCAGCCACAAAGTTTTTAATGCTGATCAATTGCCTTGCACAAAGTATCAAAATATAGAGAGGTGTTGGTAAAGTTATAATGTCCTGCTAATAGCCCACAATGGGCTATTATAATACTGCACATGGTGTCCAGGATAACCAAAACATTTCATTATTAAAGACTATCAGAAAGATTGTTGGTACTTATTTATTTTGATCCAAAGCCATGAATGAGTGAGTCACTCAGCTTTATGTACAGTTGGAGTCATTAAAACTAGTTTTTCAACCAATCCACAAATTTCTTGTTAACAAACTATAGTTTTGGCAAGTCGGTTAGGACATGTGCATGACACAGGTCATTTTCCAACCATTGTTTACAGACAGATTATTTCACTTAAAATTCACTGTATTACAATTCCAGTGGGTCAGAAGTTACCACTGCTCCAAAACCGGGCATAAAAAAGCCAGACTACGGTTTGCAACTGCAAATGGGGACAAAGATCGTACTTTTTGGAGAAATGTCCTCTGGTCTGATGAAACAAAAATATAACTATTTTGCCATAAGGGGGAGGATTGCAAGCCGAAGAACACCATCCAAACCGTGACGCATGGGGGTGGGAGCATCATGTTGTAGGAGTACTTTGCTGCAATGGGTGACTGGTGCACTTCACAAAATAGATGGCATCACGAGGTAGGAAAATTATGTGGATATATTGAAGCAACATCTCAAGACAAAGCTTGGTCACAAATGGGTCTTCCAAATGGACATTGACCCCAAGCATACTTCCAAAATTGTGGCAAAATGGCTCAAGGACAACAAAGTCAAGGTATTGGAGTGGCCATCACAAAGCCCTGACCTCAATCCTATGGGAAATTTGTGGGCAGATCTGAAAAAGCGTGTGCGAGCAAGGAGGCCTGCAAACCTGACTCAGTTACACCAGCTCTGTCAGGAGGAATGGCCCAAAATTCACCCAACTTATTGTGGGAAGATTGTGGAAGGCTACCCAAAATGCTTCACCCAAGTTAAACAATTTAAACGCAATGCTACCATATACTAATTGAGTGTATGTGAACTTCTGACCCACTGGGAATGTGATGAAAGAAATAAAAGCTGAAATACATAATTTTCTCTACTATTATTCTGACATTTCACATTCTTAAAATAAAGTGGTGATCCTCACTGACCTAAGACAGAGAATTTTTACTTGGATTAAATGTCAGGAATTGTGAAAAACTGAGTTTAAATGTAGTTCGCTAAGGTGTATGTAAACGTCCGACTTCAACTGTAGGTTCCACTGTATGACTCTGCCATCAACTTGGTTATATATAAAGATATTTAGGAGATTATTTCGTTAGAAAAAATTATGAAAGTGAGCAATTGTAATCTAAATAAAGACCCAAAATAATATTTGGAAAGGCCAAAAGATGTATTTCTGTTTTTAGAGGGAGGGAAACAAAGGGCCAATTGTGCTCCTCCCTATGGGTCTCCCAATCAAGGTCGGATGTGATACATAATAATAATATTAATAATACTTTTTCCCCCTTCCAAATGTTAAAGGTTCCAATTGAAAAATGTTTGAGTTTTTTTATCAATTAGGATTTTTAAGTTTAACCATAACATTTGTTGTATTATTTGTTCTGTCTTTTCTGGTGGATTAAACTGAAATTGCAACCAATCACAGCCGGTTGTGATACAGCCAACCTAACTAAGAAATGCATTTGACAACAGAATTCTCCCCCTACACTCCTTCTGGGCAAGTCTATTGTCCTGCTAATAGCCAACATGGCACTGTATAACATGAACGTGTGTGTTTGAAAGAGTATTTTCCAGTAAGCAACATTTTGTTTACCTTCGTTAGCCTACTTTGTTCCAATATTTCTGTCATTCAGTGATATTTATTCCCATCGTAATTCGTTATGGATCCATAAGGAAATAAACATCTGCATTTTGAAAGGGTATATTTGTCATTATTTTATAAACGAAAGCATAAAGATGCTGATGAAGAAATATAGTACTAAACAGTATATGCTTTATCCAACATTTTGCGTTTGCATGAAGTCACCAACACACACTTTAAACATTTGGATAATAAAGCATTTTGAAGATAGATCCCAGCTGCATTTGTTTGTTAGGCTACTGTGCAGTCTGACAAGTAAACATAGCCTGCATTACATACAGTGCCTTGCGAAAGTATTCGGCCCTCTTGAACTTTGCGACCTTTTGCCACATTTCAGACTTCAAACATAAAGATATAAAACTGTATTTTTTTGTGAAGAATCAACACCAAGTGGGACACAATCATGAAGTGGAACGACATTTATTGGATATTTCAAACTTTTTTAACAAATCAAAAACTGAAAAATTGGGCGTGCAAAATTATTCAGCCCCCTTAAGTTAATACTTTGTAGCGCCACCTTTTGCTGCGATTACAGCTGTAAGTCGCTTGGGGTATGTCTCTATCAGTTTTGCACATCGAGAGACTGAAATTTTTTCCCATTCCTCCTTGCAAAACAGCTCGAGCTCAGTGAGGTTGGATGGAGAGCATTTGTGAACAGCAGTTTTCAGTTCTTTCCACAGATTCTCGATTGGATTCAGGTCTGGACTTTGACTTGGCCATTCTAACACCTGGATATGTTTATTTTTGACCCATTCCATTGTAGATTTTACTTTATGTTTTGGATCATTGTCTTGTTGGAAGACAAATCTCCGTCCCAGTCTCAGGTCTTTTGCAGACTCCATCAGGTTTTCTTCCAGAATGGTCCTGTATTTGGCTCCATCCATCTTCCCATCAATTTTAACCATCTTCCCTGTCCCTGCTGAAGAAAAGCAGGCCCAAACCATGATGCTGCCACCACCATGTTTGACAGTGGGGATGGTGTGTTCAGCTGTGTTGCTTTTACGCCAAACATAATGTTTTGCATTGTTGCCAAAGTTCAATTTTGGTTTCATCTGACCAGAGCACCTTCTTCCACATGTTTGGTGTGTATCCCAGGTGGCTTGTGGCAAACTTTAAACGACACTTTTTATGGATATCTTTAAGAAATGGCTTTCTTCTTGCCACTCTTCCATAAAGGCCAGATTTGTGCAATAACGACTGATTGTTGTCCTATGGACAGAGTCTCCCACCTCAGCTGTAGATCTCTGCAGTTCATCCAGAGTGATCATGGGCCTCTTGGCTGCATCTCTGATCAGTCTTCTCCTTGTATGAGCTGAAAGTTTAGAGGGACGGCCAGGTCTTGGTAAATTTGCAGTGGTCTGATACTCCTTCCATTTCAATATTATCGCTTGCACAATGCTCCTTGGGATGTTTAAAGCTTGGGAAATCTTTTTGTATCCAAATCCGGCTTTAAACTTCTTCACAACAGTATCTCGGACCTGCCTGGTGTGTTCCTTGTTCTTCATGATGCTCTCTGCGCTTTTAACGGACCTCTGAGACTATCACAGTGCAGGTGCATTTATACGGAGACTTGATTACACACAGGTGGAGTGTATTTATCATCATTAGTCATTTAGGTCGACATTGGATCATTCAGAGATCCTCACTGAACTTCTGGAGAGAGTTTGCTGCACTGAAAGTAAAGGGGCTGAATAATTTTGCACGCCCAATTTTTCAGTTTTTGATTTGTTAAAAAGGTTTGAAATATCCAATAAATGTTGTTCCACTTCATGATTGTGTCCCACTTGTTGTTGATTCTTCACAAAAAAATACAGTTTTATATCTTTATGTTTGAAGCCTGAAATGTGGCAAAAGGTCGCAAAGTTCAAGGGGGCCGAATACTTTCGCAAGGCACTGTATCTGTAGTAAACATGCTAATGTGCCTACTTCCTTTCATAAGGGAGAGCAGGCATGTCCAGACTTTCTCGGTGACCTCAAGTACTCATTAACTCTGTCTTTAATGCTTTTTCGGGTTGCATGAGTCATGGACAGAAACTTCTGAGACACAGTATTTACGATGAACACCGGAGGTTCACTGGAAAGCCACATTTGCCTCGGGATCCATCCCGGTTGGTATTCTGTGCCCACTCGTGGTATCTCTTTTCGTTTACACATCCTTGGAATAGCAGAAAGTTTTAATCTGATCCATGTGCACAAGATGAGCAGAATGCTACCGCACTGAGCCCCCATCGATTACAGTGGCCTATGATGGAAACGGTAGATCAATAAAGAATTAAAAGTGACTCCAAAACACAAATGCTGCGTACACATTTTAATAATCTAGCAAAATGAACCGTTTTCTTGGCAACCATGCGTTTTTTCAGTGTGGCCCATTGTCCAGGTCTTTGTCCACTGATCTCCACGGATGGTTGTCGACATGGTTGTATCTCTGCAAAAACACATTCACGTTTATAGTACACAATAAAAATACAAATACATTTTTATTTAACCTTTAATTAATTATAGATGTTATTACACAGTATGCCTACACATTGATAGACTATACAATTTATGTTAAAGAAAATGCACCGAAACCAAAACACCTTTACTTTTGGTGATCCTCTAAGCTACGGCTCATTTTCAAGCCTTCTGGTGGTTATGTTTCGAACCCTGGAATGGGTAGGAACATAGAAAGAAGCTGGCTTGATGAAAACAATGTCCATTTCGTCTGTTCTCTTTGGTCTCAATGTCATTTTTTAAATAAACAGCTTGTTTTTTAATGGTAACTGTGTTAAGGGTGGAGTTTGGGGCGGGGTGAGTTGTACTGGAAAGGATCTACAGTACGCCTCACAAGTCCTCAACTGGCAGCTTCATTAAATAGTACCCACAAAACACCAGTCTCAGCGTTAACGGTGAAGAGGTGACTCCTGGATGCTGGCCTTCTAGGCAGAGTTCCTCTGTCCAGTGTTAGTGTTCTTTTGCCCATCTTAATCTTTTAATTTCATTTTCCAGTCTGAGATATCGCTTTTTCTCTGCAACTTTGCCTAGAAGGCCCAATCCTCTTTCTATTCTGGTTAGAGCCAGTTACCACTGTTCTGTGAAGGGAGTAGTAGACAGCGTTGTATGAGATCTTCAGTTTCTTGCAAATTTCTCGCATTGACTAGCCTTCATTTCACAGAACAAGAATAAACTGATGAGTTTCAGAAGAAAGTACTTTGGTTCTGGTCATTTTGAGCCTGTAATCAAACCCACACATGCTGATGCTCCAGATTTTCAACTAGTCTAAAGAAGGCCAATTTAAATTCTTTAATCAGCACAACAGTTTTCAGCTGTGCTAACATAATTGCCAAATGGTTTTCTAATGATCAATTAGCCTTTTAAAATTATAAACTTGGATTAGCTAACACAACGTGCCATTGGAGCACAGGAGTGATGGTTGCTGATATTGGGCCTATGTACGCCTATGTCGATATTCTATTTAAAAAATCTGCCCTTTTCCAGGTACAATAGTCATTTCCTACATTATAACTTCCTTAGGATCCGCCCCTTTTTTCAATTTGCGCCTAAAATTACATACCCAAATCTAACAGTGCCATATTCGTTATAAAGAGTGGACCAAGATGCAGCGTGGTATATTTCCATCCTTTATTTTTGATATGGTAAAATATATTATAAAGAAAAAAACAACCGTTCATTTGTATTTTTTTGTACCATCATCTTTGAAATGCAAGAGAAAGGCCATAATGTGTTATACCAGCCCAGCTGCAATTTTGATTTTGGCCACTAGATGGCAACAGTGTATATGCAAAGTGTTAGACTGATCCAATGAACCATTGCATTTCTGTTCAAAATGTTGTATCAAGACCGCCCAAATATGCCTCATTTGTTTCTTAATACCTTTTCATGTTCAAAGCTGTGTAATCTCATCAAACAATAGCATGGTATTCTTTCACTGTAAAAGCTACTGTAAATTGGACCGTGCAGTTGCACTAACAAGAATTTAAGCATTCTGCCAATATCAGATATGTCTATGTCCTGGGAAATTTAACAATGTCTACACTGTATTTTTGATCAATTTGATGTTATTTTAAATGGACAAAATATGTGCTTTTCTTTCAAAAGCAAGAACACTTCTATGTGACCCCAAACTTTTGAACGATAGTGTATATTGTCCTGCTATAAACATTGTTTGCAAAATTCACAGCCTGCTACCCTTGTGAAAAACAGGGTTAATAATATATCTGTGAGAATATCTGAGGGGCTTTTACATAATTCTAAATTCATTCATAATATTAATAATAATATAAATAATAAAAAAAATGTTAATTTGGAGTGTCACGGCAGATTTCCTCCTCTTCCTCTGAAGAGGTGAAACAAGGATCGGACCAATATGTGGCGTGATAAGTGTCCATGGTATTTAATAAGAAAATTCAACATGATCCAGTGTGGCACAAACACTGACACAAGAAACAATCACCCACAAAATACCCAAAGAACATGTCAGCCTAAATATGGTTCCCAATCAGAGACAACGATAAGCACCTGCCTCTAATTGAGAACCAATCTAGGCAACCATAGACTTACATAAACACCTAGAAAGAAAACAGCCCCATAAACATGCAAAATCCCTAGACAAGACGAAAAACACATGCATCACCCATGTCACACCCTGACCTAACCAAAATAACAAGGAAAACAAAGAACACTAAGGTCAGGGTGTGACATGGACATGATTTTGTTTTCAAATAACGCAAAGTGAGCGAGAAAAGGGCCGTTCTTGAACATGAGGTGAAACATTGTTGCTAATTTGTAAATAAAGCCAGTTTGTTATGTAGAATAATTTATTCATGTTTTTATAAGGAGAGACATTAAAAGCCTACCATCACCTCCTCTGCTGTACAAAGGGACCGGTGGGAGTAGGCTACAGTTCTACAGTAAGAGCAAAATAATCCTAACATTTCAACACCCTAATTGTAGTCTAAGATTCTCTTAGAATAAAAACCTTAGTGTAACAACAGTTTTAGTAAGTAATACTGACGAGTAGTAACAAAATAATAGGTGTATTTTATCAGGTGTGCGCTGCAGGACAGAGGAATAGCAATTCTTACACTATTGTTCTACATTCAATCACCTTCTTCACCCTCATCATTCAGGTAATTTGAAATTGCAAAACTTTTAGATGAGCAACCACTGTATCTATAAGATCTCTCAGTGGAGCAGTGGATTTCAAACACAAATTCAACCACAAAGACACTGGATATCATTTTGAGCATGGTGAAATAATTAAGTACACTTCGGATGGTGTATCAATACACACAGTCACTACAACGATACAGGCATTCTTCCTAACTCAGTTGCCGGAGAAGAAGGAAACCGCTTAGGGATTTCACCATGAGGCCAATGGTTACAGTTACAGAATGTAATGGCTGTGATAGGAGAAAACTGAGGATAGATCAACAACGTTGTAGTTACTCCACGATACTAACCTAAATGATCGAATGAAAAGAAGGTAGCCTGTACAGAATACAAATATTCCAAAACATGCATCCTGCCTATAATGAGGCACTAAAGTAAAACAGCAGAACATTTCTCAAAGAAATGAACTTAGTGTCCTGAGTACATAGCATTATGTTTGGGGCAAATCAAACACAACACATCACTGAGTAGCACTCTGCATATTTTTAAGCATGGTGGTGGCTCCATCATGTTATGGGCATGTTTGTCATCAGAAAGGACAATGGAGTTTTTTTTTAATTCAAAGAAACAAAATAGAGTTAAGCACAAGCAAAATCCTAGAGGAAAACCTGGTTCAGTCTGCTTTCCACCAGACATCTGAGGGCGCGGCTGGGGACGGCATCCCCAGCCGCGCCCTCAGAGCATGCGTAGACCAGTTGGCTGGTGTGTTTACGGACATATTCAATCAATCCCTATCCCAGTCTGCTGTTCCCACATGCTTCAAGAGGGCCACCATTGTTCCTGTTGCCAAGAAAGCTAAGGTAACTGAGCTAAACGACTACCGCCACTCACTTCCGTCATCATGAAGTGCTTTGAGAGACTAGTGAAGGACCATATCACCTCCACCCTACCTGACACCCTAGACCCACTCCAATTTGCTTACCGCCCAAATAGGTCCACAGACGATGCAATCTCAACCACACTGCACACTGCCCTAACCCATCTGGACAAGAAGAATACCTATGTGAGAATGCTGTTCATCGACTACAGCTCGGCATTCAACACCATAGTACCCTCCAAGCTCGTCATCAAGCTCGAGACCCTGGGTCTCGACCCCGCCCTGTGCAACTGGGTACTGGACTTCCTGACGGGCCGCCCCAGGTGGTGAGGGTAGGCAACAACATCTCCACCCCGCTGATCCTTAACACTGGGGCCCCACAAGGGTGCGTTCCACACAGACAGCATCGTGAAGAAGGCGCAGCAGCGCCTCTTCAACCTCAGGAGGCTGAAGAAATTCGGCTTGTCACCAAAAGCACTCACAAACTTCTACAGATGCACAATCGAGAGCATCCTGGCGGGCTGTATCACCGCCTGGTACGGCAACTGCTCCGCCCACAACCGTAAGGCTCTCCAGAGGGTAGTGAGGTCTGCACAACGCATCACCGGGGGCAAACTACCTGTCCTCCAGGACACCTACACCACCCGATGTCACAGGAAGGCCATAAAGATCATCAAGGACAACAACCACCCAAGCCACTGCCTGTTCACCCTGCTATCATCCAGAAGGCGAGGTTAGTACAGGTGCATCAATGCTGGGACCGAGAGACTGAAAAACAGCTTCTATCTCAAGGCCATCAGACTGTTAAACAGCCACCACTAACATTGAGTGGCTGCTGCCAACACACTGACTCAACTCCAGCCACTTTAATAATGGGAATTGATGGGAAATGATGTAAAATGTATCACTAGCCACTTTAAACAATGCTACCTAATATAATGTTTACACACCCTACATTATTCATCTCATATGTATACGTATATACTGTACTCTATATCATCTACCGCATCTTTATGTAATACATGTATCACTAGCCACTTTAACTATGCCACTTTGTTTACATACTCATCTCATATGTATATACTGTACTCGATACCAGCATATCTTGCCTATGCCGCTCTGTACCATCACTCATTCATATATCTTTATGTACATATTCTTTATCCCCTTACACTTGTGTGTATAAGACAGTAGTTTTGGAATTGTTAGTTAGATTACTTGTTGGTTATTACTGCATTGTCGGAACTAGAAGCACAAGCATTTCGCTACACTCGCATTAACATCTGCTAACCATGTGTATGGGACAAATAAAATTTGATTTGATTTGATTTGAAATTCACCTATCAGCATGTCAATATTCTAAAACATCAAGACAGATATACACTAGCGTTTTTTTTTAACCAAGATGACATTTAATGTTCCTGAGTGGCCTAGTTACGTTTTTGACTTAAATCAGTCAAATAAATCTATGGCAAGGCTTGAAAATGGCTGTCTAGCAATGATCAACAAAGAATAAAATAAAAAATGTATGTGCTAATATTGTACATGTCAGGTGTGCAAAGCTCTTAGAGGCTTACCCAGAAAGACTCACAGCTGTAATCACTGCCAAAAGTAAATCTAACATGTATTGACTCAGGGGTGTATTTAATTTTCAATTAATATGCAAAATAAATCTACAAACACGTTTTCACTTGTCATTATGGGATATTGTGTGTAGATGGGTGAGATAAAAACATACATTTAATCCATTTAGAATTCAGGCAGTAACACAGCAAAATGTGGAGTAAGTCAAGGGGCATGAATAATTTCTGATTTTGTAATGTTATAAGTAACATATTATATGCATCTGTGACATAACGCTGGCATACTGTACAAGGTTGAACATTTTAGGCAATTTTTTGTTGTTATCCAAAATGGACACTTTCCATTAAATGCCCTTCCCTGCAGGCTGGTGGTCAACATTTTGAATGGTTGATGTCAAAGTAACCATCCATGGTGCTGAATTCTCCAGAAAAGTAACTGCACAAGATTGTCACATTTCAATTTCTCTCCTTAGTTGAATTTTAATCAGTGACATCTTACATTCAAAATCTCCCAATTCATGCAATGGTTAAGTAATCAACTATTACATACCATTACGGGCACATCACCTTCATGTGTTGATAGTCTACTCTCATCTCAATACTGGTTTCCAGGTACTGTCTTCATAAAGCATCTCTGAGTAGAAATGCTGATCTAAGATCAGTTTAGCCTTTTTGAACATAATGAATAAAGAAAAGCCAGTTCAGACAGGGAACTTGAGTGTTTGTGTCCGCTGATAGCATCAGCTGATATTGCACCAATTAGATCCTTCACTCTACCTTAACATAGCGGTCTATTAAAGTTGAGCAGCTCTGCACAGACTTTCTCTGATGGCTGCCGAACGCAAGCTATGCGCTGGTGTTTCTTGCTACCTATGCCGTTGCTGTAACATTTGATTGTCACCACCACCACCCTGGCCTCCACCTGTTTGGCTCTGCTTTTGTTCCAGTCAGGGGGATTGGTATACTGTAGCTATACCGCGCTCATTGCCTGTAGATTAGTATTATGGTAATGATTGAGCCTTGCTATGGCAGTCAGATTCCCTGAAGCTGCTGAGCCTAACGCCAAGATCTAATCAAATAAAATCTAACTTTTATTTGTCATATGCGCAGAATATAAGTGTAGACCTTACTGTGAAATGCTTACTTACAAGCCCTTAACTAACTTTGTAGTTCAACAAGAGTCAAGATAATATTTACCAAATAAACTAAAATTAGATATAAAAAATAATAAAATGTAACACAATAACATAACAACAACGAGGCTATATACAGGGGGGACAGGAACGGAGTCAGTGTGTGGGGGTACAGGTTAGTTCATTTTTACATGTAGGTAGGGGTGAAGTGACTATGCATAGACAATAAACAGCGAGTAGCAGCAGTGTATAAAACAATTGGGGAGGGCGGCGGTGGGGGAGGGAGGTCAATGTAATAGTCCGGTGGCCTTTTGATTAATTGTTCAGCAGTCTTATGGCTTGGGGGTAGAAGCTGTTAAGGAGTCTTTTGGTCCAAGACTTGGCACTCCGGTACCGCTTGCCATGCGGTAGCAGAGAAAACATTCTTTGACCTGGGTGACAGGAGTCTCTGACAATTTTATGGGCTTTCTTCTGACACTGCCTATTATGTTGGTCCTGGATTGCAGGAAGTTTCGCCCCAGTGATGTACTCGGCTGTACGCACTACCCTCTGTAGCGCCTTACGGTCAGATACCGAGCGGTTGCCATATGATGGTACAGCTGTATAACTTTTTTTAGGGTCTAGGGACCCATGCCAAATCTTTTCAGTCTCCTTAGGAGGAAAAGGTTTTGTCTTGCCCTCTTCACGACTGTCTTTGTGTGTTTGGAAAATTATAGTTTGTTGGTGATGATGACACCAATAAACTTGAAACTCTCGACCCGCTCCACTACAGCCCTGTTGATGTTTATGGGGGCCTGTTTGGCCAGCCTTTTCCTGTAGTCCACGATCATCTCCTTTGTCTTGCTCACATTGAGGGAGAGGTTGTTGTCCTGGCACCACACTGCCAGTTCTCTGACCTCCTCCTTATAGGCTGTCTCGTCGTTGTCGGTGATCAGGCCTACCACTGTTGTCATCAAATCAAATCAAATGTATTTGTCATATACACATGGTTATCAGATGCTAATGCAAGTGTAGCGAAATGCTTGTGCTTCTAGTTCTGACCATGCAGTAATATCTGCCTTATACACACAAGTGTAAAGGAATGAATACGAATATGTACATAAAAATATATAAATGAGTGATGGCCGAACGGCATAGGCAAAATGCAGTAGAAGATGGTATAGAGTGCAGTATATACATATGAGATGAGTAATGTAGGGTATGAAAACATAAAGCGGCATTGTTTAAAGTGGCTAGTGATAGATTACATCAAGATGGCAAGATGCAGTAGATGGTATAGCGTACAGTATATACATATGAGATTAGTAATGTAGGGTATGAAAACATTATATAAAGTGGCATTGTTTAAAGTGGCTAGTTATACATTTAATTACATCAAGATGGCAAGATGCAGTAGATGGTATAGCGTACAGTATATACATATGAGATGAGAAATGTAGGGTATGTAAACATTATATAAAGTGGCTAGTAATAAATTGATTACATCAATTTTTCCATTATTAAAGTGTGTGAGGTTGAGTCAGTATGTTGGCAGCAGCAACTCAATGTTAGTGATGTCTGTTTAACAGTCTGATGGCCTTGAGATAGAAGCTGTTTTTCAGTCTCTCGGTCCCTGCTTTGATGCACCTGTACTGACCTTGCCTTCTGGATGATAGCAGGGTGAACAGGCAGTGGCTCGGGTGGTTGTTGTCCTTGATGATCTTTTTGGCCTTCCTGTGACATCGGGTGGTGTAGGTGTCCTGGACAGAGCAGCTGCCGTACCAGGCGGTGATACAGCCCGACAGGATGCTCTCGATTGTGCATCTGTAAAAGTTTGAGTGTTTTTGGGGAGAAGCCACATTTCTTCAGCCTCCAGAGGTTGAAGAGGCGCTGCTACGCCTTCCGAGGAACTTAAAACTCTCCACTACTGTCCTGTCAATGTAGATAGGGGGCTACTCCCTCTGCTGTTTCCTGAAGTCCACGATCATCTCCTTTGTTTTGTGGACATTGAGTGTGAGGTTATTTTCCTGACACCACACTCCGAGGGAATAGCTACACTGTTTGTATTCTGTCATGTTTCCGGTCACCTTGCATACACCCCGCCCTTCTTCTTACCAGAGAGATGCTTGCTTCTGTCGGCGTGATGCGTGAAGAAACCAGGTGGCTGTTCATACTCAGATAGCGTGTCTCGAGTGAGCCATGTTTCCGTGAAATAAAGAACGTTACAGTCTCGAATGTCTCTCTGGAATGCTACCCTTGCTCCGATTTCATCTACCTTGTTGTCAAGAGACTGGACATTGGCGAGTAGTATGCTTGGGAGCGGTGCGATTTGTGCCCGTCTATGGAGCCTGTCCAGAAGACCGCCCCATCTGCCCCTTCTACGGTGCGTTGTTTTGGGTCGCCGGCTGGGATCCGATCCATTGTCCTGGGTGGTAGGCCAAACAGAGGATCTGCTTCGGGAAAGTCGTAATCCTGGTCACAATGTTGGTGAGTTGACTTTGCTCTTATATCCAATAGTTCCTCCCGACTGTATGTAATAAAACCTAAGATTACCTGGGGTAACAATGTAAGAAATAACACATCAAAAAACGAAATACTGCATTGTTTCCTAGGAACGCGAAGCGAGGCGGCCATCTCTGTCGGCGCCGGAAGTTACTTAATGATGGTGTTGGAGACATGTTTGGCCACGCAGTTGTGGGTGAACAAGGAGTACAGGAGGGGACTAAGCACACACCCCTGAGGGGCCCCAGTGTTGAGGATCAGTGTGGCATTCATGTTGTTACCTAACCTTACCCCCTGGGGAGGCCCATCAGGAAGTCCAGGATCCAGTTGCAGAGGGAGGTGTTTAGTCCCAGGGTTCTTAACTTAGTGATGAGCTTCGTGGGCACTATGGTGTTGAACATTTTGCTGTAGTCAATGTACAGCATTCTCACATAGGTGTTCCTTTTGTCCAGGTGGAAAAGGGCAGTGTGGAGTGCTATTGCGATTGTGTGATCTGTGGATCTGTTGGGGCGGTATGTGAATTGGAGTCAGTCTAGGATATCCGGGAGGATTCTGTTGATGTGAGCCATGACCAGCTTTTCAAAGAACTTCATGGCTACCGACGTGAGTGCTACGAGGCGGTAACTATGGTGGTCTGCTTGAAACATGTAGGTATTACAGACTCAGTCGGGGAAGGATGAAAATGTCAGTGATGACACTTGCCAGTTGGTCCGCACATGTTGTTAGTACACATCCTGGTAATCCATCTGGCACCGCGGCTTTGTGGATGTTGACCTGTTTAAAGGTCTTGTTCACATCGGCTCCCGGGAGCATTATCACACAGTCATCCAGAACAGCTGGTGCTCTCGTGCATGCTTCAGTGTTGCTTGCCTCGAAGCGAGCATAAAAGGCATTTAGCTCGTCTGTATTGTATTGTAATATTGCAATTTACTTCTAGTAAATGGTTAAGAGAATATGTAGCGTTTACATGGACATTGGGGATTGTCCGAGATCAGCACTTCTACTCTGAGTCACCATGATTTGTTTTATTACACTAATAAGAAAGGTAGTGGTTGTTGGCCTCTACTTGAGTAATTCTATCCCGTGTAAAATAAAGTAGGTGTCTGTGATGGATGTGTCTGAGCAGATTTGTAAGGACGCAACACCAGGGGCCACATGGGCCACACTCTGTTAGGTTAATGACATGACCTGCAGGTGACCTTTGCCTTGTATGTTTTATTCATAGTCTCAGCACACTTAAAAGTAGCTGACTCAGGAACTCCGTTGCTGCACTTACAAACCAAGGGAGTCTTGGCAGTGAGTGAGAACCATTACCATCAAACTGTTTTTACTGATGGACATGAGGCTTACTTTACCTGAGCTTGCACAAGCTTGAGTACAGTGACCTAATGTTGCATGTCGTCGGCAGGGCTGTAAACTATTGTTTATATTTCTTGAAGTGCAAAAAGGCAAAAGTAGCAGATATTTCCATAGAATGCTATTATGTTCTTTTACCACATACTGTCAGTGTCCCCACCAACTGAATCTGTGTGTGTATGTATGTGTGTGTGTGTGTATTATATATGCCACCGAATAATACCATCTAGTTCTGATTAAATGGAAAAGACACTTTATCTCTGCAAGCCATAATGTCCGAGCTATTGCTTGACACTCCAATGCGCCCCCATAACTTCCTGTATTGTGCAATAGCTCCAAGGAGCAGCCTGTCTGCTGCAAGCACTTCATTTGATACATCACATTCACAGTCATACCCACAGAGATGTAATATAATTTATAGAGTGATAGTTGAATTAGGTTTTCCCTCTGCAAGGCCCTCTGAATGAGTGGTAAGAGACATTGGGACCAACGAGACTAAATTGATTTCAGAGCCTGAAATACCGGATGGAGCAAATGGTAATATTCTGTTTTGAATTAAAGTTTGAACACTCATTAACGGTGTCGTGCACTTTTAAAACAATGACTGAGTGAGATACCCCCAATGTAACATGACAAGTGCGCAGGATGTGGTGGGGTCCGCCAATTGTCATTGACAATACAAAGGACATACTCTCTAGTTGTGTTTTGCATTGAGTTTTGCATTTTGCATCATTGTATCATACGGGATAATTTCAGCATTTTGAAAGTTACATATCTTGAAGACTTGATTGCTGACAAGCAGAATATTTTGGGACAATGTCAACAATGGACTAATGAAACAAATACCAAAAATATATTTTCCTTTCAGAAGCTGATAATAAGACTGGACTGGGCTTCTTCTAAATAGTAGAAAGCAAATGATTCAGTCGATGTTCCCATCAGTCCTAGACTATGGCGACATCATATATATGAACACACTTAAAGCCGTTAGATGCAGTTTATCATAGATCACTGTGCTTTAATACGGGTGAACATTTTAGTACTCATCACTGCGCTTTAATACAGGTGAACATTTTAGTACTCATCCCTGCACTTTAATACGAGTGAACATTTTAGTACTCATCAATGCACTTTAATACAGGTGAACATTTTAGTACTCATCCCTGCACTTTAATACGAGTGAACATTTTAGTACTCATCAATGCACTTTAATACGGGTGAACATTTTAGTACTCATCACTGCGCTTTAATACAGGTGAACATTTTAGTACTCATCCCTGCACTTTAATACAAGTGAACATTTTAGTACTCATCAATGCACTTTAATACGGGTGAACATTTTAGTACTCATCACTGCACTTTAATACGGGTGAACATTTTAGTACTCATCAATGCACTTTAATACGGGTGAACATTTTAGTACTCATCACTGCGCTTTAATACGGGTGAACATTTTAGTACTCATCACTGCACTTTAATACGGGTGAACATTTTAGTACGCATCACTGCGCTTTAATACGTGAACATTTTAGTACTCATCACTGCACTTTAATACGGGTGAACATTTTAGTACTCATCACTGTGTTCTCTACCAGAAAGTTGGCTGGCCCTCTTTGATGTTACGTAGGTTGATAAATTGTAATTTTTGTTCATTTCTAAAGCCCTTTTAGAAAAAGTCCCAATGTACCTAACATCATTACTAAAATGTAGACATACTAGTTACCACACCTGTCTCAGGGGTGGCTAACTCTGGAAATTCCTTTGGTCTCTACTGAGTTAGGTAAATCAGCTTTTAGTTTTCTTGCTCCTTATTTGTGGAATGATATTCAAAATGTTCTCACATTTGATGTTTTGGTG
Organism: Oncorhynchus mykiss; assembly: GCF_013265735.2. NCBI lineage: Eukaryota > Metazoa > Chordata > Actinopteri > Salmoniformes > Salmonidae > Oncorhynchus > Oncorhynchus mykiss. Next base: position 21,669,101 of record NC_048582.1, read on the forward strand.
CATCTACGGCAATCCAGAAAGTTGATTGAGGACCTTATTACTGATGAATGTGTTCGTTTTTTACAACAGTGTTTTCATTCCACTTGCATTTTGTATTCGTATTTTGATGTGTGTACATTCTGTAATTTATGCAATTCAGGGGTTATCTGTAAAAGAGACCGTGGTCTCAGTATGACTCCCTGATAAAATGAAGGTTAAATAAAATGTGTTGGAATGGTGTGGGCATACCCCAACAACAGAATGGTGTGGGCATACCCCAACAACAGAATGGTGTGGGCGCATACAGCTCATTAAAAATATGAATGCATGTAGAACGCTGATAGGCCAGCTCATCCTCCTCAGGTAGATGACATCATCGTCTATGAGTAAATGCAAGTTTGAGGTGGGGTTTTCAAAAAAGATTATTAGTCAATTTATGCTTTCACCACAAATATTACAATAGCATGAGTCAACAACATTATTTGGGTATCTGTTAAGAGAAAATTAACTTTTAAAAGTGAGATTTTCACTGGACAGCTACTTTAAGAGGTCCATTTCTGAAAGTGGAATAAATTAAATGCAGCTATTCAAAAGCCAATTGGGTCCTTGCTTTCACAGTAATACCGTTGGATTTATCCGATGCTAAGCTACATCAATGATTTGAATCATACCAATCTGGAATTCAGCCCTATCACTGATAAAATGGCCATTACTGAAACCCCTCACCATTACTAGGTGGGAAGAAATACAATAGTTTCCTTTCAGTCATACTGTACCTGCATATGGATAAGGTGATTCATGATGTGTCATGTCTGCTGTCTCCTTATTGCCCAATTAAGGTAGTGTCTGGCTTAGCAGCGATATTGTCACACAAGTCATTTTGGCAAGATTGTGTAGAATGCCTCTAGCGGCATGAATACCATTATCACCCCATTTTGCCTCCAGGGGACACTTATTGTCATACAGTTGCAAATGTGGAGGATTGAAATTGAAAAGAGCTAAATGGCAAGTGTAAATCTAAATTACTGTCATCGTGTTACTCCATTGTCACTAACCAGTGCTCTGCAATGCTCGCATGACAGCGAAAGATCTGTGATATATTTGATGAATTCAGTGAATGCCAATCTGTAATAAATTATTCCAAATGTATCGATTTTGGCGCTAGCGAGTCAAACATGATATACAGTGGGGGCGTACACATTTGACACCAGTTTAATCCACATGAGTAAGCAATATCTTTGAGCCCTGGGGTCCACAATGAGTGGTGCAGAGCGACAGCACATACTGTATACAGTGCAGGGAAGCTCAGTCCCAAGTATCCACTATATGTTCTGCACATTATCCAGTAATTCATGGCGGATCTAAAGTTAACATGACTTTCATCACAAGTCTCCCTGTGTGAAGGTGGGACATCCCCTCCGAATGAAGATTTATCTGAGAGTGTTTTTTTAGAAATCTAAGAATCTAATAGATATTCATGGTTCACCACTTTTTAATCTAGGGGGAGAAGGAACATCTGCGGAGAATATTGTTGAATACGTCTTTCAATTTGTCAGATGAATAAAGCAAACGCACTGAATATTGTCTTTGTCAGAAAATAGATTTGAAATTAGACAATTAATGTGCAGGCGCTACTCCAGTTGACTAGGAGAGTGCTACAAATGCTTGGTAATAAACATGATCTGTTATAAATTAGAATCGAAACACAAAAATGTACTTTGCCAACCATTTTAGATGAATCATAATAATAGTTCTTCAGGTCCTAAAAAAGCTACATAAATTCACCTTATATACTACAATACCAAACCCTGTCAAACCACTGTTTGGTATTGTGACTGTTAGCAGTTGATGTTACTCTTCAATGACACAGACCCCAAAGCAAATCAGGGGGAGGAAAATAGGTTTATTCTTATTCAAAGAGGACCAATCATGCGAGGAGGTAGATGGTAGATGTTCATGCTCCCCTGTCCTCAGTTTTTCTCCCCTGTGATTTTCTTTTGTGATTCTCTCCACAGAAAAAAGGGACAGGATGTAGTTTTATAACCCAGCCCTAGCCTGTGGTTGACCAATTAGATTTCCATGCAATAAAAGTGGGCCAATGGCCAAATAACAAGTATCCCATTTCAGGTTCAATGTATTAACAATTTGGACCAAAGGGAACTTGCCATGTAGCTATGAGTCCCAGACTGCAATTCCTAACAGATGTTGAACTGAAAACCAACTATTTCTATTGATAATTGCTTATTGACCTTTAGTACTCTATTGACTTTTAATACTTTTGACCTCTCGTCATTTGCGTTGTGTATTTATCTTCGACATATTCTTACAGTGACACATAGAAGATGCACCAAAGAAATGGCTGAATGGATGTCAAGGTAATATTATCTGAAATCTTACATGGGTTTTTACATTTTTTTATATATATATAGTATTGGGTTGTTCACTATCATCGGCTAACACTACCAGTCTTTCTGCCTTCTATGAAGACACGCTTTTAGTTTAATGGTACTACCCTTACTGTACTTTGTCAGTGACTGTGCCATGATGAATTGATGAGTAAATTGACCATGTGATATACTGTGCAAGACTACTGGCTTAAGAAAGTAAGGGTCCTGAAAAAAGTTAGATACAGGGTACAGTATAGGATATGGTACACCCTGTTTTGTCAATGTACATCATTGATCACAAACAAAGTTTTCCCTGTACTTTTCTGCGCAGCACAGGCTTAACGAGTCAGACGAGAAGGATATCCTGCTTTCACTGGAACAGGCCCAGATCCATGCCTTTTGCGTGAAGAAAAGACTTAGGAAAAGGGGTCGCAGATCGGGCATCCTTCTGACAATCCAGAGGCGAGCGAGTAAACTCCCACTGCCTTCCATTTTTCTTGCTAAAGTGCAATATTTGGAAAATAAAGTTCATGACCTACGATTAAGATTATCCTACGAACGGGACATTAAAAACTGTAACATCTTATGTTTCACCGAGACGTGGCTGTAGGATGATACATACAATATTGAGCTAGAGGGATTTTCTATGCACCGGCAGAACAGAGACGTTACCTCTGGTAAGACGAGGGGTGGGGTTGTGTGTCTTTTTGTCAATAACAGCTGGTGCACAATGTCTAATATTAAAGAAGTCTCAAGGTATTGCTCGCCTGAGGTAGAGTACCTTACGATAACCTGTAGACCACACTATCTACCAAGAGTGTTGTCATCTTTATTATTCGTAGCCGTCTATTTACCACCACGGAACAAAGCTGGCACTAAGACCACTGTCAACAAACTCTATAAAGCCATAAGCAAAGACAAAAATGCTTACCCAGAAGCGACACCGTTAGTAACCAGGGACTTTAATGCAGGCGAACTTAAATCAGTTTTACCAGATTTTTACCAGCATTTCACATGTGCAACCAGGGAAAGCAAATCAGAGACCACCTTTACTCCACAAACCGAGATGCATACAAAGCTCTCCCCCACCCTCAATTTGGCAAATCTGACCATAATTATATCCTTTTGATTCTTGCTTACAAGCGAAAACTAAAGCAGGAAGTACCAGTGACTCGCTCAATACGGACGTGGTCAGTTGAAGTGGATGCTACACTACAGGATTGTTTTGCTAGCACAGAATGGATTATGTTCCAGGATTCATCCAATGGCATTGAGGAATACACCACCTCAGTCATCGGCTTCATTAATAATTGTACATATCCCAACCAGAAGCCATGAATTATAGGCAACATCCGCATCGAGCTAAAGGCTAGAACTGCCGCTTTCAAGGAGCGGGAGACAAATCCGGATGATTATAAAAAATCCCGCTATGCCCTCAGACGAACCTTCAAACAAGCAAAGCATCAATACAAAATTAAGATTGAATGCTACTACACAGGCTCTGACGCTTGTCGGATGTGGCAGGGCTTGAAAAATATTGCGGACTATAAAGGGAAACCCAGACACGAGCTGCCCAGTGACGCAAGCCTACCAGACGTGCTAAATGCCTTTTATGCTCGCTTCGAGGCAAGCAACACTGAAGCATGCAAGAGAGCATCAACTGTTCTGGATGATTGTGTGATAACGCTCTCGGTAGCCGATGTGAACAAAACCTTTAATCATGTCAACATTCACAAAGCCGCTGGGCCAGACGGATTACCAGGACGTGTACTCAAAGCATGTGAGGACCAACTGTCAAGTGTCTTCACTCTCCCTGACCGAGTCTGTAATTCCTCCATGTTTCAAGCCGACCACCATAGTCCCTGTGCCCAAGGAAGCAAAGGTAAACTGCCAAAATGATTACCGCCCTGTGGCGCTCACGTCGGTAGCCATGAAGGGCTTTGAAAGGCTGGTTATGGCTCACATCAACAGCATCCTCCCGGACACCCTAGACCCACTCCAATTTTCATACTGCCCCGAACAGATCCACAGATGACGCAATCTCAATCGCACTCCACCCTGCCCTTTCTCACCTGGACAGAAGGAACACCTATATGAGAATGCTGTTCATTGACTACAGCTCAGTGTTCAACACCATAGTGCCCACGAAGCTCATCACTAAACTAAGGACTCTGGGACTAAACACCTCCCTATGCAACTGGATCCTGGACTTCCTGGCGGGCCGTCCCCAGGTGGTAAGAGTAGGCAAGAACACATCTACCACACTGATCCTCAACACTGAGGCGTGGGGTGTGTACTTAGTCCCGTCCTGTACTTCCTGTTCACCCACGACTGCGTGGCCAAACACATCTCCAACACCTTCATTAAGTTTGCTGACGACACAACAGTAGGCCTGATCACCGACAATGATGAGATGATCTATAGGGAGGAGGTCAGAGAACTTGAAGTGTGGTGCCAGGACAACAACCTCTCCCTCAATGTGAGCAAAACAAAGGAGCTGATTGTGGAATATAGGAAAAGGCGGGCCAAACAGGTCGACAGTTTCAAATACCTTGATGTCCACATCACCAACGAACTATCACCACACAACAACTGGCACCACACTTCAAGTTCTCTGACCTCCGCCTGGTATGGCAACTGCACCGCCCTCAACCGTAAGGCTCTCCAGAGGGTAGTGAGGTCTGCACAACGCATCACCGGGGGCAAACTACCTGCCCTCCAGGACACCTACACCACCCGATGTCACAGGAAGGCCATAAAGATCATCAAGGACATCAACCACCCGAGCCACTGCCTGTTCACCCCGCTATCATCCAGAAGGCGAGGTCAGTACAGGTGCATCAAAGCTGGGACCGAGAGACTGAAAAACAGCTTCTATCTCAAGGCCATCAGACTGTTAAACAGCCACCACTAACACTGAGTGGCTGCTGCCAACACACTGACACTGACTCAACTCCAGCCACTTTAATAATGGGAATTGATGGGAATGATGTAAATATATCACTAGCCACTTTAAACAATGCTACCTTATATAAATGTTACTTACCCTACATTATTCATCTCATATGCATACGTATATACTGTACTCTATATCATCGACGGTATCCTTATGTAATACATGTATCACTAGCCACTTTATACTATACTATGCCACTTTGTTTACATACTCATCTCATTTGTACATACTGTACCCGATACCATCTACTGTATCTTGCCTATGCTGCTCTGTACCATCACTCATTCATATATCCTTATGTACATATTCTTTATCCCCTTACACTGTGTACAAGACAGTAGTTTTGGAATTGTTAGTTAGATTACTTGTTATTACTGCATTGTCGTAACTAGAAGCACAAGCATTTCGCTACACTCGCATTAACATCTGCTAACCATGTGTATGTGACAAATAAAATTTGATTTGATTTGATTTGATTTGATTTGATCATGGTCCAAACATACCAAGACAGTGTTGAAGAGGGCACGACAAAGCCTTTTCCCCCTCAGGAGACTGAAAAGATTTGTTATGGGTCCCCGAGACCCTCAAAAGGTTCTACATCTGCACTATAGAGATCCTGCATCCTGACCGGCTCCATCACCGCCTAGTATGGCAATTGCTCGGCATCTGACCGTAAGGCGCTACAGAGGGTAGTGCGAACGGCCCAGTACATCACTGGGGCCAAGCTTCCTGCCATCCAGGACCTATATAATAGGCTTGTCAGAGGAAAGCCCAAGTTATAGACTGTTTTCTCTGCTACCGCATGGCAAGTGGTACGGGAGCGTCAAGTCTAGGACCAAAAGGTTCTCAACAGCTTCTACCCCCAAGCCACAAGATCGCTGAACAATTAATACAATTGCCACCGGAGAACCCCCCCCTCCCTTTTGTACACTGCTGCTACTCGCTGTTTGTTTGTTACCTATGCATAATCACTTCGCCCCCACCTACATGTACAAATTACCTCAACTAGCCTGTACCCACACACGGTACCGGTGCCCCCTGTATATAGCCTCGTTATGCTTATTGTGTTACTTTCTATTATTACTTTTTATTTTTGTCTACTTGGTACATTTTTTCTTCTTCTTGAACTGCACTGTTGGTTAACGGCTAGTAAGTAAGCAATTCTCGGTAAAGTCTACACTATTCGGGGGCATGTGACAAATAAAGTTTGATATGATTTGGTTTGAACTGAGGAAGAGGTCAGTGGAGATAAGCTGTGTTCGGAGAGGAAGGCCTGGATATTCTATCCCGATTATTAAAACGCAGATTGCTTCCCTCACATAATTAGAATCTCTATATCTTTCGGGCCTTGCTTATAAATGTGTATTAGTTTGGCACTGGGTCAGGAAGAATTAGTTTAATTTCCATTATTCATTGACCTACAGTAGCAGACGCATCTATCCAGGCTGATTGGCGCTGCCAGAATTGTACATATTACCTGTTTATACAGCTAGTATTTACGGAAGCAATTTGCTGTAAGAGCTTTTTTCTGGGTTTACAACAGCAGCTCTTAACCGGGGGACTTAAGTCTGCAGACAGAATAGCTGATGGACTAATAATTGGTTTAATTCTTTACTGTCACAGTACCTTTAAAAAGTGCATAAAAAAGCCGAGTTCATTAAATGAAAACTCAAAGTTATTGTTCTTTGTCAGGCCAGCAGAAAAGAACCCGAGCAGCAGGGATAGGGATATAGGGATGGCATTCTGCCAAATAAAACAATACACTATTTTAAAGTAAGTAGATGGATTGTCAATATAAGACAATGTGTTTCCTGTGTTGAGTTCCGGATAATTACATTAATTATTATCTAATAATTACACTCATCTCAGATCCAGACACCACGTTCAACCAATATTTACCTGGATTCAGAAGTCGACAAAGAAATGCAATGCTTTTAAGACGACAAGTTCAAAACAATGAACGAATACAATTTCATCGCCAGTCTAGCGTTCGGATTGAAGACATTAAAGGATGGACACAATAGACACAATATTCATCAAACAGATAAAGATTCTCTGCTTAATCTCAATTGTTAACAGGAACAGTGGTTACGTAAACAAACTTCTTGTGACTACTACGTCAGTTATAGACAACACAACAAACGTCAAGCCCTTTTTATGGCCAGTGACATCATGGGGCACAGTGCGTCTCTATTCCCTGTGATTTCAGAGGGTGGACCGACAAACGAGAATCCAGGTCTGGCCTCGACCCTCGTCTCCCCCTTGACTCCCTGTGATGTAATCAGGTCCGCAGCAGTGCAGCTGAGATCATTTCAGTTTCCCCGCAAAACTTTTGAGACAGATTGGATCCGTGACTCCGTATTAGTGGGAAGAACAATAGTTTATCAGAGAGGTTGATGGTAATGAGTTCAGGATCAGTAACCACACAAACAATACCCTTAACAGATGGGAGCCAACAAGTAGCAGCTGCGGAGGCATTGAAGTGTGGAGGAGACTCGCCTCGGAGAGTCACTAAATAAAACGCACTTCTGTCTGGTATATTCTTACGGGACGGTCACTTCGATGACATCATTGGAGACAGTCCAACCTGTGGCCCGGTGACTGGAGGTGACTGGGGCCAGCAGGTGGAGGAGGAAGAGGAGACGACAGACCTGTTCAGGTATGTCCATCCTCAAGGACACCTTGATTTGATCCAATGCATGATTCATCACACAATTCATCACTAACTTGAACAAACTGACCGAGGACGGCCAAGGTGACTGCCGGCTTCTAAAGATAGTGTAGCAAAGAGGTGTTCTTGAGTTCTAACTTGCTGAACTACGTTTGATTTGCCGAGAACTCAGTTCTGATATAATACATTCTACTGACAATATGTTCTGCAGCACACAAAGGCTCAGACACAAAGAGAAATACAGAACATATGATTGAATATGTTCTATAGTTTGATTCTGGCTTACTGAAAAAAAGTGGAACAAAATCCCTGAACAATGAGACTGTCTGAACACGACTCGCTGATGCAGGCTTAACTGAAAATGAAAGAGAAAACGTTATTTGTCTCGCAAAAGTAATACAACATGTACTCTATGCTGCCATATTATTCAAACACTCAGACAAACCTGTCTATTATTTATAAGATGGCAGGTAGCCTAGTGGTTAGAAGTATTGGGTCAATAACAAAAAGGTTGCTGGATCAAATCCCTGAGCTGACTAGATGAAAAATCTTTCTGTACCCTTAAGGAAGGCACTTAACCCTAATTGCTCCACTAAGTCACTCTGGATAAAAGTGTCTACTGAAATGTAATGATTTCTTCATGAATATAGTCATTGTTTTATTCATATTTAATCAGCCCAATCGTCTAGCTGACCTTAGATGAAGGTGATGCATTTCAAAGGAAAGCATTTTTTGATTTCTGATGGGAATTAAAAGTGCCTTAATTATTGTAATACATTCAGCAAATGATGGCTAGCACGTTCGGCTGATCCACTCTTTCAGAGTCCATGAAAACAGCCAGCAGCATAAACACAAAAGTGCCAAACAAACAGATTGTAAAGGTCCCTTTGATTAAGGTAGCAGATTAATCTCAATAAAGAGTCATTCAAAATAATACCCAATGGCTTTAAGTGCACAAAAGGAAAGCTTGCATGGTCAAAAAACGATTCATAAATCAATGGGTAGTATACTTATTATGAATCATATTAGTATGCTGAATGTGTACCTGTTGAGGTAATATAGGTGCAAAGAGGGTAAATAGGAGCAATAGCATTTCTCTGGACACTCGAGGAAACATCGCTCCGTGCAACACTGCGTCTTGCAAAATCACCAGTCCGAGGCTACTCTATGTGCCGGTCAGTGACTCTGTCAGAGCGTGACTGAGAGAGGTCACAGCAAAATGTCCAGGCTTGAATGTATTGGTACTGCATGATAGCAGAGTAAGAAAGTAAGACGTTATAAAAAGGGGAAAGAAGTGATGAGGTGGCATACTGTATAGCATGAACTAACCTCACCAAAATACCACACTCTCATTGGAATTGCAAAACAAAAAGCTAGAGACACATTGAAGTGTACCTTTTGTGATTATGCTTTGTGTTTCAGTACTAAATGGCCAGACTTTTACCATCCTATTTGGAATGTTTCAACATCCCTACAGCAGGTGCCTTCTTTCTGCCAATGGCATCGGATGCAGCTTCATCATCCAACACTGCTAACAAATCTTGCACATCCCCTTGGAGGCATGTTCCTGCCCAATCAGATCTCTTCCCATCCCCTTGGAGGCATGGCCCTGCCCAATCAGATCTCTTCCCAACCCCTTGGAGGCATGGCCCTGACCAATCAGATCTCTTCCCATCCCCTCCATGGACTCCCAAGTCAGACTCGCTTTTGTTGTCAAGGCCCTATAATGAACTCTGACACCTCATAGTTAGCGAGCCAAGCAAACACACGTCTGGTGCATCCCACCACAAACAAAAGTTGCTGGATATTGGTTGGAACTCAAACACGCTGTCGTACAGGTTGATCCAGAGCTCAATTAGTAACATCTGGTGAGTATGCAGGCCATGGAAGAACTGGGACATATTCAGTTTCCAGGAATTGTGTAGAGACCCTTGCGACATGGGGACATGCATTATCATGCTGAAACATGAGGTGATGGCGGCAGATGAATGGCACGACAATAGGCCTCAGGATCTCGTCACGGTATTTCCGTACATGCAAATCGATAAAAATCAATTGATTTTGTTGTCCGGAGCTTATGCCCGCCCATACTATAACCCCACCGCCTCCATGGTGCACGCTGTTAATAATGTTGACATCAGCAAACCGCTCGCCCATTTTTGTTCATTATTGGAAGTGTCTCAGTTGTCAGAGAAGATCCGACCGCCTCCTGTGTCCTTTGTTCCCCATGCTGCAATGACCTGCTGTATGTCATCTCTTTGAAGAAACTGTGATCCCAAAATGTTAATTGATATCTTGTTCCCTTACTACTGAGAGCTACAATTGTATAGTGAGATAATGATATTGTTTTGCCTTTAGCACAAGCTAGTCAAAAGTTCAATATGTCCACATTCTGCTCAAAGACTCATTGATGTCAAACACCATATGGCGAGAAAGAGAGGATGGTTGGAATTGACTGGTGGATAGGGACTGGTACCTACAGTGTCTTCAGTAAGTATTCACAACCCTTGACTTATTCCACATTTTGTTGTGTTGCAGTCTGAATAAAAAATGGATTAAACATATATATTTTTTTAAATCATGAGTCTACACACTATACCTGATAATGAAAACGTCTAAACAGGTTTTTAGAAATGTTTGGACATTAATTGAAAATGAAATACATAAATAGGTCATGTACATACAGTACCAGTTTTCTCTGGGATCATACGCCAAGAGCATTCAAAGCTGTCATCAAGGCAAAGGGTGGCTACTTTGAATAATCTAAAATATATTTTGATTTGTTTTAATACTTTTTTTGGTTACTACATGATTCTATATGTGTTATTTCATAGTTTTGATATCTTCACTATTATTTTACAATGAAGAAAAGTCCAAATTAAGAAAAATCCTGGAATGGGTAGGTGTGTCCAAACCTTTGACTGGTACTATAAGTATTCACACCCCTTTGCTATGACACTCCAAATTAATCTCAGGTGAATCCAATTTCCTTTGATTATCCTTGAGATGTCACTACAATTTGGTTGGAGTCCACCTGTGGCCAATTCAAGAGTTTGGACATGATTTAGAAAGAAACACACCTGTCTATATAAGGTCCCACAGTTGACAGTGCGTGTCAGAGCAGAAACTCTGCCATGAAGTCAAAGGAACTGTCTGTAGATCTCCGAGATAGTATATGCCTCATCACAATTCTATCAGGGGAAAGGTGTTGAAAGTTTCCAAGAGAACAGTGGTCTCCATCATTGGGAAATGGAAAATATATGGAACTACCCAGACTCAGCCTAGAGCTGGCCGTCCGTCTTGGTCAAAGAGGTGACCAAGAACCCAATATCAGAACTACAGAGTTCCTTGATTGAGATGGGAGAACCTGCCAGAAGGACAGCAGTTTCTACAGCATTTCACCAATCTGGGATTTATAGGAGAGCGGCTAGATGGAAGCCACTCCTTTGAAAAAGACACATGACAGCATGCCTAGAGTGTTCATAAAGGCACTTGAAAGTCTCTGGGATTATAAGGAAAAGGATTCTGTGGTCTGATGTGACAAAAATTGAACTATTTGGGCTGAACACAAAGGTCTATGTCTGGAAAAAAATCATGTACTGCTCATTACCCGTCTAACACCATCCCTAACATGAAGAATGGTGGTGGCAGCATTGTACTATGGGGATGCTTTTCAGTGGCAGGGACTGGGTGACTGGTAAGGCTAGAGGGAACAATGAATGGAGCCAAATACAGGACAATTCTGTATTTGACTACAAGTGCAAACAACCTTAGACATGGGCGAATATTTGTGTTCCAACAGGATAAGTAACCCAAGCATACAGCCAAAGCAACACCAGAATGGCTTCAGAACAAGAATGTGAAAGTCTTTGAGAGGCCCAGCCAAAGCCCAGACTTGAATCCCATTGAGCATCTATGGGCTCAAAGCTGCAATCGACACCAAAATGATTTCTAAAAAGCATTGACTCAGGGGTGTGAATACTTATGTCAATTAAATATTTATACATTTCATTTTCAATACATTTGAAAAAAAATCTTCAACATGTTATCAGTTCGTCATCAAGGGATATTGTGTGTAGATGGGTGAAAAAACAACTAATTTATAATCCATTTGGAATTCAGGCTGTAATACAACAAAATGTGGAATAAGTCAAGGGATATGAACACTTTCTGAAGGTACTGTATATTACGGATGCAGTAAATCTCACACTAACAAAGGCATATGTAAACGGATAATAGAGCACATCAATAATAATCACATCACTGAAACTATGATTAAGCCAAACCTAGTATCTTTACTAGGGAACATAGCTAAGCTTATCTTACATTGGCACTATGACAGTTTCAACAACTTAGAAGACCGCAGATGATAAAACAACCTTTCCCTGTTCCAACCTTTCCGCTCATCCCAATTTGGGAACCAAGCCAAGCTCTCTGAGCAGCAACCTTGACAGATCAGATCATTCCAGACTGACTCCCTATCGCCTGCCATCAAAACTACCTTCCACCGTATCAGCTCATGTTACAATGGCAACACTCTTATCTGAGATCTAGCGTTGAGATAAGCGGAAAATGAATATCAACTCAATTGGCCATCGATTGCACTGCTAATTAGACCTAATTCAATTTCACAATTCCCTTTTCTAGTTTCCCTACTCTGTTTTTAACCCAAAGGAAATTAAGAGCAGTTTGTCTGCTAGTATATCTCATTTTGGAGGAAAACTGTGATTCCCACAACGGACTAATTTCACAGGGAACACCCTGACTTTGGGGATGCTGTTGATTAGAGAAATGACTTTGCAATTAAGACACTCATAATGAACTGATTCAGAAAAAAAGCATGTCTTTGTTTTGCCACTGGCAGAGGTCTGACCTAATACTGAACCTCCAAGATGATGACATTACATCTATGTGCACGCCCTGGAATAGGGCTTCTCATTGAGATTACATTCTAATAAGCGTGTGTGTGTGTGTGTGTGTGTGTGTGTGTGTGTGTGTGTGTGTAGATGTGTGACTGACTGACTGACTGACAGATAGAGGAGTGCATGTTGCACTGATGGCACATTTTCTTCTATTTCATTATCGACTGTAGCTCAGATAATGACGGTTTCGATAAAATCTGATTCTGTGATTTAAGAGTAACTTTCGAAATCCAGATGTTTTAGGCTAAGTTATAGTGAAAGATGTCAATTCTGGTCTTCATTTTGACAGTTGGAAGCAAAAGTTAGTTCAACTCTACTGTTGAAATCGTGATGCAGAGGCACCTTGAGAAGGTTCCTCTACGTCATCTCAAGGGAGGGGTTTGGTTTGAAAGACACTCCCTTCTAGATGTGCTGGCTGGTACCACCTCAAGGTTTACTATAAAAGCAGGTGATAGGTGCCTTATTTGGGAATGGTATTGAATAATTTTGCACGCCCAATTTTTCAGTTTTTGATTTGTAAAAAAAGTTTGAAATATCCAATAAATGTCGTTCCACTACATGATTGTGTCCCACTTGCTGTTGATTCTTCACAAAACAAATACAGTTTTATATCTTTATGTTTGAAGCCTGAAATGTGGCAAAAGGTCGCAAAGTTCAAGGGGGCCGAATACTTTCGCAAGGCACTGTAATTCAAAAGGCAGTAAGGCATATTTCCGCAGACTTCCGCCGAAGCTGGCGCCTCTCCTTGTTTGGGCGGCAGTCGACATCACCGGCTTTCTAGCCGCCACCGATCTACATTTCTTTTACCATTTGTTTTGTCTTGATTGTACACACCTGGTTTCCATTAAGTTATAATGTATTCCCTATTGAACCCTCTGGTTCCCACATGGTTCTCTGCCTGTTTGTTCTTTGTTAAGTGGTCACCTTTATTGTGAGCTGGAGTATTTATCCCTGCATGGATTTAGTTGTGTTTATCTGAACGAGTAAAGTACATTTGTTAGTCAGTTTTGTGTCCTGCACCTGACTCCCTGCTGCACATTTATTCTTAATTCTTAACTATAAATAAAATGGTTTACCCTTTCGTAAACATCTACGTGATTTTACATGTAGACTATGGGGATTGTATGTGTACATGTGTAGCTATATCCATTGTAACAGGAAATAGATAACAATGCTGGTCATGTCAATTCCTTGTATTTTTTCCAAACCAGAATGACTGATTGCTGGGGCAGTCTGCTTAAACAGTTGTCCCATAATTTAAAGGTTAGGAGTTCTAATCCCACATAAGGAAGATTCCTTTGTTTTTAAAATCCTTTGTTTTCTATATTCATCCTGGTCCCACACACTTCTAATTCTGAAAAGGTAGTCGTTGTCGGTTTTTATACAGTACCTAAGACCAATCTGTGAATTAATCTGACCATGGTAAAAATGAGCTACTACATAAATACTGTAATGCAGGTGGATTGAATTGAGCCCCAAATCTTCATTTTCAAGGTGAGGATTGCACTTTTCTTCCCAACACAATAGCGCAATAAATGTGAGTCCACGTTTCAAAGATACATTTTTTTGCACCACATGGGGGATTTGAATGTACACCATAAGTGGCAACAGATGTCAGGAACTCGCCAGCTTACCACTGCGAGCTAACTGTCCAGAGCCATATTTGCTCACGGTGCACATCATTTTATTATCAGAGCGTGTCAGTAGACTTCTGGTAAGTACTGTATGCTTTAGTGAGAAAGTGTTGGGATCAGGTACAACTACATTTACCCACCCCCAAATCAATATTCATGAGGAATTGCCCCACCCACAACTTCTCACTTGAATGTATTTTTTTATTTGAAAGGGTTGGGCAAAGGCTGAAATTGGGGTTGAGAGTAACCATTTAAAGGACATGAGTATCCTACAGTGACCTGTGTAAAAAGCAGACATGTCAAAGTGGAATATATTTCTGTAGGAATAGGTACATTCATATCTGCCACATGATAGAAACGTATCACTCCCAGCTTGTTGACGTTCAATGATGTCACTCAATGTAAGCTATGTAGAAAACCATTTTCTAATCAATGGCCCGTTTACTTTCTAATTTTAACACCAAACAAACACCATTTCAATCAGTTTAGTTGATTGAGTTCACAGTGGGAACAACAGTTTTGCATTCACCAGATTTTTTTTTGTCTTCAAATAACTTATTTTTGAATGGTATTTCCCTTACACAATGCAGTGTTATCTGTATCAAACTGTTAGATTGATTCACCCCATTTCAATGCTTAATCATTTCTTGATTCATTCTGTTAGAGGGATACTTCCCATTTCGGAAATGAAAACAAAATTGACGCAACATCACTTTGGTTGAGAACCCACTCTGCATTGTACTGTTATGCTGTTGGTTTGGGACTGAGGGTGTCACTGTCACCAAAATAATCATTGCTCTTTGCACGAGTAACAGCCCTTGTGAAACTATAGTAAACTGTTAAAACTTTAATATGTTATGGCAACAGATTTTTCTGACCCTCCTTTCATTATGCCTTTATAACCCTGTCATAAGACAAAAATAACTGATCTCATCAAGAGTCATAACAGCTCTTGTAAGTTTATGAGAAAAAACAGCATGCCACTGTCAATGTACAGTGCATTCGGAAAGTATTCAGAACCCTTGACTTTTTCCATATTTTGTTACATTACAGCCGAATCCACCCAAACTGCAAAGCAGTTTGACACATACAACAACACAGAGTTACACATGGAATAAACAAACATAAAATCAATAACACAGTAGAAAAACCTATATGCAGCATGCACAAATGAGGCAGGATAAGAGAGGTAAGGCAATAAACAGGCCATGGTGGCGAAGTAATTACAATATAGCAATTAAACACTGGAATGGTAGAATGTGCAGAAGAGGAATGTGCAAGTACAGATAATGGGATGCAAAGGAGCAAGATAAATAAATAAATACAGTATGGGGATGAGGTAGATTGGAAGGGCTATTTACAGATGAGCTATGTACAGGTGCAGTGATCTGTGAGCTGCTCTGACAGCTGGTGCTTAAAGCTAGTGAGGGAGGTAAGAGTCTCCAGCTTTAGTGATTTTTGCAGTTCGTTCCAGTCATTGGCAGCAGAGAACTGGAAGGAAAGGCAGCCAAAGGAAGAATTGGCTTTGGGGGTGACATATACCTGATGGAGCGAGTGCTACAGGTGGGTGCTACTATGGTGACCAGTGAGCTGAGATAAGGTGGGGCTTTACCTAGCAGAGACTTGTAGATGACCTGGAGCCTGTTGGTTTGGCAACGAGTATGAAGCGAGGGCCAGCCAACGAGAGCGTATAGGCAGCAGTGGTGGGTAGTATATGGGGCTTTGATGACATAACGGATGGCACTGTGATAGATTGCATCCAATTTGTTGACTAGAGGGGGAAAGACTAGGGGATGGGGGGGAGACTAGAGGATAGGAGGGGAGTAAAGACTAGGGGATAGGGGGGAGACTAGGGGATAGGAGGGGGGAAAGACTAGGGGAGAGATTGTGGGAGACTAGGGGATAGGAGGGGAGGAAAGACTAGGGGATAGGAGAGGAGGAAAGACTAGAGGAGGGGAGGAAAGACTAGAGGAGAGGAGGGGGAAAGACTAGTGGATAGGAGGGGACCAGGCAAGGCAATCATTTGAGAAACCAAGGCTGTTGAGTCTGCCAATAGGAATGTTGTGATTGACAGAGTCGAAAGCCTTAGCCAGGTCGATGAATACGGCTACTCAGTAATGACTCTTATGGTGGTTATGATATCGTTTAGGACCTTGAGCATGGCTAAGGTGCACCCATGACCAGCTCTGAAACCAGATTGCATAGCGGAGAAGGTATGGTGGGATTCGAAATGGTCGGTAATCTATTTGTTATCTTGGCTTTCTAAGACCTTAGAAAGGCAAGGAAGAATATATAGAGGCTCCATAAGACAGTAATCACTAACCAGGTCAGTAATGGACAAGACATATTGATATTAGAGAGAGGCATGCGTTTGATATTAGGGTGATCAATAGGGGTCCAGTTGAGTGGTTGGGCTGCCTGGAGACACGTCGGTTCAGACAGCTAGCAGGCCGGGGCTAGCAAGCTAGCAGACCGGGGCTAGCAAGCTAGCAGAAGGGCCTTAGAGGAACGACTCAACGGAGGAAAGTCTGTTTTTGCCTCGGTGTGCGGCGACGTCAATAGACCAGTAGGGTTCAGAGTAGCAGAGGGGTCCAAGTCAATTGGCAAATTAGGCATACTTGCCCAAGAAATTGGCCGATGGATCTATACAGCTAACAGTCCAATATGCTCTAGACAGCTAGCGAGCCGCGGCTACCGGACGGGCATTCAGGGGATGTCGCAATGTAGAGGCCAGTTGAGTACCCCCTCGAGCAGATTACGGAGTAGTCCAGTCGTGAAGGATCGGCGGGGTTCCGTGCCCCGCACCGGCAGTAGAAGGGGTCCGGATATTGTAGACCAGGAGTGGTTGATGGGCCTCTTTAGCTAGCCGGGAGAAAGGGCCTGGCATGGGCTAGCTCCAGGATAATTGGTGTTTGCTCCGGGACTGATGTTAGCCAGTAGTCACTCGGATAGCAGCTAGCCAGCTGCAAAGATTCAGGTTGAAAATGTCCAGAGCTTGTGGTTGGAATCCAGGGATATGGAGAAAAAATAGGTCCGGTATGCTCTGGTTTAAGTCGCGTTGTACAAACTGCCGAGAACTTTTCGAGCTAAAGGTTAGCTGATGACCGCTAGCAATGGTTAGCTGACTACTAGTTAGTAGCTAGTGAGCTGGCTAGGTTCTGTTGGTGGACTCCGAATTCGAGGTGAATAATACTTTAGAAAAATAAATCAGATCCTCACAACATTGGATGAGGCGGATTGCAGGAGGGTGTTTTGAAGTTGAGTATTAGAAAAAAATATGAAAAAGATATGCAAAGAAAAAGATATATACACTGGACAAGACGAGGAAAAAAGACGTCTGACTGCTACGCCATCTTGGATTCTCTCAAGCTCTGTCTTCATGGATGGGGAGCTTGGCTGGACAGCTATTTTCAGGTCTCTCCAGAGATGATCAAGTCCAGGCTCTGGCTGGGCCACTCAAGGACATTCAGTGACTTGTCCCAAAGCCACTCCTGCGTTGTCGCGGCTGTGTGCTTAGGGCCATTGTCCTTTTGGAAGGTGAACCTTCGCCCAAGTCTGAGGTCATGAGTGCTCTGGAGCAGGTTTTCATCAAAGATCTCTCTGTACTTTGCTCCATTCATCTTTCGCTCGATCCTGATTAGACTCCCTGCCACTGAAAAACATTCCCACAGCATGATGCTGTCACGACCCTGCTTCACCATAAGGATGGTGCCAGGTTTCCTCCAGATGTGACGCTTGGCATTCAGGCCAGAGAATCTTGGTCTGAGAGTCTTCAGGTGCCTTTGGCAAACTCCAAGTGGGCTGTCATGTGCCTCCTACTGAGGAGTGGCTTCCATCTGGCCACTCTACCATAAAGGCGTGATTCGTGGGGGGCTGCAGAGATACTGGTCCTTCTGGAAGGTTCCCCCATCTCCACAGATGAACTCTGGAGCTCTGTCAGAGTGCCCATCGGTTTCTTGGTCACCTCCCTGACCCGATTGCTCAGTTTGGCCTGGGCGGCCAGCTCTAGGAAGAGTCTTGGTGGTTCCAAACTTCTTCCTTTTATGAATGATGGAGGCCACTGTGTTCTTGAGAATCTTCAATGCTGTAGACATTTTTTGGTACCCTTCCCCAGACCTGTGCCTCGACACAATCCTGTCTTGAAGCTCTATGGACAATTCCTTCGACCTCATGGCTTGGTTTTTGCTGAGACATGCACTATATAGAGAGTTGTGTGCCTTTCTAAATCATGTTAATTCAATTACATTTTTCACAGGTGGACTCCAATCAAGTTGTAGAAACATTTTAAGGATGATCAATGGAAACAGGATACACCTAAGCTCAATTTTGAGTCTCATAGCAAAGGGTCTGAATACTTATGTAAATAAGGTTTATCTTTTTTTTATTTGCTCAAATTAAAAACAAATGTTTTCACTTTGTTATTATGGGGCATTGTGTGTAGATTGCTGAGGATTAAAAAAAAAACTATTTCAGAATAATGCTGTAACGTAACAAAATGTGGAAAAGTTAAGGGGTCTGAATACTTTCCAAAGGCACTCTACATTGGTACTGGTTATAACAGATGTTATACAACTTAATAAACCCCTCTGTCTTCCGTCACACCTGGCCACTCACACAACAGTGCTGCCACCAACCCTCTGCTTGAACAGTTGGGCACTTAGCCCCTCACTGCAGCCTTACACAGTAATCCTCCAAGGGGCAGTGAGCCATGGAGAGGGCCTTGTAAGTGGACAAAACACTCTAAGCATGCTTTCCACAGCGCTTAACCACACCATTATTAGCATGACTTATCTGCAAGACACCTCTTCACACATTCCACTTTCACCAACGGGCTCGGTCCACTGCTACTACTGCTGCTGGACATTTGTGTGTGATTTATTGTGTGGTAGTGGATAGGGTCTACAGACTATTGCCGAAGAAGCCATCTGTAGTGCAAAGAGAGGCATTCTCTGGTTTAAGCACAGGTTTGATTACTATAATCTGGTGACAACCACTTGCAGCACATTCAAATCAAACACACACACACAAGCCCACATAGGCAGATATATACACATGCATGCACACACACACACACACCCACGTACGCACATGCACACACACACACAAACACACCCACACAAACACACCCACACAAACACACACACACAGACGACCAGTTATATTTCAAATGGAGAAAAGAAGGGGGAAAAATAACTATGTTATTACTGATTAGGATCCAACGAAATGTTCAAAAGTTGTACATTCCTCAGCACTCTTTGGTTCTAAAGCAACATTATTATTCCGGTTTGAAGTGACAGATTTTTTTTCTCTGGCTTTGATGTTGATGGTAGTTAATCACTGAGAATTCTCCGGGAGAAGAAAAGCATTACAAGAGACTCCTGATTGCTTTTGTTTGTTATGTTCAACTTCCTTTGTTATTCCCCTTTAATGCTCTTTCTATATCTCTCCCTCTGTCTTCCTCTCCCCCCCTCGCTTTCTTCTCTCTCCCAAGTCTCCCTCTCTCTCCATCCTACCCCCGCCTCTCTCTCTCTCTTTCTCTCTCCCACCCTTTGTCTTCATCTATTCTTAGCGTAGCATTTTACTTTTTGGCAGCATCACAACAAGATATAGATCTCGTTAATTCTTAGCTCGCAGCGTGTTTTGAAACATGCAACTATTTTCCTCCCTGCACTTCATTGATGCTTCATTCTTTTTTTATTAGCACTACAATGGTAAATAATTAGTTGCACACGGTTCATAAAAAGAACACAGAAATTTGAATAGAGCCCTGATGCGTCATCATAAACACTGTGCCAGAAATGTACAGTCCCATTATTTCTGTTCATTTGGGAATGGATCGGAAGAGACATGCTTTCCTCTCATGATGTTATTACATGGAGATTTGTGAAACTGACGCAATAACTAATTGTATTATCCTCCAGTTCTGGTCAAATGTATATGTTTTTCAAATATTGCACAAGACTACAATTATTTGTACGAGTGAAGGCTGGCAGTTCCAATGGCATGATCGATTTGCTTGTTAAAATGTATACTGTATACACACAGTTTAAACAACACCAGGGGATACTGAACAGACATGCGCATGATTATGTAATAGGTGTAGATTAAATGTGTCTAATTATGCAAGATACTTTGGGGCAAAAGTCCTGGTCAGTCCAGGACCTGTTGTCCAGAATTCCCCAAGGAAACATTAATGATCATGTCACATATCCCACCCTCATCAGCAAAATGAATTAGGTTGTTGCCTGCCACGTGTCCAATTTCACATATTTGAACGCTAATCCATTTATGGCCCTCATTATCGCCACAGATATGCTCCTGATTGAAATAGGATAAATTCATGAGTAATTAAATAAGTGACAAGGTTGCTCTGTGACCTTCCCATAAAGTAGCGCAGTAACAAAGTAAATCTATAACTCATTGTGCATCTTAGGTAACGTGTAATGCATCAGCATAAAAATCCATGCCTTTAAGCAGTCAAAAGTGGGAGTCCGGTTTTGTATCTAAATTGAGCTTTCACATTTGAATAATGTCAGATTTTCAGGAATTGATTGATCCCCTGATTGTACATTTCTCATACGAAGCTAGCATAAAATCGGTAAACAAGGCTAATGGACTCCAAGGACACACTGGAGAAATGTACTATGCTGTTGACATCCTTGTCGTGGCTCTAACCTGATTTCAACAACAAGCCTAGTTTCTCCGAAGACAAAGACAGGCTCAGTATTTCGAACAGGCAAACATGCGGAGTAAATGCGCAGTCTTATGCACCACAACAACAAAAGGAAAATTAAAGTTCAATAGCAGCTGTTTGTCTCCTCAGCATCATTTTGGCTGTCAGTTTACCTTCATCCATGCGTCGGGCCTCGCGGCGTTGAGAGGGAGGAAGGAAGCTGTCACAACGACCTCCAGCAACAAACACACTCGACACTAAGCTGGACGTACACATCTCCTGTGCCAGACCCTCAAGGTGTGTGTGTTTGGAGTGGGGGTTAGTGCAGGCAAACCCACGTCTCTTATCCACACCACTGAGGAGGCAGCACCACAACCGGCCAATTAATTGGACTGGAACAGTTTGGAGGCCACAGTCGGGTTATTTAAGTACACTTCATGCACCTCTTCTTTAACACACTTACCGAAGATTGAGTCTGTATGGCTATGCCTTATCCTAAAGTCAAGATAAAAGAGTGGGGCACAGCTGCACAATGCCAAAAAGACAATGTCAGAAATACCATTTACACTTTACACTCACAACCTGTATACGTGTTGAAAATGACAGATTTGGTCACTGATAAACACCTAAATTGGAATGCAGTGGCTGTGCAGTAACATGCTGTACTTGACAACAGAGCTCAAGGGTCCCCTCTTTACAGTGCTGTACGGGATTCAACTGACTGACGTTCTAAATGTGAGCACCAAGTCAACAAGAATGTGCCCCCATCCCTCCTGACAATTGGGCTACTTTTCTAACGTTTTGTTGTCCAAGAGAGGGGAATGCTGGAAATCAAGAGGACTCGATTTGTTCTGAAAGGTAAGTAAATAAATACTGCTTTGATGTCATACAAGCAAACCACACACCTGTCCAAATTTGCACCTCGCAATTTCCATATTATAAAACTCATTTCATATACACTATCAACGTTTATGATCACTATGTTTGATGTACAAGATGACATGGTGTCATACCCTGGGTTGTCCTGAACAGAATGAGCCTATGTTTGTTGTATTGTGAACAAAATTAGCCGCGGCGCACGCACCAAAATTATTATCTGTTTCTCTGAAGTGTCTTGTGAAAGCCTAACAGTGTAAGGTCGTATTTTACAACTTAGCTAGTCATGGTGGAAATAGTATACGCTTTCGAAATGCCCACCTGACCCAGATTGAAATGTATAATGGACTATTTTTTTTATTGTGTAAACAACAGAAATTGTGTGAAGGAGGGGATGCAGGGCTGTGTACCAAACACAAACAATTTAAGTCTGCTTTCTTCAGTTGCTCAACAGCACAGCTAGGAGAGCTCACAAAAGCATCTCACAGTGGAAGGCTCTTTCCTTGAGCCAAGTGCATTGAAATTATTCAGTAATTGTGCATACTTTGGATGAGATGTGTGATCACTTGGAGATACCATTTAAACCTCTGACTCAAAACCTTGTATTTTTTTGGTGTTGTCTTATGTTGCACCTACCCCATATTTTACAGGAGTGTTATTATTATGTTACTGAATGTATACCGAGTGTTTTCAGATTTTGTTATCGACAAATGCTGTGAAAAGTACAGTTCATGTAAAATGCAGATACAATCAACAGGGTAATGACTGCATTCAGTCTTGTGTCAGGTGAACTCTTTGTGTCCTCATCTTTTGTCTTATACGTGTCCCCTTTCAATCGCTAACTCGGTTATGCATGAGGTTTCTCATATTTCTTCTGTTTGATACATTTCAGTGTGGCCCTATGCATGTAGGTCAATTCCCACCACTGTTAAGGGTTAGAGTGTAAACCTAATTCCCGATAGCACAGACAAAAATGTGTGAATACAACTAGCACAAACAAACAACGAGTTTCGTCAATTCATACATATTCTCTTTAGGACTCACAAATTATGGAACACGTGCATGCACACACACACATGCGCGCACCAACGCACGCACACACACACACACACACACACACACACACACACACACACACACACACATTTTAAATACTATATTTGAATCCACAAATCATATTACATTCTGTCAAGTCTACAATTAGATTAACTTCTGATTCCACACGCATGTTGAGCCACACTACAATTATATCTAGTTGGGAATATTTCAACAATTGAATCAGGCAGTACTGACTCATTGCCTCTTGGGAACTATCATACTTCTTTGCTTAAGAATGCGAAGCCAGACTTTCTCATGAAATGACTGAACATTCGTAATAGGATCATGTCTGTCTGACCCAGCAACACAATAACTAGAGAAACAAGGAAGAAAGGAGACAAACACACACAAACACACACCCAGACACACAAATGCACACACCACTCTCTACTCCACTGGCTTATCAGTGAGGCAGACAATGCTATCCCACATGTAATAAGAGCTATCATCATGGGCCTGGGAGTGCATTACAGGGCCTCAGATTGGGGCTCTCGCGGGGGCAGACAGGAGGTACCAGAACCATGGAAGGGGGCAAAGCTGCTTAGCCAAGTAGAGGAAATGAAAGAAGGCTCTGGTTCTTTCCTCCAGAGGAAACACCATGCTTGAGTGAAGAGGCAGTGTTTGAGAGAGACAGACACTGCATGGCACAAAGAGGACAGAGTGGTAATAGAGATTTGTGATAAGGTGAAAGAGAAATAAAAAGAAAGGATAAGGGAAGGCTACTGCTGTGATATGGCCAGGGTTGGAAATTTACAAGGCTCCAATTTATAGACCTTGGTGTAGCTTTCCAACATGTTCATTATGTTTATGAGTCACGTTTGCTCCACACTCTCTGTAAAGCAGCAGTGAACAATGCACTATTCATGGCTTTGGAGTGTCGTTACCCAATAGTAAATTAAAATATTTGTAATAGGGATTCATAAAAATCCTGCCCCTCTATGACATCATTTAGGTTTTATGAACACATGCATAATGTGTTATTATGCAAAGGCAGCTTGATATAAAGTATCTCAAAACTTGCTATATGTGTTCATTGATGCTTATGTATCCCTATGACCAGGCCTTCTCAGGATAAGGTAAGACCCAGATGCAGACAGTGTCGAGGTAACAATGTTCGTTACAGCAACAGAGGCAAAGGTACAGGATGGCAGGCAGACTCAGGGTCAGGTCAGGCAGAGGTCGGAAATCCAGATAGGGGCTAAGGTACAGGACGGCAGGCAGGCAGAGTGGTCAGGCAGGCGGTTTCAGGGTCAGGACAGATAAGGGTCAACATCCAGGAGGGCGAGAAAAAGAGAGGCTGGGAAAAGACCGGAGCAGACTGGACAACGCTGGTAAGTTTGACAAACTAGACATACTGGCAACAGACAAACAGGGATCACAGGTATAAATACACAGGGGATAATGGGGAAGAGAGGTGACACCTGGAGGGGGGTGGAGACAATCACAAAGACAGGTGAAACAATTCAGGTCGTGACAGGCCTATGACATAAATGCCACAAGATAAGAATATACAGTATGTTAACATTTTCACAAATATATATAGTCAAATTTGCTAGAACAAAATAATAATTTTAAGCAGTTATTTTGGTCCGTTTTATCCACAGCAACTTGTCATTAATGTACATTTTATTAATTCAAAGTGTTATGTTTCTGTGATACTCTGAAGCTGAGAAAATGGTTATTGTGCTAACCTGATGTACTGGTTTGAGCAAAGACAGTGGTTCCCAACTAGGGGTACTAGGACCCCCGATCCACAGGGGTAACTTGAGAAGACTCATGAGACCATAGACTTACTGGTAAAATGCACATGCGCAAAATTCAGTTGGTGGTGCATTAAGTGAAAACGGTTGGGAACCAATGACCTAAGATAGCGACCACCATTGGCAATATGTGCACTGGTGCCATCAGACTTTTAGCTCTAACTTTGAGCTATTAACTCAGTTCGAATGGCGTCTTCAAGATGAGGCTCTCAACTTGGTATAGAGACATTGACTGGAATCGAAATATGTCTTTTAATTATTATTACATTATTATTTATTATTTTGTTATAGTGTTTGCCATAGTGGTTGTTCACCTTAGTGGTGCACCACTACAAAATATATCTGTTTTTTTTATTCCTCCATATTAACACAGAAATCATCAAACATTACATTTTTTGGGGGTCAGTAACTAGTTGCTTGACAAAGTCCTACAATATCAGAAGGATTGTTTAGAGGTTCAAAATTGACCCCTGTTGGTGCTTTTATGGTTTACTGGTCCGTCTTCCTGGCTTATAACTGCAGCAAACATGGTCAAGACTTTCTTATTACCTTCATATTGTGTTACACAATTGATTATGCCAATGGGGATCCTTGTTTGTTGTGAACAATTAATTGAGAGGAGTATTATTTTCTTAATTTATTTTCATAATCAAAGCTGTGTAAACCAAAGACTCAATCTACTTTTAGAGGCAATTTTACCAAGCTGATTTCAAAATGTGAGTCAGACAATGGCTGCACAACAACACACCTGGTCTGACTGTTTATATACAGGGCAGGATTACTACTATACACCTGGTGTGACTGCTTGTACACAGGGCCAGATTACTTCATTTACACATTTTACGTAAAGTATTGTTCTTATACATACTTTGGCCTAGAACCATACCTGTTAGTGGAGTCTATATCTGTTACTCGTAAAGAGCCTTAAACCATTCTGCAATCTAATTGTACCACAGTAAAACGACCTGTTTATGTGCTACTGGTGCTGCAAAGCAAACTTGATTAAGTTGAACTGCAACATTGTTAATGAAGTGTATATC
This sequence comes from Oncorhynchus mykiss, assembly GCF_013265735.2. Taxonomy (NCBI): domain Eukaryota; kingdom Metazoa; phylum Chordata; class Actinopteri; order Salmoniformes; family Salmonidae; genus Oncorhynchus; species Oncorhynchus mykiss. Next base: position 21,695,097 of record NC_048582.1, read on the forward strand.
ATTTTATAGGCCTCAATCCTGACACATATTTCACTTTGAGGCTCTAAAATGGAGTTGATGCTCTAAGAATGCGTGAGTTTAAGAGGAGGAAGACGTCGAGATGACAGCCATTGTGGGTGGAAACTGTCATCTATGTTTAAAAAGAGACGATTTGCAGGAACCTGTGCCTGAAACATGAAAGGGTACCATTTGATTTATTAAAATGCACCAGACACTGATAACGTATGATGGTTCCATCTATCCTTGGTTCGATGTTAATTCTCCTACTGTATTTCACAGCAGGGTGAGCGTCACGGGGGGAGGTGCCCAGCATTTTTTCCTTGAAGTCACACTGATCAGTCTGTTTTTTTTCTTCATCAGGACAATTCATTTACAGCCTCACTCAACCTAACTTAGGATCATTCTCTCACATAATTTAGTATGGCTATAACCTGTTTGATGTCTCACATAAATATTGCATGCACAGGACACCACCGGAAAGTAAAAATTTCTTGCGAGCGAAAGAAGGAGGGTATTGAACTTGCAGCATCTGATTAGACGTTTGTCATTCACGATTGGGGAATGGGGCTTTCTAAATCATTTAGCACCTGACATTAGCAGGGTATGGCAGGTTTCGGTTGGGTCACCGACCCCCATCATTTTACCATTTCAAAGCAGAGTGGATTTGATTCGAAAGGGTTAACAAAGGTGCCCAGTGCTCCAGTTTACAGGCTGAGCTCTGCATCGGAGGACCTGCCCTCCTGCTAAACCAGGGAAAAAGAGCTCACATCTCAGAATTAATATCAGTTTCCATGCCAAGATGTATAAAAATAGTGAAGCAACTAACTACCCTTGTTACCTATGGGAAGGTAGATGTCCTTGGCAGAATGCAAAGATGGTTCAGATTGTATTGGATTGGGAGGTTAATTAGAAATGAGGGATCTATCTGGCTCTTTGGCTCTCAGTGTTTCACATTGAGCTACTGAGTCTCTGTTGGGCCCTTGCTGAAATGCCTCCTCATTATGAAGGGCTACTTTCAGCCTTATTGTTTTAGCTAACTCTCGATAATAGTTATGTGATTCATAAATGTGCATTTGACACTGTTGAAAAAGATCCCTGGTACTGCATTATGCTTATGGTAATGTAATTAAGTGGCTTTTGTGTCCTGACCCTCCATCCAGTAGTTGACCGTTATTGCTAATGCACAGATCAGTGGCAACAGACAGTAGGTAGACAGATGCGTCAGCAAAAACTGGAGTAACTTGTCCTCAACCCTCTCACAATTTCCTCTCAGTATTTATAAGAGAACGAAAGATACATCTAAGATGCAGATATTTTTCCTCAGTGAAACATTGTTTCCACAAGAAAGTAAATGTCAAAAGATATTCCCTTTCATTTGAGAGGGTACACATTTTACTTTTTGTTGACTTTGAAAACAACTATATACATATCTCAGACACATTTATTGATAAAGATTTACAAAAGGCGAGGTCTGTTACACAGGTAACTGAGAACACAGTGTCTGAGTGCACATACCAACATGACAGTTTCAGCAATGTACTTACTGCTTAGCTGTAACTTCATAATTGACTGGCATGAAAAGAAAGAAATACATTATTCTCACAAGTACAGCAGAGAACATTCAATCACCAGGGAACATTGGGGAGAGGAGTGTGACTGATTCACATAAACAGTGTTTCAGTGGTGAGTCACATTCACAACATACAGGCAGAGTATTGTGGATCATAAATGCAAAGCTGTAATCCGTGTATTGAACACCAGCTTGCTTGCTTTGTTACCAGCTACAGTTTAAAGGCTCAGTGCTGTCAAAAAAAGTGATTTTACTGTGTTTTATATACTGTCACGCCCTGATCTGTTTCACCTGTCCTTGTGATTGTCTCCACCCCCTCCAGGTGTCGCTGATTTTCCCCTGTGTATTTATCCCTGTGTTTCCTGTCTCTCTGTGCCAGTTCATCTTGAATGTTCCAAGTCAACCAGTGGTTTTTCCCCATACGCCTGCCTTTGCTATTCTCCTTTTTCTAGTCCTCCTGGTTTTTGACCCTTGCCTGTTTCTGGACTTTGTATCCGTCTGCCTGACCATTCTGCCTGCCTTGACCATGAGCCGGTCTGCCACTTTGTACCTCCTGGACTCTGATCTGGTTTTGACCTTTTTGCCTGTCCACGACCGTTCTCTTGCCTACTCCTTTTGGATGAATAAACATTGTAAGACTCCAACCATGTGCCTCCTGTGTCTGCATCTAGCTCTCGCCTTGTGGCATGATAATAGGCAGTATATTTCCACACTATGAGGTTGGAATAATACTGTGAATTTATGAGAATAGTGATAATGCCCTTTTAGTGCAAGTGCTGTTTGAAAAGGCCGCCTGAAATTTCAGCCTGTTTTGGTGGGATGGAGTTTTGGCCTGCCTGATGACATCATCAAATTAGTTGATAGACCAATAAGAAAGAGTTCTGAACCACTAAAACTGATAACCACAGCTAGTTATCAGTTTTCCCCTCCCACTCAGACCACTTCCACACAGTCCAGCAAAATTATTGCTTGAGCTTGAGCTATTTTTGTTCATGTTTAGCCATTTTAATTGGAAACAATCACAGTAAGGTACTTAATTGTTACCCACAAATGATTTGATATTGAGATAAAACTGCTACATTGGGCCTTTAAAAAGTGATGGGGGCCAAGTCTTCCCACCTTTCCACTGAAACGACGAAAAGCAGTCCCCTTCATCTTCCAAATTGCTTGTCGCATTGTGTTTGGCAAGTTTGTAATCTCTACTCTTTCCAACAGCCTCCATAGAACCTCAACACTTTCTACAACCGCCCACTTTACCTCCACGCTTTCAATGTTTCCCTGCCTGCACAATTAAATCTCTATTCTAAGGGACAAGATAGGAGAGGTGACAAAGCAGCATTTCCTTTATATACCATTCTACATTTGCCATATTCATTTGTATCTTGCGGAAGTGGAAGTGACAACATCCGTAAATATGTTTTAACAAAATTCCTACATCTAACATCATCGTTTTACTTAATCTAGCCAAAGTATATTTTTTCCCTCTTTCCCTAGACAATGATAGTACCTTCACATTATCCTCACCTAGACCTCATACTGTGTCTCCTTGATGACAGAGCATGGAAGTTACATGCTTGATTGATGAGAAGGTGGTTAAATTGAGTCCATCATTTACATATCTATAGTAGGAGTTCAATTAAGAACTCAGAGAGGGGCATTGGAATGAGTGACTTCATGTCTGATTAGTTTTCTGCAGTCGGGTATTACTCCAAACAACATCTCGTGGGGGGGCCCCTCAGGGGTGCGTGCTCAGCCCCCCTCCTGTACTCCCAATTCACTCATGACTGCACGGTCAGGCACGACTCCAACACCATCATTTAGTTTGCTGATGACACAAGTGGTAGGCCTGATCACCGACAACGATGAGACAGCCTATAGGGTTGAGGTCAGAGACCTGGCCGTGTGGTGCAATGAGAACAATCTCTCCCTCAACATAGTCAAGACAAATGAGATGATTGTGGACTACAGGAAAAGCAGGACTGAGCACGCCCCCATTCTCATCAACGGGCTGTAGTGGAGCAGGTTGAGAGCTTCATGTTCCTTGGCATCCTCATCACCAACAAACTAAAATGGTCCAAGCACAACAAGTTAGTCGTGAAGAGGGCACGACAAAACCTATTCCTCCTCCGGAGACTGAAAGATTTGGCATGGGTCCTCAGATCCTCAAAAGATTTTACAGATGTACCATCGAGAGCATCCTGACGGGTTGCATCACTGCCTGGTATGGCAACTGCTCGGCCGCCGACCGCAAGGCACTACAGAGGGTAGTGCGTACAGCCCAGTACATCAGCGGGGCCAAGCTTCCTGCCATCCAAGATCTCTATACCAGGCATTGTCAGAGGAAGGCCCTAAAAATGATCAAAGACTCAACCCACCCTCCCGAAACGATTCTGCTACTCTCTGTTATTATCTATGCATAGTAACTTTAATAACTCTACCTACATGTACATTTTACCTCAATTATATCGACACCGGTGCCCCCACACATTGACATTGACTCTGTACCGGTACCCTCTGTATATAGCCCCGCTATTGTTATTTACTGATGCTCTTTAATTGTTTGTTATTCTTATCTCTTACCTTGTTTTTTTTCTTTTTCTTAAAGGGCTTGTAAGTAAGCATTCACTGTAAGATCTACAACCTGTTGTATTCGACGCATGTGACAAATACAATTTTATTTGATTTTGTAGAATTGTTAAAGGAGTCAAGGTGACAGGGTAAGAGGAGAGTAGACTAGCAAACTGCAGATGGAAAGTACACTACTCATTGAGAACAACAAGAGTTTCTCTAAGGTGTCGGAGAAATGGCAAGCTGAATGGCACAATCACATGTAACAGTTGTCCAAAGCTCCAGTAAACATTGATTTAAATGAGAACCTGCTGGTCTTCTGGGGGAATTGCCTTATGAATCAAAATGAACATAATGAGTGAGGCAGTCTACTTTGGGAATCCCATCACAATTGGCCAAATGAATGGAGACAAACATGGTAATCGTACCAGTGAATGACCTATAATATTATGTGGACGGTTCAATTCTTTCTCCTTAATTATCATAATGCTTTTCCAAAAACCAAAACAGATACAGCCCTGGCCCCCAGCGAGTTGAACAGTTCAATATAAATGAAATATACTGTAAGCACTCTTTAATACCGCTTATTGAGTGAATTCCCAGGCCATTTTGTTCTCTGCCAAACAAGGTGCAAATGCATGTCAACTGACAAACTACCCGAACTTGATGAGTGGCTTATATCAATGCTAAACAAATGCAATGCAAAATTGCTAATAGTTATTTGGATTATTTATGTTTTTACTAGCAGAAATACACATGGATTTGTTATTTCAGGGTGATGGGACTATATGTTTGTCTTTAAGCAGACATACCTTTGAACGGCCATCAGTAAGAATGCTATGTATTACTTTAATTAACTAAAACAGACCAATAGTTATCATGAAAAAGGCCAAGGGAATTTAAGCAAATTGCACTGAGTCTCACACTTCACATGTGTACTCTTAATTATATTTGCAAAAGCCATGATCATTTTTACCGCCTCCATGAAAGAGATACCTCCACACAGTCATTTTCTTTGTAAAGTCATAAAGTATATTCCAAATAAAGGCATCTTAATACATTTTATATTTTTTGTTTTGTCCTGGTCTTCATTTCAGTAGATACACATAGAAACCTCTTGCTGTGACTCATGGACAAAGATGTGACATTCTATTACTTTAATTAAACTTCTTCTGTATTTGAATGGAGAGGACGCCATGAAGGTTACTGCCTCAAGACAAACTTGTTCCTCAACAACATTCTCTACCTCATCCATTGAAAGTATTATTATTAGATTGAATGGCATTTTAAGCCAATTGTTTTTTGAGCACATCAGACACTCACAGCCAAGGCAAAAGTAGGATTGTATATAACATATTTTGCATCCTTTTGGCATTTTAAGTAGAAATTGTTCACTAATATTGAATGTTAGACCACATGGAGAATTCAATAAATACGGTTTGTAATTATGAATAAAGACTTGCTATGGTGCCAAAATTCAGCATGTAAACCTTGTGTCATGTCTGGGAAGATTTTGACCCACTTTGAACGTATCCATTCACCATCATTCATGGCGGCAGGTAGCCTAGTGGTTAGAGTGTTGGACTAGTAACCGAAAGGTTGCAAGATTGAATCCCTGAGCTAAAAGGTAGGTAAAAATATGTAATTCTGCCTCTGAACAAGGCAGTTAACCCACTGCTACTAGGCCATCATTAAAAACAAGAATTTGTTCTTAGCTGACTTGCCTGATTAAATGAAGGTAAAAAAATAAATGATTGTAAGGCCCAAGATATTTTGTTGCTTTGACAAAGTCATTTTTGAAGATTATTATTTACTTAATGTGATTAGTGATTCATTTGCGTCTGTCCCTCATTTTAAGGTCAACCCTGCTATTCCTTTAAAAAATATATGTTTTAAAAGAAACATTGAACATTTAATGGTCAAATCATAGTGTAAAAGCAGGTGTTGTAACGGTTTTCTTTATGAGAAGGAGAGTCGGACCAAAATGCAGCGTGTAGATTGCGATCCATGTTTTAATGAAACAAACGTAAAACACGAATCAATGCAAACACTACAACATAAAGAACGTGATGAACGTAACGAAAACCTAAAACAGCCTATCTGGTGAAAAACACATAGACAGGAACACTAAGGACAATCACCCACCACAAACTCAAAGAATATGGCTGCCTAAATATGGTTCCCAATCAGAGACAACGATAAACACCTGCCTCTGATTGAGAACCACTTCAGACAGCCATAGACTTAGCTAGAACACCCCACTAGCTACAATCCCCATACATACACACCACATACAAAAACCCATGCCACACCCTGGCCTGACCAAATAAATAAAGATAAACACAAAATACTTTGACCAGGGTGTGACAGAACCCCCCCCCTAAGGTGCGGACTCCCGAACGCACCTCAAAACAATAGGGAGGGTCCGGGTGGGCGTCTGTCCATGGTGGCGGCTCCGGCGCGGGACGTGGACCCCACTCAATCAATGTCTTAGTCCCTTCTCCTCGCGTCCCTGGATAGTCCACCCTCGCCGCCGACCATGGCCTAGTAGTCCTCACCCAGAACCCCACTGGACTGAGGAGCAGATCGGGACTGAGGGGCAGCTCGGGACTGAGGCAGCTCGGGACTGAGGGGAAGCTCAGGAGTGAGAGGAAGCTCAGGAGTGAGAGGAAGCTCAGGCAGGTTGATGAATCTACCAGATCCAGGCTGGCTGGTGGTTTCGGCAGATCCTGGCTGACTGGCAGATCCTGGCTGACTGGCAGATCCTGGCCGACTGGCAGATCTGGAAGAGTCTGGTCGACTGGCAGATCTGGAAGAGTCTGGTCGACTGGCAGATCTGGAAGAGTCTGGTCGACTGGCAGATCTGGAAGAGTCTGGTCGACTGGCAGATCTGGAAGAGTCTGGTCGACTGGCAGATCTGGAAGAGTCTGGTCGACTGGCAGATCTGGAAGAGTCTGGTCGACTGGCAGATCTGGAAGAGTCTGGTCGACTGGCAGATCTGGAAGAGTCTGGTCGACTGGCAGATCTGGAAGAGTCTGGTCGACTGGCAGATCTGGGAGAGTCTGGTCGACTGGCAGATCTGGGAGAGTCTGGTCGACTGGCAGATCTGGGAGAGTCTGGTCGACTGGCTGCTCCATGCTGACTGACAGCTCTGGCTGCTCCATGCTGACTGGCAGCTCTGGCTGCTCCATGCTGACTGGCAGCTCCATGCTGACTGGCAGCTCTGGCTGCTCCATGCTGACTGGCTGCTCCATGCTGACTGGCAGCTCTGGCTGCTCCATGCTGACTGGCTGCTCCATGCTGACTGGCTGCTCCATGCTGACTGGCGGCCCTGACTGCTCCATGCTGACTGGCGGCCCTGGCTGCTCCATGCTGACTGGCGGCCCTGGCTGCTCCATGCTAACTGGCAGCTCTGGCGGCTCCTTGTAGACTGGCAGCTCTGGCGGCTCCTTGCAGACTGGCAGCTTTGGCGGCATCCTGCAGACAGGCAGCTCTGGCGGCTCCTTGCAGACTGGCAGCTCCTTGCAGACTGGCAGCTCTATGCAGACTGGCAGCTCCTTGCAGACTGGCAGCTCTATGCTAACTGGCAGTTCTGAACAGGCGGGAGACTCCGGCAGCGCTGTAGAGAAGGAAGGCTCTAACAGCGCTAAACAGGCGGGAGACTCCGACAGCGCTGGAGAGGAGGAAGGCTCTGGCAGCGCTGGACAGGCGAGGCGCACTAGAGGCCTGATGCGTGGTGCTGGCACTGGTGGTACTGGGCCGAGGACACGCACAGGAAGCCTGGTGCGGGGAGCTGCTACCGGAGGGCTGGGGTGTGGAGGTGGCACAGGATGGGTTAGACCGTGAAGGCGTACTGGAGATCTTGAGAGCGGTGCTGGCACAGGACGTGCAAGGCTAGGGAGGTGCACAGGAGGCCTGGTACGTGAGACTGGCACCATCTTCACCAGCCGACTAACACGCACCTCAGGACGAGTATGGAGCGCTGACCCAGGTGCCATCAAATCCCCGACACACTCCGTCGGGCGAATTCCATGTTTAAAACACCAACACAGCAACTCCCTCATTTCTCTCTCCTCCAATTTCCCCATTAACTCCTTCACAGTCTCTGTTTCGCTCACCTCCAACACCGGCTCTGGTTCTGGTCTCCTCCTTGGCTCCTCACGATAAACAGGGAGAGTTGGCTCAGGTCTGGCTCCTGACTCTGCCACACTCTCCCTGAGCCCCCCCCCAAGAAATTTTTGGGGCTGACTATGGGGCCTCCGTCCGCGCCGCCTTGCTTGCTTCGCAAACTCCATTCTCCTATATCCTTCCGCGCACTGCTCCATCGAATCCCAGGCGGGCTCCGGCACTCTCCCTGGGTCGACCGCCCACCTGTCTATCTCCTCCCAAGAAGTATAGTCCATACTGTACTCCACTTTGGGCTGTTCCTGCCTGTTGACACGCTGCTTGGTCCCTTTGTGGTGGGTGATTCTGTAACGGTTTTCTTTATGAGAAGGAGAGTCGGACCAAAATGCAGCGTGTAGATTGCGATCCATGTTTTAATGAAACAAACGTAAAACACGAATCAATGCAAACACTACAACATAAAGAACGTGATGAACGTAACGAAAACCTAAAACAGCCTATCTGGTGAAAAACACATAGACAGGAACACTAAGGACAATCACCCACCACAAACTCAAAGAATATGGCTGCCTAAATATGGTTCCCAATCAGAGACAACGATAAACACCTGCCTCTGATTGAGAACCACTTCAGACAGCCATAGACTTAGCTAGAACACCCCACTAGCTACAATCCCCATACATACACACCACATACAAAAACCCATGCCACACCCTGGCCTGACCAAATAAATAAAGATAAACACAAAATACTTTGACCAGGGTGTGACAGGTGTGCTGGTTCTAATCTTTTTGGCCATTTTCTGGTGTTTTGTGGTGGCAAACTGAGTGGGTCGAGCATAACATAACACTTTTATTTAACTTCTTGAGGTGGGAAAATTAGTTTTTTATGAAGTTGAACATGTTCTCTTTATGACAATGTTAAAATTAGGTGGAATCAAAACATTTTCTTTTACCAAGTTAAACTTCTCAAAAGGTACCGAATTGGTGGAACGACCCATATACCACCTTTCAGAAATATTCTAATGCATACCAGTGTATCAGGATAAGGTAAGACCCAGATGCAAACAATGCATGATAATAATATAATAAGAATGCTTATTACAGCAACAGAGGCAAAGGTACAGGACGACAGGCAGGCTCAGGGTCAGGCAGAGGTCGGAAATCCAGATAGGGCCATTGGTACAGGACGGCAGGCAGGCTCAGGGTCAGGGGCAGGCAGAGTGGTCAGGAAGGTGGGTACAGGGTCAGGACAGGCAAGGGTCAGAAACCAGGAGGGCGAGAAAAAGAAAGGCTGGGAAAAGACAGGAGCTGAGAGGACAAACGCTGATAAGCTTGACAAACAAGACGAACTGGCACCAGACAAACAGAAAACCCAGGTACAAGTACACAGGGGATAACGGGGAAGATGGGCGACACCTGGAAGGGGTTGGAGACAAGCACAAAGACAGGTGAAACAGATCAGGCCGTGACACAACTGTATCCTTAAAGCTCACTGCACTCTAAGTAGTCCAAATTCTGATACTGTTCTCATGTCTCCCATTTGATTCTTCACACATTTCCACTTCAGTAAACAACGATGCTTGTCATTTTGCGGCACTCATAAGTACTCCAGACACATGCGTTGTCGGGTCAGTGTTACTTTGTGGTAGACCCATGTGCTTTGACAATGACACAACACTTTCCATTACATCTGATATTTCCCTGACGTCAAGCTGGGCTCTGGGTGCCGTGTATTCATGACGTGTCACTATTGGGAATCAGGCCTGGCCGTGTTGGCCTGTCATCCTTTCCTTATTTCCCTCTCTGTGACGCTGGAGGAGGCTGCCATATGGTGGACCGCTTATTTGCATTTGCGTTCCTCAGGCTTTTATTGCAGGAGATACATATTCCCAGAGTGCATCACAGTAGATCGCTCCACCCTACTACAACAACAAGATAAGATGTGCTAATATACAAGGTGATAGATGTGTGAAGTGTTTGTAATAGTGTTACGCTTGCACCTTATTTTCAGAGGGGAATCAGTATACACATTTTGATTATGGTGAATTTACTGTAGGGCCTACTGTGTCCACTTTGACATATTCTGAGAAGGGATTGGGCAGATAAGACATTCAGTTGGAGAGGTTATAAGTTATATATGATCAATATATATCAACATTGGAACCAGGGCTTCAAGTACAGCAATGGCCATACTAAATAAGTATTTATGAATAATTATGTCATGACCCAATTAGCATACCAATGAGGTTTACAAAACCATCTTTTTAAAATACTGTCTGTAGAACCGTACAAGGATACGTTTCTAACCTCGATTCCATTGGCTTTCACCTCAGAGGCCATACTCTTGGGATTCTGTATTTTAGTCAGAGCCCTTCATAGCTATTTTTGACTTGCTTAGCCTACTTTTGAAATGACATTCCCTTTTTTGTGCTCCTTCTTTTCTTTTTAAATAGTCATAACCTTACTTGACACAACCTTTGTTCCCTCTTCTTGCATGGTGGTTTACAATTGCTATGATCTGTTGATCAGGCTGTATCGGTTACACTACTGGCTATGAGACGTAACCTTTTCAAGGCAGCAGCACATGGATCAGTAAAGGGTAAAGGGTGTTTTTAAATGTACCTGTGGATTTACAGTATTATAAAGCCTATGCTATGAGCTGACAGTTATATTAATTAACTATATGCAGAGAATATGCATATTCATATAGTCGATTCAAAATGCACAGTGACCCTTTTGTTTCAAAGGCGTTATTAAACTGACAATGGACAGTACCCCAACTCTATCCTCTGAAGAAATATAGGCAAAAAAGATGCAGCAGTCGACAAACATATGTGAGGATTAGGTGAGTTAACAGAATGTAAGAGTCGCTGAAAACCCTGTCAATGAACGGGATTATGCAATACTAAAAGTGGCAACCAATCAATGGTGCTTGGCACTGGCAGAGGATACTGAGGAGAGAGAGGGAGAACAGAGCAAAATGTTCCGAAAGGGGGTAATAACAACAACAGCAGTGAGTGAGTTTCCCAAAAACATCTTGATACTAACAAGCCATTGTCAAATAAAAAGTGCAATTTTCTGAAAACCCCTAATGACAGTGGGATTATCAATCAGGGCATTGAAGATTTCAACCACAGAAGTAAATCCTAATCATCGTAATCATATTGGGAGGTGGCTCTTTCAGTGTGTATGAGGTCTTGGTATTACTCACATAATCTTCTTCTTTATTTATAAGACACATGGCATGCATCACAACACCACATAAAGATAGACGTAAGACCACAACACAGCATGGTAGCAGCACAACATCAACATGGTAGCAACACAACATGGCAGCAGCACACCATGGTAGCAGCACAAAACAAGGTACAAACAGTATTGGGCACAAGACAACAGCACAAAGGGCAAGAAGGTAGAGACAACAATACATCCCGCAAAGTAGCCACAACTGTCAGTAAGAGTGTCCACGATTTAATCTTTGAATGAAGAGATTGAGATAAAACTGTCCAGTTTGAGTGTTTGTTGCAGCTCGTTCCAGTCGCTAGCTGCAGCGAACTGAAAAGACGAGCGTCCTAGGGATCTGTGTGCTTTGGGGACCTTTAACAAAATGTGACTGGCAGAACAGGTGTTGTGTGTGGAGAATGAGGGCTGCAGTAGATATCTCAGATAGGGGGGAGTGAGGCCTAAGAGGGTTTTATAAATAAGCATCAACCATTGGGTCTTGCGACAGGTACACAGAGATGACCAGTTTACAGGAGAGTATAGAGTACAGTGATGTGTCCTGTGATCGTCCTAGGACCAGTCATTACCTCAGCCATGTTTCTGGGGTCTGACCTCTGGTTGGCTCATCTTTCCTCTGCTGGACTGCTAATGGAGGATCTGAGCGTATGAGGTCTCGGGGACCACAGCACACTGTGCAACCCTGTGGTATGGACAACGTGCAGATGCCTCGTGCTGGCAGCGACCTCACGCCTCTGACGTGAACCTTTGGCCAGACTGGACCCATAAGGGCCTGAATTCCCCACTCCTCCTCTGCACTCTCCCTTTTTTCCTCTCCTCTTTTTCCAGTGAGTGTGTATCCTGTCTGACAGACAGACCGCCTGGGACTGAAATCTCTCACTGCACGCTCAATGTGACAAATCAACAAAGACAAGTTCCCTCGGAGGCTGTGGTTGTAGATGGAGAATTTATTTATGGGTGCCTTCCACCCTGCAGAATGGCAGCACTCAAACAGGCGACACAGAATGACTCAGAAGTACAACATGTCTTGTTGATTATTGAAGTGGTAGACGTTGAGGACCCAACATTGTTCCGATGTTTCCACTGAAAAAAAAAAACATTATTGGACAGAGGTTCATGTGCAGGGTAAACACAATATGGGATTATTGTTGAATATGAGAGTTAAAACTTCTTCAGGATTTGTGGGTCCCCTGCGGAACGTTTGAGCTAACGTAGGCTAATGAGATTAGCATGAGGTTTTAAATAAAAAGAACATAGGACATAACCAGGACATGGACATATCTGAATTTGGCAGAAAGTTAAATTCTTGTTAATCTAACTGCACTGTCCAATTTACAGTAGCTCTTACAGTGAAAGAATATCATGCTATTGTTTGAGGAGAGTGCACAGTTTTGAACATAAAAAGTTATTAATAAACAAATCAGGCACATTTGGGCAGCCTTGATACAACATTTTGAACAGAAATGCAATGGTTCATTGGATCAGTGTAAAACATTGCACACACAGTACTGCCATATAGTGGCCAAAATCTAAATTGCACCTAGACTGGAATAATAGATTATGGCCTTTCTCTTGCATTTCAAAGATGATGATACAAAAACAAATGTTGTTATATATGCAGTTAGATTTGGATATGTCATTTTCGGTGAAAATTATTAAAAAAAAGGGGACTATCCCTAAAAAGTTATTAAGGATTTACTGAATTACTTAAATTGCAAGACATATTTCAAGTTAACGTAATGAACGAACCAGACGTACTCAATGTCTTTTATGCACTCTTTGACAAAAACAACACAGAACGCTTCTGGGTGATCTCTCTCTCTCTCTCTCTCTGTGGTTGACGTAAGTAAGGTTTTTAAACGGGTCAACACTCGTAAGGCCGTAGGGCCAGACAATATTCCAGGGAAGGTCCTCAGGGCATGTGCAGACCAGCTGGCAAGCATCTTCACAGACATGTTCAACCTCTACTTGTCCCAGTCTGTAATCCTAACATGTTTCAAACTGACTACCATCATTCCTGTCCACAAAAACTCTAAGGCATCCTGTCACAATGACTACCACCCTGTAGCTGCCACGTCTGTAATAATAAAGTTATTTGAAAGGCTGGTTATGGCACACATCAACTCCATCATCCCAGACACCCTGGACCCACTCACATTTGCATACCGGCCCAACAGATCCACAGACGTCGCAATCTCAATTGCACTCCACTCTGCCCTCTCTCACCAAGAAAAAAAGAATGCCTACAGAATGTGAGGATGCTGTTCATCAACTACTGGTCAGCGTTCAAGAGCATAGTGCAGTCCAATCTCGTCACCAAGCTCAGGATCCTGGGACCCTGTAACTAGATCCTGGACTTCCTGATGGGTCGACCTCAGGTGGTAAGAGTACGCAACAAACCTCTGCCAAGCTGAGCCTTAACATGTGGACCCCCCCGGGGTTGTGTGCTTTGCCCCTTCCTGTACTCTCTGTTCACCCACAACTTGGTGTGGCAGGTTGTCATGTACTGTCATGTTGTGTCTTGTTTCTGTCCTTTCCCTTCACCCTGTCTCCCTCTGCTGGTCGTTGTTAGGTTACCTTTTCTCCCCCTCTTTTCCCCAGCTGTGCCTTGTCTCCTCCTAACTACCTCGTCACCCCTTTTCCCACCTGTTCCCTTTTTCCCTCTGATTAGTCCTCTATATCTCTCTCTGTTTCTGCTCCTGTCTTTGTCGGATTCTTGTTTGTGTTGTTCATGCCTGAACCAGACTATCGTCATGTTTGCTGCAACCTTGTCCTGTCCTGTCGGAACCTGCCGGTCCATCTGAGCCTACGTTTTGTTTTGTTATTAAAGAAGCTCTGTTTACGTTAATTCGCTTTTGGGTCCTCATTCACGCACCGTAACAGAAGAATCCGACCAAGAATGGACCCAGCGACTTCGGATCCTCTCCACTCAGCCGTCGAGATCCAGGGAGCGATGCTAGGCAGACACAAGCAGGAATTGTCTGCTGCTCGGCATGCCGTTGAGACCCTGGCCACCCAAGTCTCCAACCTCACAGAACAGGTTCACCATCTCCGCCTCGATCCACCGGCCACTTCCAGGGCTTTCGAATCTCCGGAGCCCAGAATCAATAACCCGCCGTGTTACTCTGGGGAGCCCACTGAATGCCGCTCGTTCCTCACCCAGTGTGATATTGTGTTTTCTCTCCAGCCCAACACTTACTCCAGGAGCACTGCTCGTGTCGCCTACGTCATATCTCTCCTTACTGGACGGGCTCGTGAGTGGGGCACGGCAATCTGGGAGGCAAGGGCTGAGTGTACTAACCAGTATCAGGACTTTAAGGAGGAGATGATACGGGTTTTTGATCGATCTGTTTTTGGGGAGGAGGCTTCCAGGGCCCTGTCTTCCCTATGTCAGGGTAATCGATCCATAACAGACTACTCTATTGAGTTTCGCACTCTTGCTGCCTCCAGTGGCTGGAACGAGCCGGCTTTGCTCGCTCGTTTTCTGGAGGGTCTCCGCGCAGAGGTAAAGGATGAGATTCTCTCCCGGGAGGTTCCTTCCAGCGTGGATTCCTTGATTGAACTCGCTATTCGCATTGAGCGACGGGTTGATCTTCGTCACCGAGCTCGTGGAAAGGAGCTCGCGTTCTCCGTTGCCCCCCTCTCCGCATCACTACCATCTTCCTCTGCCGGCTCGGGTGCTGAGCCTATGCAGCTGGGAGGTATCCGCATCTCGACTAAGGAGAGGGAACGGAGAATCACCAACCGCCTCTGTCTCTATTGCGGTTCTGCTGGTCATTTTGTCACTTCATGTCCAGTAAAAGCCAGAGCTCATCAGTAAGCGGAGGGCTACTGGTGAGCGCTACTACTCCTGTCTCTCCTTCAAGATCCTGCACTACCTTGTCGGTCCATCTACGCTGGACCGGTTCGTCAGCTTCCTGCAGTGCCTTAATAGACTCTGGGGCGGAGGGCTGTTTTATGGACGAGACCTGGGCTCGGGAACATGACATTCCTCTCAGACAGTTAAGGGAGTCCACGGCCTTGTTCGCCCTGGATGGTAGTCCTCTCCCCAGGATTCAGCGTGAGACGCTACCTTTAACCCTCACTGTTTCTGGTAATCATAGCGAAACCATTTCTTTTTTAATTTTTCGTTCACCTTTTACACCTGTTGTTTTGGGCCATCCCTGGCTAGTTTGTCATAATCCTTCCATTAATTGGTCTAGTAATTCTATCCTCTCCTGGAACGTCTCTTGTCATGTGAAATGTTTAATGTCTGCTATCCCTCCTGTTTCCTCTGTCTCTTCTTCACAGGAGGAGCCTGGTGATTTGACAGGGGTGCCGGAGGAATATCACGATCTGCGCACGGTGTTCAGTCGGTCCAGGGCCACCTCTCTTCCTCCACACCGGTCGTATGATTGTAGTATTGATCTCCTTCCGGGAACCACTCCCCCCCCGGGGTAGACTATACTCTCTGTCGGCTCCCGAACGTAAGGCTCTCGAAGATTATTTGTCTGTAGCTCTTGCCGCCGGTACCATAGTCCCCTCCTCCTCTCCCGCCGGAGCGGGGTTTTTTTTTGTTAAGAAGAAGGACGTTAAGAAGAAGGCGCCCCTGCATAGATTATCGAGGGCTGAATGACATAACAGTGAAGAATCGTTATCCGCTTCCTCTTATGTCTTCAGCCTTCGAGATCCTGCAGGGAGCCAGGTTTTTCACTAAGTTGGACCTTCGTAACGCTTACCATCTCGTGCGCATCAGGGAGGGGGACGAGTGGAAGACGGCGTTTAACACTCCGTTAGGGCACTTTGAATACCGGGTTCTTCCTTTCGGCCTCGCTAACGCTCCAGCTGTCTTTCAGGCATTAGTCAATGATGTCCTGAGAGACATGCTGAACATCTTTGTTTTCGTTTACCTTGACGATATCCTGATTTTTTCACCGTCACTCCAGATTCATGTTCAGCACGTTCGACGTGTCCTCCAGCGCCTTTTAGAGAATTGTCTTTTTGTGAAGGCTGAGAAGTGCTCTTTTCATGCCTCCTCCGTCACATTTCTCGGTTCTGTTATTTCCGCTGAAGGCATTAAGATGGATCTCGCTAAGGTCCAAGCTGTCATTGATTGGCCCGTCCCTAAGTCACGCGTCGAGTTGCAGCGCTTTCTCGGCTTCGCGAACTTCTATCGTCGTTTCATCCGTAATTTCGGTCAGGTGGCAGCCCCTCTCACAGCCCTTACTTCTGTCAAGACGTGCTTTAAGTGGTCCGTTTCCGCCCAGGGAGCTTTTGATCTCCTCAAGAATCGTTTTACATCCGCACCTATCCTTGTTACACCTGACGTCTCTAGACAGTTCATTGTCGAGGTTGACGCGTCAGAGGTGGGCGTGGGAGCCATTCTTTCTCAGCGCTCCTTCTCTGACGACAAGGTCCACCCTTGCGCGTTTTTTTCTCATCGCCTGTCGCCGTCGGAACGTAACTATGATGTGGGAAACCGCGAACTGCTCGCCATCCGCTTAGCCCTAGGCGAATGGCGACAGTGGTTGGAGGGGGCGACCGTTCCTTTTGTCGTTTGGACTGACCATAGGAACCTTGAGTACATCCGTTCTGCCAAACGACTTAATGCGCGTCAGGCGCGCTGGGCGCTGTTTTTCGCTCGTTTCGAGTTCGTGATTTCTTATCGTCCGGGCTCTAAGAACACCAAGCCTGATGCTTTATCTCGTCTCTTCAGTTCTTCAGTAGCCTCCACTGACCCCGAGGGGATTCTCCCTGAGGGGCGTGTTGTCGGGTTGACTGTCTGGGGAATTGAGAGGCAGGTAAAGCAAGCACTCACTCAAACTCCGTCGCCGCGCGCTTGTCCCAGGAACCTTCTTTTCGTTCCCGTTCCTACTCGTCTGGCCGTTCTTCAGTGGGCTCACTCTGCCAAGTTAGCCGGCCACCCTGGCGTTCGGGGTACGCTTGCTTCCATTCGCCAGCGCTTTTGGTGGCCCACCCGGGAGCATGACACGCGTCGCTTCGTGGCTGCTTGTTCGGTCTGCGCGCAGACTAAGTCCGGTAACTCTCCTCCTGCCGGCCGTCTCAGGCCGCTTCCCATTCCCTCTCGACCGTGGTCTCACATCGCCTTAGATTTTGTCACCGGACTGCCTTCGTCAGCGGGGAAGACTGTTATTCTTACGGTTGTCGACAGGTTCTCTAAGGCGGCTCATTTTATTCCCCTTGCTAAGCTTCCTTCTGCTAAAGAGACGGCACAAATCATCATCGAGAATGTTTTCAGAATTCATGGCCTTCCGTCAGACGTCGTTTCGGACAGAGGTCCGCAATTCACGTCTCAATTTTGGAGGGAGTTTTGCCGTTTGATTGGGGCTTCCGTCAGTCTCTCTTCCGGCTTTCACCCCCAGTCTAACGGTCAAGCAGAACGGGCCAATCAGACTATTGGTCGCATCTTACGCAGTCTTTCTTTTCGCAACCCTGCGTCTTGGTCAGAACAGCTCCCCTGGGCAGAATACGCCCACAACTCGCTTCCTTCGTCTGCGACCGGGCTATCTCCTTTTCAGAGTAGCCTCGGGTACCAGCCTCCGCTGTTCTCATCTCAGTTCGCCGAGTCCAGCGTCCCCTCCGCTCAGGCTTTTGTCCAACGTTGCGAGCGCACCTGGAAGAGGGTCAGGTCTGCACTTTGCCGTTATAGGGCGCAGACTGTGAGGGCTGCTAATAAGCGTAGAACTAAGAGTCCTAGATATTGTCGCGGTCAGAGAGTTTGGCTCTCCACTCAGAACCTTCCCCTTAAGACCACTTCTCGCAAGTTGACCCCGCGGTTCATTGGTCCGTTCCGTATTTCTCAGGTCATTAATCCTGTCGCAGTTCGACTTCTTCTTCCGCGATACCTTCGTCGCGTCCACCCGGTCTTCCATGTCTCCTGTATCAAGCCCGTTCTTCGCGCCCCCGCTCGTCTTCCCCCCCCCCCCCCCCATCCTTGTCGAGGGCACACCCATCTACAGGGTCCGTAGGATTTTGGACATGCGTCCTCGGGGCCGTGGTCATCAGTACCTAGTAGATTGGGAGGGGTACGGTCCTGAGGAGAGGAGTTGGGTTCCCTCTCGGGACGTGCTGGACCGTGCGCTGATCGATGATTTCCTCCGTTGCCGCCAGGTTTCCTCCTCGAGTGCGCCAGGAGGCGCTCGGTGAGTGGGGGGGTACTGTCATGTACTGTCATGTTGTGTCTTGTTTCTGTCCTTTCCCTTCACCCTGTCTCCCTCTGCTGGTCGTTGTTAGGTTACCTTTTCTCCCCCTCTTTTCCCCAGCTGTGCCTTGTCTCCTCCTAACTACCTCGTCACCCCTTTTCCCACCTGTTCCCTTTTTCCCTCTGATTAGTCCTCTATATCTCTCTCTGTTTCTGCTCCTGTCTTTGTCGGATTCTTGTTTGTGTTGTTCATGCCTGAACCAGACTATCGTCATGTTTGCTGCAACCTTGTCCTGTCCTGTCGGAACCTGCCGGTCCATCTGAGCCTACGTTTTGTTTTGTTATTAAAGAAGCTCTGTTTACCTTAATTCGCTTTTGGGTCCTCATTCACGCACCGTAACACAGGTAGCCTAGTGGTTAGAGTATTGGACTAGTAACCAAAAGGTTGATCGAATCAAATAAGAATTTGTTCTTAACTGACTTGCCTAGTTAAATAAAGGTCAAATAAAAAACCTTAATGAACACCAAAACTCTGACACGACGGTGGTCAGCCTGATCACCGTTGGCGATGAGAAAGCCTACAGGGAGTAGGTCAGAGACCTGGCAGTGTGGTGCAAGAACAAGCAGCTGATTGTAGACTTCAGGAAACAGGGGGGTGCACACCACATCCACATTGACAGGCCAAAATGGAGAGGGTCAAGAGCTTTAAATTCCTCTGTGTCCACATCACTG
The DNA here is from genome assembly GCF_013265735.2 of Oncorhynchus mykiss. Classification (NCBI taxonomy): domain Eukaryota; kingdom Metazoa; phylum Chordata; class Actinopteri; order Salmoniformes; family Salmonidae; genus Oncorhynchus; species Oncorhynchus mykiss. The sequence continues at coordinate 21,714,475 of NC_048582.1, forward strand.
AGGACTTATAATGGTCTTCTCACACCAGAACAGAAGTGCCTCTTCTCCCTCAGGAGGCTGAAGCGAGTTGGGACGCTCCATTGACTGGTTGTATCACTGTCTGGTATGGAAACTGCACCACCCTTGACCTGAAGGCCCTACAGACGGTGATGCGGACAGCCCAGTGCATAACTGCCGGTGAGCTCCCAACCATCCAAGATGTACATGCCAGGCGGTATCTGGGAAAGCCACAAAACATTTCCAAAGACTCCAGACACCGAGACATGGACTGTTCTCATAACTCCCATACGAAAAACGGCACAGCTTTGATGCACTGGCCATAAAACTGTGAAATGGCTAACAACTACTGCTGCTGCTAAAATGATTATTAATTAGATGTATTACTACCACTGCACTTCTGTTAATAGATTATTGATTGCCATTATCGTTAGTTCCTATCTATTCTATCCTGCCACGGGTCACTAATACTCCTGTTTACATGTACAGTATATATTAGCACTAATATATTTGCTGACGACACAATGGTGGTCGGCCTGATCACCAACGACTATGAGAAAGCCATAAGTATATTACCGTAAGTATTTATATATTCCTGCTACCAGTCACTTTCAAGCCCTGTTTATATGTGCACTATATCATGACACTGTCACTCTCACACACACTCACAGTAACACCCACACACTCACAGTAAGACACCCCAACACACACACACACTTACGCTTGCATACACAAACTCACCACCAACACACACCACTTATGCTGCTGATATACTCTTTACAATTATTATTATTATTTTGTATCCTGCTACCAGTCACTTTCTCCCAATCCCCACCTTTACCTACAAAAGGAATTTAGCAGACAATCTTATCCAGAGCCAATTAGTGCATTCATCTTAAGATAGCTAGGTGTATTGGTACTGACCCTGTATATACAGTTGAAGTCGGACATTTACATACACTTAGGTTGGAGTCATTGAGACTCGTTTTTCAACCAATCCACAAATTTCTTGTTAATAAACTATAGTTTTGGCAAGTTGGTTAGAACATCTACTTTGTGCATGACACAAGTAATTTTTCCTAAAATTGTTTACAGACAGATTATTTCACCTATAATTCACTGTTTCACAATTCCAGTGGGTCAGAAGTTTACATACATACACGAAATCAGCCAAGACCTCCACAAGTTTGGTAAACCCTTGGGAGCAATTTCCAAACACTTGAAGGTACCATGTTCATCTGTACAAACAATAGTAGGCAAGTTTGAACACTATGGGACAACGCAGCCGTCATACCGCTCAGGAAGGAGACGCGTTCTGTCTCCTAGAAATGAACGTACTTTGCCGTCAAAGTGCAAATCAATCCCTGAACAACAGCAAAGGACCTTGTAAAGATGCTGGAGGAAACAGGTACAAAATAATTTATATCCACAGTGTCACCCTGACCATAGAGAGCTTTTATTCTCTATGTTGGATAGGTCGGGAAGTGATTTAAGGGTGGGTTATCTAGGTAATTTGTATTTCTTTGTTGGCCTAGTATGGTTCCCAATCAGACGCAGCAGTTTATTTTTGTCTCTGATTGGGGATCATATTTAGGTAGCCATTTTCCCATTGTGCTTTGTGGGATCTTGTCTGTGTAGAGTTGCCTGAGAGCATTATATTAGCGTCACGTTTCGGTTGTTCGCTTTGTTGTTTTTGTTCTTTGAAGTTTCTATTCCATAATGAAGGATGGAAACATACCACGCTGCATCTTGGTCCACTCCTTATGACGAACGTGACAGAATATCCCACCACAAACAGACCAAGCAGCGTGGCCAGGAGGAGAAGACATCCTGGACTTGTGAGGAGATAATGGCAGGAGACGAAAGCCTGCCATGGAAGCAGGCGGAGGCAGTGAGGGAAGGACAGCGACAAGGCCAGGGTTCGCGGCCACGAAGCAAGCCCAAAAGATAGCGCCACCCCCCCCCCCCCCCCCCCCCGAAATTGCACTTCACAAAAAAGATGGCATCATGAGCATGGAAAATTATGTGGATATATTGAAGCAACATCTCAAGACATCAGTCAGGTAGTTAAAGCTTGGTTGCAAATGGGTCTTCCAAATGGACAATGACCCCAAGCATACTTCCAAAGTTGTGGCAAAATGCCTGAAGGACAACAAAGTCAATGTATTGAAGTGGCCATAACCTCAATCCTATGGAACATTTGTGGACAGAACTGAAAAGGCATGTAAGGAGCAAGGAGGCCTAGAAAACTGATCCAGTTACACCAGCTCTGTCAGGAGGAATGGGCCAACATTCCCACAACACTTATTGTGGGAAGCTTGTGGAAGGCTAACCGAAACGTTTGACCCAAGTTAAAGAATTTAACAGCAATTCTACCAAATATGAATTACATTTATGTAAACTGGTAATGTGATGAAATAAATAAAAGCTGAAATAAATAATTCTCTCTACTATTATTCTGACATTTCACATACTTAAAATAACACCATGCTCCTGAGAAGTTCTTCTCAGGAGCGAGCAGTATGGCTGGTGGCATTGTCATGCTGGAGGGTCATGTCAGGATGAGCCTGCAGGAAGGGTACCACATGACGGAGGAGGATGTCTTCCCTGTAACACACAGCGTTGAGATTGCCTGCAATGACAACAAGCTCAGTCCCATTTTGCTGTGACTCACCGCAACAGACCATGACGGACCCTCCAAATTGATCCCTCTCCAGAGAACAGGCCTCTTTGTAATGCTCATTCCTTCGACTATAAACACAAATCCGACCATCACCACCTTTTGGCAGTCCTGTCTGGTCCAGCGACGGTGGGTTTGCGCCCATTGACAATGTTGCTGATGGTGATGTTTGGTGAGGACCTGCCTCACAACAGTCCAGCCTCTTTCAGCCTATTGAGGGATTGTGCCTTCCTAGTGTAATTCGGGCAGTTGTTGTTAACACCCTGTACATGTCCTGCAGGTGTTGTTACACGTGGTCTGCCACTGCGAGGACAATCAGCTGTCCGTCCTGTCTCCCTGTAGCGCTGTCTTATGCATCTCACAGTACGGACAATGCAAATTATTTCCCTGGCCACATCTGCAGTCCTCATGCCTCCTTGCAGCATGCCTAAGGCACGTTCACACAGATGAGCAGGGACCCTTTTGTGTTTTTTGGAGTCTGTAAAAAGGCCTCTTTAGTGTCCTAACTTTTCATAACTGTGGCCTTAATTGCCTACCGTCTGTTCCGCAGGTGCATGTTCATGAATAGTTCATTGTTCATTTAACAAGCATGGGACACAGTGTTTAAACCCTTTACAACGAATATCTGTGAAGTTATGGGTTTCTACGAATTATCTTTGAAAGACAGGGTCCTGAAAAAAGGGCATTACTTTTTTTGCTGAGTTTAGTTCTTCTATCCCTTTAATGATTCATTCTTGCAACAGCTACACCACTGCAGCTGAATTGTTACTGAATTATTACTCTTGACAACTTAAAGTAAATGGTCTCCAATACTATAACGACCTACTCTCTCCTTAGAGGGCATTTGGAGTAGTTTCTCATTTTATTAGTCATATGTATGGGATGCACATGGTGTAAATCGTCCAATGAGATGCTTACTTGCACGTTCCTTCTCGAATAATAAATAAATATACAAATAAGAACATAAAGTAAATGGCTCAGCAGAATAGAATAAACATTTTAGCATAAATATAATACAGGAAGGCACAATTTATGTTCCAATATTTACACGTTTTGGGAAAGGGCGGATAGGGACAGTGTATAAACAGCAGTTTAATAGGAGTCTGGTAGCAGCAGTTGTGATGTGAGTAAAGTAGGTTTACAGCATGTTTCCCCTCAATGCTTAATCTATTTTGGCAAGGCTGTATTTCACTATTTTTGCAGGTTGTATAATTCCTAGTCTAGGTAAATAAAGTTGATATATTAACAGCAATGATGCTATAACAGAAATGGAACTGCAATGAAGCACAAACGCTAAACGTGTTTTACTCCTAACAATAAGGAAATTCATCTGCAGGATGTGCACTGGAACAATGGGTAAAACCTAACATTGACAAGATACTTTATGTATAGTATACACAGAGGAACTACTTTTTACCAAATAAGAAAATAGTGGTGTTAGCCACCCAGGTGGAACGATTATCATACAAGCAGAACAAGCAACATCCAAGTGATTGCTGTTTTCCCAGCCCAGAGTGATAAATATATAATTTGCATTCCAATAGATACAAGTGTGCGGCCCCAAAGTTTGCTCATATCTCTCTCGATTCACTGATGTAAATTTGTTCATAACTGAATTTCCGAATACCAAATGAGACTTATTTTCGCTTTGACTGCTTCCGTACATTCTATTTGCTTTATTTTAATTCACTTGCAGGCACGTCTGCTGCTCTGACCAGCTGTACCTTAATAAATTGTGTTAATGGCAAATTTGTGATAGTATTTAAGTGTAGTATTTCCCATAATTCACCAGTAATTTGTTTAATCACAAAGATTGAACTTGCTTCCTCCCGTCATCATTCTGTCCGGCTAACAATACGTATAAAGTTATATTTGAAGTTGAAAGACATCCTATTACAAGTTTCCCCAGCTTTTGTTTATGCCAGTGTTTAAAATATGTGTTTTGTTAAGAAGAAAGAAAAAAAGTTAAGTTTACTGTCGTTAGATCAGTAGGAAGCAGCCTTGGCGGGTAGATCAGTATCTCCACTGAATGGACCATTTGTTGCCAGTAAAAACTATCTCCCCCAGCCGACCTGTCCCACTTTTTAACAGTCAGCTCACCTCAACCCTGCAACACTGTGGCACATAAACCCCAACAGGATAAAAGATTAATGTGATGTGACACTTTGTGCCTGTCACACATTTGGGCACACCATATTTTCCTGATTGCTCTGCAAGATATCTATAGGCCTGCAGCCTTTTCCCTCACAGCTCTGGCAGTCAGTCCTGTTGTTGCAAAGAACTGCAGGAAAGCAGTAGCCGATCACATCATGCAAATCACAGTCGTTTGTTTGGACGTGCGCTGCATCAGAAAGGGGGAAAAAAAGGAGGGAGAAACAAAGCGAGAACAGACGGGTATGCCTCTGTGTTCTTGACCCCTACGTTTTGTTCTTCATGCCTCTGTAGCTATGGCGACAGGGTGTATGACATGCCGTTGGACACCTCAAAGATCAACAAGATAAACATATGGCCGCCTGCATAAAAGCAACAGGAAATATGTGTTTTGTTTGTTTTTCCATGTCATTTCAAATCCCATCTCTGTTGGTCACACGCCAACAGGTGGCTAGCTAGCAAGGTGACACAATGTTTTATTTAACAGGACCTACCATATGCCTAAACGTATGGAAAGGATGTTTTCTTGTCTTGGTGACATATGCCGATGCCAAAGTTGCTACGTTGAGAACTTGTTTACTTGTCTTTACAATTGTATGGTATCCTCATGGATAAAAAATATTTCCTGAGTGGATAATCACAAATTAACATGCTCGAGTCCCTCGGGAATGGTTGCAATTATAAGTTACACTATTTTATGGCCAAACTGCTGTATGAAAGTGTAAGTACAGTGCACAGTGTGCTTTCAAACATATGGATATTTCAATTAAACACCTTGTGTGATAAGAATCAATTGATAGTTCAACCAGCGTTGGTGTAAATGACGTCAGGAAGTCAATGTGCAGTGCATTTCTTCGTAGAAGACAGTGAAGCAGTCGGTCAATAGCGAGTTTGTGGATATTGATGAAAACGGGGCACATGTCCTGGCATGCCCTGTCAACCTCATGTCTGCAGAGCTAAGGGAAAAAAAAGGAGTGATCCATAAAAGCAGTTTTAACATTGACATTCTCCCAAAATCCTTGGACAGGGAATATGAACTTGAGTCTTAAAATCAATGTATTGAAAAAGTCTGTGACAATCAAAGATGTCAGAAACCTGCCCAATCTAACAGGTAAAACTACTTGACACCCAGCGTCATAACACGTTATGACACGTTCATAGCCATGTCATGACAGCTGACATAACGTGTCATACCCTGTCATAATATGGTCATAACACTGTTATGACCCATATATTTACACCTGTTGTGTAATACATTCTTTACAGTCATGTTTTTTCCATCATATTTTAAAGACACTTCATGACACTGTCATGAAGCATTATGACCATTATGTATCACTTTACTTGGACTAAGAAAATAAACTTTATGACACTGTCAAGATGCATTATGACCATCATAATCATATAAACTAGATAGGCCTATCACGCTCACTACCGGTCAAGGTTTTAGAACACCTACTCATTCAAGGCTTTTTCTTTATTTTTACTATATTCTACATTGTAGAATAATAGTGAAAACATCACAACTATGAAATAACACATATGGAATCATGTAGTAATGCCACCCCTTGACCTTAGATGTCTCTGTTTTATATATATTTTGGCTAGGTCAGGGTCTGACTAGGGTGGGTACTCTAGGTTTTTGTATGTCTAGGGTTTTGGAATGTCTAGGGGTTTTGAATGTCTATGTTGGCCTGATATGGTTCCCAATCAGAGACAGCTGTTTATCGTTGTCTCTGATTATGGATCATATTTAGGCAACCCTTTTTCCCACTTTCTGGTGTGGGATCTTGACTATGTGTAGTTGCCTGTCAGCACTATATTGTATAGCTTCACGTTTCGTTTGTTATTTTGTTAGTTTGTTCGGTGTTCATTCTTTTAATAAAGAGAATGTACGCATACCACCCTGCACCTTGGTCTCCTTCATGCAACAAACATGACAAGTAACCCCAAAAATTTTTAAAGAAATCTTTATATATTTTATATTTAGAATTATTCAAATGGCCACTCTCTCAACCAGTTCCCACATATGCTGAGAACATGTTGGCTGCTTTTCCTTCACTCTGCGGTCCGACTCATCCCAACCACCTCAATTTGGTTGAGGTCGGGGGTTTGTGGAGGCCAGGTCCTCATGCAGTGCTCCATCATTCTCCTTCTTGGCCAAATAGCCTTTACACAGTCTGGAGGTGTGTCTTGGGTCATTGTCCTGTTGAAAAACAAACAATTTTCCACTAAGCCCAAACCAGATGGGATGTCGTATCAATGCAACATGATGTGGTAGCCATGCTGGTTAAGTGTGCTTTGAATTCTAAATACATCACAGACAGTGTCACCAGCAAAGCATCCCCACACCATAACACCTCCTCCTCCATGCTTTACAGTGGGAAATGCACATGCGGAGATCCTCCTTTCACCCACACCGAGTCTCACAAAGAAACGGCGGTTGGAACCAAAAATCTTAGATTTGGACTCCAGACCAAAGGACAAATTTCCACCGGTCTAAGGTCCATTGCTCTTGTTTCTTGGCCCAAGCAAGTCTCTTCTTTTTATTGGTGTCCGTTAGTAGTGGTTTCTTTGCAGCAATTCAATTCAAATCAAATCACATAAAATGTTATTGTTTAGCAGATGTTATTGTGAGTGTAGTGAAATGTTTGTGCTAATAGTTCCAAAAGTGCAGCAATATCTAACAAGTATTCTAACAATTCTACAACAACTACATAATACACACAGGATTTTAGGTGAAAAGCCAAATTTCTTCAGCCTCCTGAGGTTGAAGAGGCGCTGTTGCTCTTTCTTCACCACACTGTCTGTGTGGATGGACCATTTCAGTTTGTCCATGCTGAGCACGCACCCTTGTGGGGCACCAGTGTTGAGGATCAGTGAAGTGGAGTTGTTGTTTCCTACCTTGACCACCTGGGGGTGACCCATCTGGAAGTCCAGGACCCATTTGCACAGGGCGGGGTTGAGACCCAGGGCCTCAAGTTAAATGATGACCTTGGAGGGTACTATGGGGTTGAACGTTTGCCTGATTCATGCAGTCTCCTCTGAACAGATGATGTTGAGATGTGTCTGTTCCATGAACTCTGTGAAGCATTTATTTAGGCTGCAATTTCTGAGGCTGGTAAGTCTAATGAACTTTTCCTCTGCAGCAGAGGTAACTCTGGGTCTTCCCTCCTGTGGCGGTCCTCATGAGAGCCAGTTTAATCATAGTGCTTGATGGTTTTTGCGACCACACTTGAAGAAACTTTTAAAGTTCTTGACATTTTCCATATTGACTGACCTTTATGTCTTAAAGTAATGATGGACTGTCATTTCTCTTTGCTTATTTGAGCTGTTCTTGCTATAATATGGACTTGGTCTTTTATCAAATAGGGCTATCTTCTGTATACCACCCTACCTTGTCACAACACAAATGTTTGGCTCAAATGCATTAAGAAGGAAAGAAATTACACAAATTCACTTTTAAGAAGCCAAACCTGTTAATTGAAATGCATTCCAGGTGACTACCTCATGAAATGGGTTGACAGAATGCCAAGAGTGTGAAAAGCTGTCATCAAGGCAAAAAATATTTAGATTTTTTAAACAATTTTTTGGTTTCTACATGATTCCATATGTGCTTTTTCATAGTTTTTTTTTTTCATTAACTTTTATTTCACCTTTATTTAACCAGGTATGCAGGTTGACAACACGTTCTCATTCACAACTGCGACCTGGCCAAGATAAAGTAAAGCAGTTCGACACGTACAAACACAGAGTTACACATGGAATAAACAAACATACAGTCAATAATACAGCAGAAAAATCTATATACAGTGTGTGCAAATGGGGTAAGATAAGGCAGGTAAGGCAATAAATAGGCCATGGTGGCGAAGTCATTGCAATATAGCAATTAAACACTGGAATGGTAGATGTGCAGAAGATGAATGTGCAAGTAGAGATACTGGGGTGAAAGGAGCAAGATAAATAAATAAATACAATATGGGGGTGAGGTAGTTGGATGGGCTATTTACAGATGGGCTATGTACAGGTGCAGTGATCTGTGAGCTGCTCTGATAGCTGGTGCTTAAAGCTAATGAGGGAGATATGTGTCTCCAGCTTCAGTGAATTTTAAAGTTCGTTCCAGTCATTGGCAGCAGAGAACTGGAAGGAAAGGTGGCCAAAGGAGGAATTGGCTTTGAGGGGGACCAGTGAGATATACCTGCTGGAGCGCGTGCTACGGGTGGGTGCTGCTATGGTGACCAGTGAGCTGAGATAAGGCATGGCTTTACCTAGCAAACACTTGTAGATGACCTGGAGCCAGTGGGTTTTGCGACGAGCATGAAGCGAGAGTCAGCCAACGAGATTGTACAGGTCGCAGTGGTGGGTAGTATATGGGGCATTGGTGACAAAATGGATGGCACTGTGATAGATTGCATCCAATTTGTTGAGTAGAGTGTTGGAGGCTATTTTGTAAATTACATCATCAAAGTTGAGGATCGGTAGGATGGTCAGTTTTACGAGGGTATGTCTGGCAGCATGAGTGAAAGATGCTTTGTTGCGAAATAGGAAGCTTTATTTACTTTAATTTTGGATTGGAGATGCTTAATGTGAGTCGGGAAGGAGTGTTTACAGTCTAACCAGACACCTAGGTATTTGTAGTTCTCCACATTGTTACGGCTTTCTTCTGTTGAAGGATAGGCGGACCAAAACGCAGCGTGGTTATTGTGATACATCTTTAATGAAGATGATAAATTAACAATATACAAAACAAGAAATGTGAAAAAACGAAAACAGCCCTATCTGGTGTAACAAACACAAAGACAGGAACAATCACCCACGAAACACTCAAAGAATATGGCTGCCTAAATATGGTTCCCAATCAGAGACAACGATAAACACCTGCCTCTGATTGAGAACCACTCCAGGCAGCCATAGACTATTCTAGACAACCCCACTAACCACTATCCCATTACCTACAACAAACCCACCACATAAAATAACACGTCACACCCTGGCCTGATCAAAATAATAAAGAAAACACAAAATACCAAGACCAGGGCGTGACAGAACCCCCCCCCCCCCCCCCCCCGCACACCGCAGACAGACTCCCGGCCGCACACCTAAACCCATAGGGGAGGGTCCGGGTGGGCGTCTGTCCACGGTGGCGGCTCCGGCGCGGGACGTGGACGCCACTCCAACAAAGTCTTAGTCCGCATGCATCGCGTCCTTAGATTGGCAACCCTCGCCACCGACCTTTGCTTAGTAACCCTAACCAAGGGCCCCACTGGACTGAGGGCTGAAACAATTTATTTTTTGCTGTAATTAGTTTGATTCACATTTCCTTGTGTTTTGTATATTTCTGTTTTTGTGAGGGACAGCTCGGGACTGAGGGGTAGCTCGGGACTGAGGGGTAGCTCGGGACTGAGGGGAAGCTCGGGACTGAGGGGAAGCTCGGGACTGAGGGGAAGCTGGGGACTGAGAGGAAGCTCAGGCAGGTAGATGGTTCTGGCAGATCCTGGCTGGCTGGTGGTTCTGGCAGCTCGGGACTGAGGGGTGTGCCAACCCATGTCACACCCTGGCCTGATCAAAATAATAAAGAAAACACAAAATACTAAGACCAGGGCGTGACACACATATTCTATGTCAGAACCGTCCAGAGTAGTGATGCTGGACAGGCGGGCATGCATTTAGTTTAACTTGCATTTAAGAGCAGTTGGAGTCCATGTGAGGAGAGTTGTACGGCATTGGAGGTTATTTAACACAGTGTCCAAAGAAGGGCCACAAGTATAAACAATGGTGTCATCTGCTTAGAGGTGGATCAAAGAATCACCAGCAGCAAAAGTGACATCATTGATGTATCCAGAAAAGAGAGTCGGCCCCGAGAATTGAACCCTGTGGCACCCCCATAGAAACTGCCAGAGGTCCGGACAACAGGCCCTCTGATTTGACACACTGAACTCTATCAGAGAAGTAGTTGGTGAACCAGGCGAGGCAATCATTTGAGAAACCAAGGCTGTAGAGTCTGCCGATAAGATTGTGGTGATTGACGGAGTTGAAAGCCTTGGCCAGGTCGATGAACAGCGGAGAAGGTACGGTGGGATTCGAAATGGTCGGTAATCTGTTTGTTAACTTGGCTTTCAAAGACCTTAGAAAGGCAAGGCAGGAGTATCTCCCCTTTTGAAGAGTGGGATGTCTTCACTTTTATTCTACAATAGAAAATAGTAAAAATATAGAAAAACCCTTGATTGAGTAGGTGTGTCCAAACTTTTGGCCGGTAGTGTACATGACCTTATACTGTTCATCAGTCAAAAAGAGGGTGTCTTGTCCTGCTCCTGAAATCTGCTCCTGCATTCATCCCAATCATCAGCTACAGAGAATTGGGGTAGGCGCATGTCTGACATCAGTTTGTGCTCAATTACAATGATAATTTAATATGGTACATTGAAAAAATACATATTATTTGACATAAAAATACTGTTGACACGTAGGCTATTTTGTAATGGCATGATTTGCCTCATGTGGTAGGTGTTGTGAGTTTTTACACTCTCATGTAGGTGTCATAACCAGCCATAAAATAACACAATATATTTCACAAAAGGTATAAGTACATGTGTCATGATAGTGTTATGACCATATTACAATAGGTTATGACAAGTTAGGCCAGACGTTATGACATATTATGACGAGGTTATGACCACGCTGGGTGTCAAGCAAAGCGTTACCAACACTTGTTAAGAATAGCTGTGATATTTGATATTTGGCAAGCATATCTACTTGAGTCTAATTGACTTGGTGTTGGTCTGGCTGTGGTACTGTAGAGCACTCAGACCCAGGGTTTTCAGTTAGGGCTCTGAGATCTGCTAGGGCATTTCTTCTGCATTGCAGCACTTTCTCAGATGAATGATGGTTCCTTAAGAATCCGCCACTAAATAGCATGACTGATTCTCTCTAAAGTAACTGCCCTCCACCATTACAGCCCTCTTTAGAGGAGGGATCAATACCTAATTGTTGCTCAGAGAGTTAGGGGAAAATCTGACTTTCCTTCAGTTAGGGAAGAAATGCTGGCCCATATTTTTTGGAGTGAATGGCCAAGTGATTCAAATTGTTAAATGTTGCTTAAAAATGTAGAACAGTGCTACTTTAACATGTTTTAATGAGGCTATTTGTATTTTTTATTGCTATGGCTCTTTTAAAAATCCTCCTTGAATTGCTGAGGCACACTGATGATCCCTACGTACCAGCCAATAGGGGCTTGCTATCGAGTCATTTAGATTTAACTGATAATATGCATCCCGGGACTGAGCCAGAAGTCAAAGCATTGCCTCGAGCTTCGCTTTAGAATCCAAGTTTCTGCTGTGTTCACCGAAGGAATTTCTGTTCAGGTGTACACAGCGTTGTGACATGAATCCAACACAGCGATTTTACATGCCAGCTAGGCTTCACTGGACTCTCACAAGAGGGACAAACACTTGTCTAAATATTAATGTGTTCTTTTTTTTAGTCTGATAATTTCAGCGCCACATGCATTTCTTTTGGCAGGATGTTTGCCCTGCACAAGCACAGCCTAAGTGGGAAGGGAGAAAACCTCATCGGAGGAACCCTACCAGATGTTGGTGTTGCTCACCCACCAAGCATGAAATGTTGTCTGCAGGGAGATGATTTAAAATGTTCTCCTACATGGGGGAAAAGAGAGAAGAGAAAATGTTATTTTTCACCCTGGAAGCAGATCCCTAAATGAGCAAATATAGACTACATTTTAATTCTCCCACTGCTCTAAGAAATAATAATCGTTATTATGCTGACACATAATGGAATCCATTTGGTTGGTTTGTTTTGATGTTATTAATACTGCTATTGGAGTTTCTGTGGCTATGTACTAATGCACTAACACTGCAGCAGTTCCTTGTATAATTTATTGGATTCCGTATAATAAAACTGTATCTGATGATAGGTTTGGACAAGTTGCTGAGGATACAAGCTAGTTTTCCAGTGTCTGTGTCATAAATTGGACACACATATAAATTGAATGTCTTCACTTTCACAGAGCCTGACTGGAGGTTTATTATATAGAGCTCTATGATGGATCAATGACCCTATTTGAGCACTGAGACTGGTGATTCTATACCTCATGCATTTATCAACACTGTGTTGTACTGCTGGTCCAACCTCTCAGTTTCCTATTCCCCAAACTACTGCTATTTATACCATGGCCTAATTAGACAAGTGGCCACCCACTAGCAATGCCCATAACCCAAAATGCTACGGAAATAAACAAGCTAATGTAAACAAAAGCAAACTCTGAACATATCATTGTCTGTGATAGAAGTGTGTATATTGATGTGCAGTACATTGTGTGTTTACTTCTGTACATTATGAGTGTGTATGTCAAATGAAATTGTATTACTGTGTTTTCAGTACATAAAAGGATTAAGCTAATTGAAAATGAATGTAAAACGACTCAATATTTCATGCATTTTGGTTTCAATGCGGTGTCCTGCCTGGGGATATCAGCATTTACGATGGTATAGTGATATTGTTGTCTTGTTATCCGTCCTTCCTGTTGACGGGCAGTAGTTCAAGCTTTCCATATACTGTAGGTCACTCAACCAGCATAGGGGTCAAGTATGCATTCAGTAGTATATTAGTGCATATATTGTATACATCCCCAAGGATTACAACTGTTATTTTCACAAGGCCTCAACAACCTATAACCTTGACACCTACTTTATTGAATAAAATACTGTTATATATTGTTCAGTCATAGCTATCCATCAATCTTGAGAGGTGTCTCCTGTGCACAGTGCTCTTTCCTACCTGAGAACTGCCCTGTGTGACATTTCAGCCTCCTTACAATTTTTCTTATCTTCTCAGAGACCAGGAGATTGATTGGAGATGACACAAACATTTCATGATATTCAACCTCTAAATTTTGTATGATTTGTTTGCCCTCTGGCATTTCCCATTCATCTGTCCCTCCTTTTTAAAATCTGTGTCAGCCTGGGTTTCTCCTTCTATTTCTATTAAATGAGGCAACCAGAGGAATTGCCAAATCACTAAATTGGGTGAGGGACCCTGGTAATTCCTCTGAGAGTCATTCGACATGTTGAGCAGATGATCGGTTGTCTGGGGCTCTTTTCAATGACAATGGAAACAGCAGTGGTACCGCGGAGAACAATTCAATTAACCACGATTGAAGTTATTGAGTAGGTGCATTTTATGTTTCAATTGTGGTGCATAAGAGAATGATTAATAGCATGTCCATGGCGACCCGATAGATTTATCTATGTCTCTACTATAGCTCTCCATTGGTTTCTACTAGCCCCAGTCTAGTCAACATTTGAATGTTAGTTATTGGCCTCAATTAATGCAAGCAATCACGGCAAGTAATACTGTGCAACAAAATATGCCAACAGCCAATGATAAATGCTGTAGCTAGATTTGCTAAGATACACATCTTCCTGGAGGCAGTGTCAGATCAAATGATCAGAAGCAATTAGTGCCCTGATTAAATGGCAAGTAATAATAATAATACTTTTGTCTTGGGCTATATTCATTTAAAATTAGTGTCAATACTGTTATTAATGGTTGAAATGGCCATCTATGTCCAGTATTGTGACACATTTAAATTGCTAGATATAATTTTGTAACTTTATGGTCAAACACTAGCTCTCCCGATATGGGCAAATACAGTATTTTTAATTTAATTTAAAAATTGTGTTGCTTTTGGAACATGAGACTTGCTTTGAAGTTAATAACAATGAATTATATTCATCACATCAACGACAGCAACGATGCTAGTGATAAAACTGTGGAAAAGTCAACTTGAAGTCCAGAGTCTCAAGGACAATGTATTACTGAACAGACAGTAGACTGTTGTATGTCCTCGCCAACTGAGTCATGCATACTTGGAGATGACTCATTGACATTCAAGGCAACTGAACACCTGTTTGTGATTCTGTCACCCCCCTCCACCAGGCGCCAGTACATTTGCAGGGACATGACATCCGTGTGCTTCATGAACGCAGCTCCCTCTCTTCTTAGATCTTCCTCATCCCGATAAACCGATTCAGTTGTTTTAGAATGGCTTTTTCCAGAGGAACAATCTAAGAATGATCATGTGTGCTTGGGACAGCATGGTAAAACACTTACGGACATGATTGACGCCTGGCTCTAAGTCATCAACCTTATGATTTGGCCTCTAACCTTTCGACACAGATTGGTATTATATCTTTCTGTAATGGCATGCCCAAGGCTTAGAATAAAAACTTGAGCTGTCATTAATTTAGATGGGCTGTTACAGTTAAATCACCAATGATCCAAGTGAAAATACGTTTGCTAACCGCTGACAACCCCATTACAGAAGAGAGAAAAAAAATGCTTCAGAAAATCATATTTGCATCACACAATAGGTCCAATGAGTTATATGCTGTTGATTAAACATGCACGTCTTGGTTTCTTGGCTAATTTCACAAATTACATAAGGAGTGTGACAAGCAAAAGAACAGATGGGTCATGCTGTAGAGGTGGGAGTCAGTATGATTAATTCCCCCAATGATCCATACACCAAAACATGGACTGGGAGGTGCGTCAGCTAGCTAACATTAGCTGTTTACGACACTTCATTGCTGCTACATCCAAACCTTGTAGGAGTCACGGGAAGTGTAGTTTGCACCACATCCAATGGATGAATTAGAATTGCCAGTATATTACAGATGATTAAAGCAGTAGAGCTGTCACGTTAGCAAGATTACGGTTTAAGGCATTTTTCTAGATTAAATTGCACCATAGCCGTTTCTAGATTCAGCTAAAAACGATTCTGTAACTTACACTGAAGTTTGAGAAAAGAGCTGATACAGTGTCATAAAACTGTCATACATAAGCAAGAAGCTGGACTTAGTGCTGTAAAGTTTTAGCAGAAGGGGTATAGGTAAAGGTTGGATCCATCATTCCCCAATAGAGTCGCCTATCTGGCGTGCGTCCTGGGACACAGTCAGCGGGTGGCAGACATCTGCAGACGAGTAGGAAGAGACAGGGTACCCAGCCTGGGCAAGGGGACAGATGGTTCGCCTAGGAAGGGGTATCAAATTAAGAAAGGGAGACGGGTGGGTGGAAGAAACTGTCCTAAAACATGGCCGACCTCATGTTTATGCATTTTACCTTGCACAGGGACACGAGCATCGGATAGCTGACACCGAAAGGCATACACAAGACATAAAGTTAAGAAAGCTGGTACATCATTTCAAAGAACAAAAGTGAATAATACACAAAACAGCTTGACTTTTTTACAAAAAATGAAAATGCCTATAAAAAGTCCCAGTCCTCTTTGATAGTACGTACCATCACAAAATGGCAGCTGTACAATGTGTGACATCATCAACAACCAACATCACAAGCACAACTCTTTTTTCGCCAACCTAACACTGGATTAAAGCCCACTTTCATGTCATGGATCCAACCAAGTTGAGCCACACACCACCAAAAAGCTGCAGTGTTTAACACAGCCGAGGAACACAGAGAATAAATGATCAGAGGCATGGAGCAGGTGCTTGACGAGCTGATCTTAACGTAGCTCTCCAGGTTGCTCTGTAGGCGTCAGCTGGTGATTCATTGGGATTAGACAGCGGCTGGCTCTTTGATTGTCAGATCTGTAGCATGGATTTAGTCAGTCAGTTAAACTAGCACCTGCTGTGACCGCTAAACATGCGGGCAAAGCCATGCAAACATAAAGAGTTACTGAGCAATTAAGCACAACACTCTTTTACTAAATATAGAGAGTGTGCTTGTGTGTGTGTGTGTGTGTGTGTGTGTGTGTGTGTGTGTGTGTACGTGGGGGTGGGCTTAACAATTCAGTCCCTTGTACCGCTTTACATTAAACGTGTTTTGTGAAACGTTTTGAGCCCTGCACCAAGCTAAGCCAAACTCTTATTCTCTATACTGGAGAACAAGCATTGGCTGTGAATTCTCTCTCTCTCTCTCTCTCTCTCTCTCTCTCTCTCTCTCTCTCTCTCTCTCTCTCTCTCTCTCTCTCTCTCTCTCTCTCTCTCTCTCTCTCTCTCTCTCTCTCTCTCTCTCTCTCTCTCTCACAATAAAACAATAGATAACGACATAAAAGTACTGGAAACTACTGAACACAATCCTGCCAACTCCCTGCAGGGCAATGCAACTTTATTTATGTTTATGCTCTATATAATTAACTATTGATTCAAGCTTTTGAAGTCCTCCTTTTACAGATGAGAAGTACAATGGGGCACCCAAGCCAACACTCCCCACATTATTTGGGTTTCTCCAATGTCAGACTGAGTTATAGCACCGTTCTCAGCTGCATTTTGCAGAGGTCCAAGGTGCAATTGATTAGTCTGAACCATGAGTAGCTGTTGGGATTTCATTGATTGACCAGAATGCGAGCGAAATGTGAGGCTCCACTTCAAACTCTGTGTTTCACATCACCACAGCAGTTTGAGCCCAGTTCAAATGAATGTGCTGTTTGGAAACCTTTCACCTGGGCTTGGCTTGTGGGTTGGCAGCACCCAGTTCATGTTGGCATGTCGACAGAGGGACCGAGGAAGATGGGACCCCAACATTAGGAAAGGCACGGACACACCGGTAGTGTTTGCTGTCCTAGAGTACTTAGCACCTCTGAACAGAGTGCCGGACGTAATTTGCAAGCCTATTCTACATTTATAATCGTGCAAAATGGTCGGCAGTCAGACGTCCACCAGTGGGTGGTCCCTAAAACACACAGACGGAAGACAGATGAACGGCAGAGCAACATTCGGTGCGGTGTGCGTAGTCCATAAGAGTATATCATAGAGACAGAACGGCAAATTGAGAGGAAATGGGAATGTAGAGTAGGCCATTATCTGAAAGGAATCAACCTTAGAGACCTGTTTTAGGCTGAATGATTTCAGGGGCAAATGTCTCCAAAAGTTTCCTGTAAAAGAAAGTTGTTGATTCGAAGTACATTTTCTTTGGATTAAAATAATTACATTTTTATGGTGAGTTTATTTTCCCATTTCAACTCCCAATTGCCCTACAGGCCCTATCCTTGTGGTGCTACAGGGGAGGAGGACTGATTGTGCTTCAGAGCAGGCACATTTAAACCTCCCCATTAGGTAAGTCTTCTGCTAAAAATAGTATTTTAAAAATGTGCAGCCGGTTTGACCAAAAATAAAAACAAATAAATACATAAAAATAGGAAAGGGAAAGGAAATTCCACCGAATTCAACGATTTAACTGCATCTACTATTCTGAGAAGAGGATTTAGACAAAGGCAATGTGTGTACTGATGGTGGTGGTGGTGGGGGGGTCTTGGATGCTGTTATATTTAACTAAGTGCAGGCTCTGCTGCTCACCTAATTAGATACACAATGATGGTTGTCAGGGTTTAACATTATACTTGAATAAGTGACTACGGTACTTCCTATTTTTCATTATATTTATGCCCTTATGTACTCGTCAGGTAATGTTATCTCTCCTAAATGTCCTATTGATTTAACCTTGTTGGCCCCTGGTTAATATTGTTCATCTTGTTGGCAGTATTTCATTTTACATATTGGCAGGAATTAACCTGAAACTGAATACCAGAGCCAGGCATTTAGAAATACATGGCTCTGCTGAATACTAACCTTAGACTAAACTTAACCCCTCGCTAGCATATCGTAGTGTAACATTACTCAAACAACTAACCTGCCCACTTGCTAGCATGCCTCTACCTCTCACACTTCCATGTAAATGGTTGTTTATGAATCTGTTTATGAAACTGTTGCGATTCGGACAATGTTAACGTTTCTTGTGAAATCAATTTGGCAAAAAAACACAATATGTTTGAATGTTGAATATCCAACACTTAAGCTGTCAGACAACGGTGCCAACCATTTGTTCTTGCACTCTTTCTTTATAGGCTTTAGTAGCAAGAGACCAAGCTCTAGACTGGGGTTATTCCACTCTTACCCCACGAGGTATGGAGCCTGCTGGTCCGGAGCCTGCTGGTGACCCCATGAGGTACGGAGCCTGCAGGTTACCCCACGAGGTACGGAGCCTGCTGGTCTGGAGCCTGCTGGAGCCTGCTGGTTACCCCACAAGGTACGGAGCCTGCTGGTCTGGAGCCTGCTGGAGCCTGCTGGTTACCCCACAAGGTACTGTTGGTTTTCTGTTCTACCTGGTAATTAGTTGTACCCACCTGGTGTCCCAAGTCTAAATCAGTCCCTGATTAGAGGGGCACAATGAAAAAAACGCATTAAAACTGGCTTCAAGGTCCAGAGTTTAGTTTCAGGTCTTTAGACCAAGCTTTCCCCAGTTAGGAGATGGTTGAGCCTTCTAAGTGATGTGTTGTGGCAGTGTTGGACTGCCGTGGTGTCAGGAAGCTGTAGGTGGGGACTGTCATCCAATGTCAGGAAGCTGTAGGTGGGGACTGTCATCCAATATCAGGAAGCTGTAAGTGGGGACTGTCATCCACATGTAATGCTTAGTTTTTTTTCTCAATTGTTTGAGAACAATTTTGAAAACAGGGCCCGGTTTGTCAAAACACTACACACAATTAGCGCCACCCTACACCAAAGTAGCACAACACTTCAGATCATTTGCAAAATGGAACACTGTCAAAACTATACACGACTTCATAAAAATAATATTTTGTTACCATACGAAACACCCACATTTCATATGACTTCAATCTTTTTGAACCAGTTACACACTGCTGTTGCTAACCTAAAACACTTTTAGCAAGTCTAATTGTCAGTGATTAGAGTGCTGTAAATGAAGTACACAGAGAAAGTGCAACTATACAAACACCACACAAGACCAATGCTGCAGACTGAGGAAAATATCATTTATTTCTCTCCATGTACCCAAATCAGTCAACATGTCAACATGGAGAATCACGACAAAACATGTCCCAGTTTTCATGCTACTACAGTAGTGTGCATAACACTGTTAACTCAGCAAACAGACAAACGTAAAGTTGAAACCAGTTCTGGACCAAAGCAGAGCGATGGAATGACACATTGTCCCAGATGACCGTGTATTGCATCTGGTGCATTTCATTACCTGCTGTGACGATGTGGTGCAATCGGTCCAAAAATGCGAGAATGTGAGGTGTGTTGTAAGGGCCCATTTTGTCATGACGGAGGACAAACCCATGCTGTGAAATGGCAGCGCAAAGGGTAAGGTTACCCCCACGTTGCCCTGGGACATTGATTATAGCCCTGTGGCCAATGATATTTCTGCCTCGCCTTCTTGCTTTCGTGAGGTTGAACCCTGCCTCATCAATATATATATGAATTCATGCAGGATTTCCTCAGCATCCATCTGCAAAACTCCCTGAAATACAGTGAAAGACAAGACTGTAGGTCAGGATAGGTCTAGCATACAGTCAATGTAAAAAAGTCATGTGTATGCAACATAACAGTGCTAAAGTGAACAATACAAACCTCCACACACTCATGCCGCAGCCGTTTGACCCTCTGAATTCTGCTCAAAAGGCACTCGATAAAGTTGTTTCATTTGAACCTGATGTATTTTCAGGATGCTTGCCAGTGTTGACTGAGAGGCCTGATGGACATTATTGAAAATGGCATGGTCACCGATAATGTTGGCTTGTAGTTCTCTGAGCCTGATGGACATTATTGAAAATGGCATGGTCACCGATAATGTTGGCTTGTAGTTCTCTGAGCCTGATGGACATTATTGAAAAGGGCATGGTCACCGATAATGTTGGCTTGTAGTTCTCTGAGCCTGATGGACATTATTGAAAATGGCATGGTCACCGATAATGTTGGCTTGTAGTTCTCTGAGCCTGATAGCATTATTGGCCAAAACCATGTTTATTTTCTCTCTCTTGTTCTTGCGAGAATATGGTCCCCCTTCCTCTTTGTCGTTCCCGACCCTCAATCCTATGTAGAGAATAATACATGTAACTTACTGGAAGGGGTATCACAAGTGCTGATATGGTGCATACAATAAGCTGCTGATTACTGTAACTGTAGACAGATATTTTACCTGTTTTCCTGTGAAAGTCCTTATGACAGATGCCACTGTATATCTGCTAAGATTTGGCTGAACTCTCAGTCCAGCCTCCCTCAGGGTCAATCCGTGGTTCACAACATGGTCCACTAGTGTTGCACGAACGTCATTTGATAAGTTTGGTCCTCTTCTTCTTTGTGCACGTTCTCCTCCTGCTTCAGGTCTTCCTCAACCTCTGGCTCGGGCTCTGCCTCTTCCTCTACCTCCTTCTCCTCCTCTGTGTACTCCT
Source organism: Oncorhynchus mykiss (assembly GCF_013265735.2). Lineage (NCBI taxonomy): Eukaryota > Metazoa > Chordata > Actinopteri > Salmoniformes > Salmonidae > Oncorhynchus > Oncorhynchus mykiss. The sequence goes on from NC_048582.1 coordinate 21,735,531, forward strand.
CCTCTCATCCACTCTTTTTCTGACTCCTTCCATTTTGGTTGAAGGCAGGTGAACCTACCTGCTGCATTTTTATAGTGCTTAAACCTGATTGGTGTGTCTACAATTTAGCATTCATGTGCACCTGATGGTTGTGTTCAACAGATTGGCTCATAGGTGTGGTAATATGACAGTCAGTGCTTTGGAATTGCAAGGAAGTGACATCATGATATACTTCTGTGTCTGATGTATACAAGTGTGTTTAGTGTTTTGCAAATCACTGTGTGTAATGTTTTGCAGATAGTTTGAAGCTGACAATGTGCTTACAGTTGTGCAAATCTAGCCTTGTGTTTTGCTCCTAGAGTTGAAGGTTTTGCTAATTGTGTTAAATTTTAGTGTGTAAGCAATCGTAAAAAACTGTAACACAACACTACTCTCAGTAGACCTGGTGCCTAGTACTCACTAAGGTACCGGAGGGCTTGTATACTAACGTTCTGGATATCATGAGCATTGATGCAGATTGTGTCACATCTATAAGATCTTAATTAAGAGACAAATAGGTGGGGGTGGGAAGGGTGTGTGTGTGTGTGTGTGTGTGTGTGTGTGTGTGTGTGTGTGTGTGTGTGTGTGTGTGTGTGTGTGTGTGTGTGTGTACACACTTTACCCTCACTCCTGTGTCAATGACAACCCTGAGCACTTGCCTCTTCAGTAAAATCTTGAAGCAGACCTCTGTTATGTTTTGCCCTATGCTCTCCCAGGTGAGTTGGTGTGTACAGTAAGCCATACAAATGGGCTATAGCCCATACAGTAAGCCATACAAATGGGCTATAGCCCATACAGTAAGCCATACAAATGGGCTATAGCCCATACAGTAAGCCATACAAATGGAATATTTAAATAATTTAACGCTATACATATGCTAGAAGTGTTTATGTTTTATCCATGAGGTTATTTCCCAAGGGAGGAATTGAGAATCATGGTTAAACTGCCTTCCAGTCCTATCATTAAACATAAATCAAATGAATGGAGAAAGTAGCCCTCACAATAATCAGACTGCAAGGATTTTATATACCGGATCAAGTTGGCCTCCTGAGTGGTGCAGTGGTCTAAGGCACTACATTACAGTGCTAGAGGCGTCACTATGGAGCGGGGTTTGACCTCAGGGTGTATCACAACCGTCCGTGATTGGGAATCCCGTAGGGTCGCACACAAATGGCCCAGCGTCATCTGGGTTAGGGGATGGTTTGACCAGGGTAGGCTGTCTTTGTAAATAAGAATTTGTTTTTTATTAACTGACTTGCCTAGTTAAATAAAGGTTAGGAAGAGGACATGATGGTTTCTCGCTGTCAATCATTCTGTTCATCGTAGATACAGGATGATTAATCTGGGTTTGTACAACTCAGTGATGACTTCCTGTCCCACCTGTCAGGACCGATTGCAATTTGACAACATTGCCAACTGTTCTTTAAAGGCTTTAGTACCAAGAGACCAAGATCTAGACCAGATGTATTCAACTCTTACCCCACAAGGTCCAGAGCCTGCTGGTTTTCTATTCTACCTGTTAATTAATTGCACCCACCTGGTGTGCCAGGTCTAAATCAGTCCCTGATTAGAGGGGCACAATGAAAAAAAATTGTAAAACTGGCTTCGAGATCCAAAGTTTAGTTTGAGGGCTTTAGACCAAGCTTTCCCCAGTTGGGAGATGGTTGAGCTTTTCTAGTGATGTCTTGTGGCAGTGTTGGACTGCCATGGTGTCAGGACGCTTTAGGTGGGGACATGTAATGCTTAACACAACACTACTCTCAGTAGACCTGGTGCCCAGCACTCACTGAGGTGCCGGAGGGCTTGTATACTAACGTTCTGGATATCATAGTGTCGCATCTATGAGATCTTAAGAGACAAATAGGTGGGGGTTGGTTGGGGGGTGGGAAGGGTGTGTGTGTGTGTGTGTGTGTGTGTGTGTGTGTGTGTGTGTGTGTGTGTGTGTGTACATGTATGCACCTCTGTGTCAATGGCAACACTGAGTACTTGCCTAGGCTCTTGAGTAAAATCTTGAAAAAATCAAATCAAATCAAATTTTATTTGTCACATACACATGGTTAGCAGATGTTAATGCGAGTGTAGCGAAATGCTTGTGCTTCTAGTTCCGACAATGCAGTAATAACCAACAAGTAATCTAACTAACAATTCCAAAACTACTGTCTTGTACACAGTGTAAGGGGATAAAGAATATGTACATAAGGATATATGAATGAGTGATGGTACAGAGCAGCATAGGCAAGATACAGTAGATGGTATCGAGTACAGTATGTACAAATGAGATGAGTATGTAAACAAAGTGGCATAGTTTAAAGTGGCTAGTGATACATGTATTACATAAGGATACAGTCGATGATATAGAGTACAGTATATACGTATGCATATGAGATGAATAATGTAGGGTAAGTAACATTATATAAGGTAGCATTGTTTAAAGTGGCTAGTGATATATTTACATCATTTCCCATCAATTCCCATTATTAAAGTGGCTGGAGTTGAGTCAGTGTCAGTGTGTTGGCAGCAGCCACTCAATGTTAGTGGTGGCTGTTTAACAGTCTGATGGCCTTGAGATAGAAGCTGTTTTTCAGTCTCTCGGTCCCAGCTTTGATGCACCTGTACTGACCTCTCCTTCTGGATGATAGCGGGGTGAACAGGCAGTGGCTCGGGTGGTTGATGTCCTTGATGATCTTTATGGCCTTCCTGTGACATCGGGTGGTGTAGGTGTCCTGGAGGGCAGGTAGTTTGCCCCCGGTGATGCGTTGTGCAGACCTCACCACCCTCTGGAGAGCCTTACGGTTGAGGGCGGAGCAGTTGCCGTACCAGGCGGTGATACAGCCCGCCAGGATGCTCTCGATTGTGCATCTGTAGAAGTTTGTGAGTGCTTTTGGTGACAAGCCAAATTTCTTCAGCCTCCTGAGGTTGAAGAGGCGCTGCTGCGCCTTCTTCACAATGCTGTCTGTGTGAGTGGACCAATTCAGTTTGTCTGTGATGTGTATGCCGAGGAACTTAAAACTTGCTACCCTCTCCACTACTGTTCCATCGATGTGGATAGGGGGGTGTTCCCTCTGCTGTTTCCTGAAGTCCACAATCATCTCCTTAGTTTTGTTGAGTGTGAGGTTATTTTCCTGACACCACACTCCGAGGGCCCTCACCTCCTCCCTGTAGGCCGTCTCGTCGTTGTTGGTAATCAAGCCTACCACTGTTGTGTCGTCCGCAAACTTGATGATTGAGTTGGAGGCGTGCGTGGCCACGCAGTCGTTGGTGAACAGGGAGTACAGGAGAGGGCTCAGAACGCACCCTTGTGGGGCCCCAGTGTTGAGGATCAGCGGGGAGGAGATGTTGTTGCCTACCCTCACCACCTGGGGGCGGCCCGTCAGGAAGTCCAGTACCCAGTTGCACAGGGCGGGGTCGAGACCCAGGGTCTCGAGCTTGATGACGAGCTTGGAGGGTACTATGGTGTTGAATGCCGAGCTGTAGTCAATGAACAGCATTCTCACATAGGTATTCCTCTTGTCCAGATGGGTTAGGGCGGTGTGCAGTGTGGTTGAGATTGCATCGTCTGTGGACCTATTTGGGCGGTAAGCAAATTGGAGTGGGTCTAGGGTGTCAGGTAGGGTGGAGGTGATATGGTCCTTGACTAGTCTCTCAAAGCACTTCATGATGACGGAAGTGAGTGCTACGGGGCGGTAGTCGTTTAGCTCAGTTACCTTAGCTTTCTTGGGAACAGGAACAATGGTGGCCCTCTTGAAGCATGTGGGAACAGCAGACTGGTATAGGGATTGATTGAATATGTCCGTAAACACACCGGCCAGCTGGTCTGCGCATGCTCTGAGGGCGCGGCTGGGGATGCCGTCTGGGCCTGCAGCCTTGCGAGGGTTAACACGTTTAAATGTCTTACTCACCTCGGCTGCAGTGAAGGAGAGACCGCATGTTTTCGTTGCCGGCCGTGTCAGTGGCACTGTATTGTCCTCAAAGCGGGCAAAAAAGTTGTTTAGTCTGCCTGGGAGCAGGACATCCTGGTCCGTGACTGGGCTGGATTTCTTCCTGTAGTCCGTGATTGACTGTAGACCCTGCCACATGCCTCTTGTGTCTGAGCCGTTGAATTGAGATTCTACTTTGTCTCTGTACTGACGCTTAGCTTGTTTGATAGCCTTGCGGAGGGAATAGCTGCACTGTTTGTATTCGGTCATGTTACCAGACACCTTCCCCTGATTAAAAGCAGTGGTTCGCGCTTTCAGTTTCACGCGAATGCTGCCATCAATCCACGGTTTCTGGTTAGGGAATGTTTTAATCGTTGCTATGGGAACGACATCTTCAACGCACGTTCTAATGAACTCACACACCGAATCAGCGTATTCGTCAATGTTGTTGTCTGACGCAATACGAAACATGTCCCAGTCCACGTGGTGGAAGCAGTCTTGGAGTGTGGAGTCAGCTTGGTCGGACCAGCGTTGGACAGACCTCAGCGTGGGAGCCTCTGGTTTTAGTTTCTGTCTGTAGGCAGGGATCAACAAAATGGAGTCGTGGTCAGCTTTTCCGAAAGGGGGGCGGGGCAGGGCCTTATATGCGTCGCGGAAGTTAGAGTAACAATGATCCAAGGTCTTTCCACCCCTGGTTGCGCAATCGATATGCTGATAAAATTTAGGGAGTCTTGTTTTCAGATTAGCCTTGTTAAAATCCCCAGCTACAATGAATGCAGCCTCCGGATGAATGGTTTCCAGTTTGCAAAGAGTTAAATAAAGTTCGTTCAGAGCCATCGATGTGTCTGCTTGGGGGGGGATGTATACGGCTGTGATTATAATCGAAGAGAATTCTCTTGGTAGATAATGCGGTCTACATTTGATTGTGAGGAATTCTAAATCAGGTGAACAGAAGGATTTGAGTTCCTGTATGTTTCTTTCATCACACCCCTCTTCTTACCAGAAAGTTGTTTGTTTCTGTCTGCGCGATGTGTGGAGAAACCCGTTGGCTGCACCGCTTCGGATAGAGTCTCTCCAGTGAGCCACGTTTCCGTGAAGCAAAGAACGTTACAGTCTCTGATGTCCCTCTGGAATGCTACCCTTGCTCGGATTTCATCAACCTTGTTGTCAAGAGACTGGACATTGGCAAGAAGAATGCTAGGGAGTGGTGCACGATGTGCCTGTCTCCGGAGTCTGACCAGAAGACCGCCTCGTTTCCCTCTTTTTCGGAGTTGTTTTTTTTTTGGGGTCGCTGCATGGAATCCACTCAGTTGTCCTGTTTGTAAGGCAGAACACAGGATCCGCGTCGCGAAAAACATATTCTTGGTAGTACTGATGGTGAGTTGATGCTGATCTTATATTCAGTAGTTCTTCTCGACTGTATGTAATGAAACCTAAGATGAGCTGGGGTACTAATGTAAGAAATAACACGTAAAAAAACAAAAAACTGCATAGTTTCCTAGGAACGCGAAGCGAGGCGGCCATCTCTGTCGGCGCCGGAAGTAGAAGCAGCCCATTTTGTTATGTTTTGGCCTACGCTCTCCCAGGTGGGTTGGTGTGTACAGTGAGCCATATACTGTACATGTGCTATGGAGATTTCTCTAATTGAATATTTTAATCATTTAACGCTATACATATGCTAGAAGTGTTTATGTTTTATCCATGAGGTTATTTCCCAAGGGAGGAATTGAGAATCATGGTTAAACTGCCTTCCAGTCCTATCATTAAACATAAATCAAAAATATTGGACAAAGTGGCTCTCACAATAATCAGACTGCAAGGATTTCACATGCCGGATAAAGTTAGAAAGGGGTCATGGTGGGCAATGATTTATGGCTGTCAATCATTCTGCTCATCGTAGATAAAGGATGATTAATCCGGGCTTGAACATCTCTCCGTGAGCATCAAACCCAATTTGGTCTAAAAACAAATTGAAACAAGAAATAGTTACAAAGACCACTCTGTTTACCATTTACTGACTCCTTAATCTTTAGTTCATTATAAGCTGTTGGACACAGCCTAATAATGGTATGCAACCCTCCTACCTAGTGGGTATTAGAATTCACTCTAAAATCAATTACAGGCTTTGTAGACTGAACCATCTAGCAAATAGCCAGTTTAGCCAATGCTGATGTGTGGCAAATGAAGCCCATCATTACATTGGTACTACAATTGAAATATCCATGATATAGTTAAAACAGATTACAGTTTCAATTGATTACACCTATACCTGCACATGGCAAGACTATAGTAATCAAGTGTGCATCAGTTTATCAGATGTCAAATTATCTTGATTCAAGTGGCTGGAATTTATGAACAACGTTTTGGTCGACGGAAAAGTAGTATTGAATTATGTCATTTATCATCATAAGAGTCTATTACATCAGATTATACTGTATGCAGATGCATTGGTGAAAATGGGGACGGGGGTGTCCGGCGGGGCACACCCATTCTCGCCAATTAACGTCCATCACCTTACAAACCCATCTGCACATCTAGAGATCGAACATCACCCTAAACGCAAATCTAATTAACACTGAGGCACACAAATGCATATTTTGTGATCCTTTTGTTTCATTGCGGTGGCTCGTTAACAACCACTTTCCACCCTGGTGTCTAGTGCAGGAAAGACAGCATGCAAATAGTCACCTGGATATTTAGAATAGAAAGTTCAGAGTCTGTGAGAAGAGAGACATCAACAGACATCTTTGAATTCAGCCCATTAAGAAAATCAATCATCTTGCTGCCATAGTTGAGAACACACTATTAAATGTGGAATTCCCACTGTTCCAGCCAGCAGGTTATCGCCACCTCCTGCGTTTAATACAATTTATGAGATGTTTGATTTGCATTTTCATCAAAGATTTCGGTATAATTAATGGAGACCTCTGTTTTAGCGGGAAGCTGCTAATGCACAGTCTAACTTGCTCGCTCCCTGATGATAATACATTCAGAATGTAGTAAACAAACTGCTCCAGTGAGGCTTCTGTCATGTCTGTAACTTTCCTTTACAGAAAAGATGGCTGTCAGTATTGTAAAGACTGAGTAGTGCTCAAAGTGTGAATTATAGCAAATCACCAGTTTTTACAACTGGAAGAGTAATAATCATTATTCCTATAGTACACACTAAAATGGCTGCAGCAAGCATTGCTTCATCATTGAGATATTGGATGGCGACAATAACTAATCATGGACAAGCTGTTGTGTGAATTGGATGGGTACATAGTCTGTCACTGGCAGAGGGGTGGCCACTGTTTTCCTTAGCTCTAATTGAGCATCAGTGTTCTAAGAAAAAAACACCTATTTATTACGAACTGATCAACACTATATCACACATCAAAAGAGTTTTCCTTTTCAAATTGAGGCCAGGGATTAATGAATTCTACTGCACGAACTAGGTCAGTCAGTTATGGACATTTCAAGACATAGTTTCAAAACACTTTATGTAGAATATAAAGTACACAGATTCACAAGGTTCAGGAAGCTTCAAATACCTATGTTAAGGGATCAAAGATGCACACATCTCTTGGGAATTAAGCCCTCATCAGCCTGTTAACAGCTGAGACCCTTTGGCAGGACGAAGATGCTGCTTCTTCTTCTTCTGCCAATGAGGATGACTTCAGATCTGGGATACAAGTAAGCACAGGGCTCAACATTAACGCTTGTTGTATGTTAATGCCCGGAGCAAGTAAAAAAAATAGTAGGACAAGAAGAATATAGGTTTAAGTTGTTTGAATGCACAAGTAAAACAAATACTCTCAGAATAGCCTGATTGTCAAGTAACTCCTATGCAGTCAAGCTCTCCCCTGAACACTAAATATTTTAAACTTACAAATAGATAAACATCTTAGTTAGCTACCTCACCCACCTTATCCATTTGATCCGCGGTTCGTTAAATTAGGGAATTTTTAGGGGGGGGGGGGGGGGGGGGGCTTTCGGATAAGTAAAAAAATACATCCTTACTTATCTGAAGGAAAATTGTCCGAAAAAGTACAAAGTTCATGCCAAGCCCTGAAGCAGAAGCATAAGGCAGTAGATATGTAAGCAACTTCATTTGCATATTGCTTTAGAGTGTTGAAAATTTTCAAAAACATGTAAACAATTACTTTCACTCACTGTGAACTGCAGGATATTAAGGATTCAAAAGAAAGTGGTGTCTAGACACACGAAAGTTACCCAGTTGGTATTTCGCGAAAAGAGCCTCATCCAAACTGGCACTTGTGTGTCTGTAGTGGCACACAAACAAAAGTAACACGGACAGATGGGTAAAATCCTGACTTCTGGAGCATTTAGCCAAATGGAAAGCATGTCTGATTGGCCGTGAAAACTCTGCTACTTTTGGGGTCGCAGAGAGTTTGTGATATCTGGGTTCTTTTGGACATATGCCCCAGAAATAAAAACATTATTAAACCAAACCAAGTGAGATTAGGAGATAACCACTCAGAGAGAGATAATGCTTTCGTCAGAGAAAAGTTCTCTGATTGGGAATTCAAAAAGCTCTCATAGGGTCGTAACACATTGTCAGAGTGCAGCGATTACGAACAGAGTGATATACGGACCAACACATTGTCTGTGCCTATTCATGTGATTATACCACTGGCAGAACAATGGCGTGTGACGATATTAGCAAATGATGAAGGAAACTGTTCAAGGCACAGCGCTACTTCAGAATATTAGTATGAATTAATTTGCATGCGCTGAACACCCACTCATAGAGAGGCAGTGACAATTAATGCAGGAAATACAATACTTTATTCTTGGGGAAGATATTCAATCTCCCATCATCCAAGATGGATAGAACCTACATTTACATGTTACATTTGAGTCATTTAGCAGACGCTCTTATCCAGAGCGACTTACAGTTAGTGCATTCATCTTAAGATAGTATGACAGATATGTTGTTGTCCCACCTAGCTAAGTACATTTTTCCTCAGTAAAGAAGCTATCAGCAAAGACAGAGCCAGTATCATAGAATCCTTTATACTTTTATGATTCCCTCCCCAAAAACTTGAGGGAGAGACGAACACAATTACACTTTTTGAACTGTGACAAGACAACACAAGGAAAGGTTTTGGAAATGTGCGAATCACAGTTCTGCATTGTTGGCAAAGTCTATAATCAACTGTGGAAGAATTAGGCAGAAACATATACACACTGTCCTCTCTGCCAATATGATGATTTTGGCATTCAATTTTGTTTACTCACCACTTGAGGCAGAAAAAGACAGGATCCTTCTCCAATTCATTTATGCTGAGGACGAATACAGTATTATGGAAATGTAAAATCTATTGCCTGAATCTCCCTTAGTAGCCAAAAGCTACAGTGGTTGCTGAGCTGGAAGAGATGTGTCTCTCATGGGAAAGGGCACAATCTGTGGCCTTAGACAGACTCATGGCAGAACATTGCTGTGGTCTTATGGGACCGAAGACAAAAATAGAAAGAATTCCACCGTTTTTTTCCTCCAAAGATGTATCTCCTTTGATTCATTTGAATCATTCAGAACTAGGGATTATTCGACATGAAATGGGGCAAACAGTTGTTGATTCTATCTTTCAAATTCACAACTAATAGCTTGTGGTTAGTACAATAAACTGGACCGTGAGAGCAGACGCCACTTCGACTGGGTAGATTGTATTGTAATAAACATTAGCGGGGCAATTATGATGAATGCTGCTCACTGCGGGCTTCCACAGCAGTCTGGGCCCGCTCAAGAATTTTCATTTGCATCACTTTCCTGACACACAATGGTGATGGTGACTCAAGCATAGAGTACAGTATGGCTCTTTTTAGGAAAATGACTCATGTACACATATCATTGAGCTGATAAGTTGAAGTATTTGTCCCCAAACTGCACATGATTCAAATATTATAGCTAAGAGGTAGAAAAAAGTTTGTCCAAAATCAGACTATCAATATATAACTATTCACAATGATATCAATGTCAAGTTTATGATCTTGATACAGGTGAGTTATTAATATTCCTCTATACTTTGTTGGTATGTGTATTTCTCACATTGAATGAATATCTCAATTCAGTATGCTGTTTTTCTTTAAGGACCAGTGCAGTCGAAATTCAGATTTCCCTGTGTTTTATATCATATTGTACAACAGCTGATGAAACTAACACTGTAAAAGTGTGGGCAAATTTGATCAGTGTTATTTCTTGATAGTTACCGGTTGATAATACAATTTCTGTGGTGGTATCACCATGTGGTAAATTGGTTAATAGACCAATAACAAAGAGTGTTCCAAACCTATGCCAATAACAGCTTGTTTTCAGTTTTCCCCTCCCCATTCAGACAATCCTAGCAAAATTCTTGCTTGAGAAATAGTTTTTTTGCTAAACAGCTATTTGCATTTTTTAATGGTAAGGTGCTTACTTACTTGTTACTCAGAAATGATTTGATATTTATATACAAACGGCTGCTTTGGGACTTAATCTTTTAATATAATTTTGTGCGATGGCCACGTGTTAAAACAGCAGATTTTGAAACACAGCTAAAACTGCAATTAGATGTAGTCAACCCCCCCCCCCCCCCAAAAAAAACTAAACATTTCCCCACAGACTTGCTAATTTGAAGGTAAGGTGTGTGAATACACTCCTACTACATACTCTTTCTCCTTGCTGCACTTTCCTTCATGTTACTATGGTAGGCCCATGCAGTGTTAACACGATTTAACTGGGATTACATCATTATTCTGGGAAAAAAATACTCCCATTAATAGCAAGTTGCAGTATAAACTGCCCCATCAACCCCAAAGATAACGTTTTACCCTCTTGATTAGTAATAAATGCCTCGCTACGCAATTACTTAACTGTTGAGGTTGGGAGTCCATGTAGTCATTAAATGCTTTTCTAATTATTATTGATTGCGAGTGAGAGAATCAATGCAAATCTAGAGCCACGGAGGGGCCAAGACAGGAATGAACAATGGGGCTCCTTAAACGCAGAGAGAAAATGAAAACTAAAACTGAAGGATTTCTGGGAAATAAACATGAAGCCACGCTTTTGGGAGAAGGGCGAGATGGGTAAGACGTCTGTGTGTGTGAGTATTGTCCATTTTCTTATGATCTTTTCTCTTGTTATCTCAGAGAGAATAATATCTGCATCAGGAGGGAAATGAAAAAATCATGAAAAAAAAAATCATTTTTCTCTCAACAACTATTTTCTCCAAGATGGAGAAAAGGGATTGTCTTTGGCAAAGAGAAAAACAAACAACCAAAATGAAGAATTCTATTATGAAAAGTTTATTTCTTTCTGTGACCTTTCACCACAGTTGTTCCCAAAGTTGGTTGTATTAGCTTTTAAATCATGTTGCCATGAGAATAGTCTGGAATCTGGATAGTGAGGTGGAGGAATGGCCTTGGCAACAATGTTAACCTAAAAGCTACCGCCTCTTTAATATGCTACAATGGCATACTGAATCCTCCAATGTTCCAGGAATTTTGTCGAAGCTACATGGGCACATACAGTAAAACTGAATGTATCATGTTTATATTTGGATGCCTATTTACATGTATGTTCACCTAAAAGATATTAACGTAAAGTGGCATTTGAAATTGCCCCACATTTACCTATTTTTTTATGTTTTTTGGACCTTATAACTGGAACCTCCATATCAGAAGCTAGCCTTCAGAAGCTAGCCAGATAAATAGTTACTAGCTGCTTAGTCATTGTTAGCCACTACTAGCAGTCTTTAACTTTAGCACAGACACCAGCCGCTTTATCCCGGATAGCCCGGATAATATCTGCCAGTCTGCACAGCGCGATATCAGCCCTGAGCGGACTGCTTTTTTCCCACTACATCATCGGATTCCTGCCGCAAGCCCTGCCCACTACATTACACCGGATCATCGCAGCTAGCTAGCTGCAACCAAGTGGCTATCATGGCTGATGCCCTTGTCCAGAAGCAAGCACCAATTATCCTCGAGCTAGGCCCATTCCCCAGGGTAGCAAACAAAGTACATCAACTACAATACCGCTCTTGCCAATTGGCCTGAACCCTTTGTCGACACGGACTCCCGCCGATCCATCACGACTGGTCTGCTGACAGATTTTGGCTGATGTGCTCTTAACCGGCCTCTGCGTCGTTAATGTCGGTGAGGACCCAGCTACTAGACCCGGCCTGCTAACTCTCTGAGCGCCGTGTCTCCCACTCGCCTAGCGTAGCGGCTCCCTGTTTCGTCCATTGCTGCTTATTAGACCCTATGATCAATAGGCTACACAGCTGATGCCCACTGGACTGTTCATTAACACAATACTTCATTTTGTTTATCTGTCGGCCCCAGCCTCGAACGCAGGCCCTGTGTGTAGCTAACTGACCCTTTCTGCCCATCCATCACCATTTACCCATTGTTGTCTTAGCCCTCCCAATCAACACCTTTGATTGCTTTATGCCCCCCTCTAATGCCAATATGCCTTGTATACTGTTGTTTAGGGTAGCTCTCATTGTTTTGTTTTACTGCGGAACCCCTAGTTCCGCTCTACATGCCTCGGATAGCTCCCTTGCCCCACCCTCTCCCCCCACACACGCGGAGATCACACCTAGCTTAACTGGAGCTTCCAGAGATGTCAGCCTCTCTTATCATCGCTCAATGCCTAGGTTTAGCTCCACTGTACTCGCACCCTACCATGCACTTGTCTTTGCATTATGCCCTGAATCTATCCTACCACACCCAGAAGTCTGCTCCTTTTATTCTCTGTTCCAAATGCACTAGACAACCAGTTCTTAAAGCCTTTGCCGACCCTTATCCTAATCCTCCTCTGTTCCTCTGGTGATGTAGAGGCCCTGTGTGTCCCCAGGTGCTCTCATTTGTTGACTTCTGTAACCGGAAAAGCCTTGGGTTCATGCATGTTAAGAAGCCTCCTCCCTAAATTTGCTTTATTCACTGCTTTAGCACACTCCACCATCCCTGATGTCCTAGCCGTGTCTGAATCCTGGCTAAGGAAGGCCACCAAAAATTCTGAAATTTCCATCCCCAAGTACAACATTTTCCGTCAAGATAGAACTGCTAGGCCTCCCGGGTGGCGCAGTGGTTAAGGGCGCTGTACTGCATGCAGCGCCAGCTGTGCCATCAGAGACTCTGGGTTTGCGCCCAGGCTCTGTAGTAACCGGCCGCGACCGCGAGGTCCGTGGGGCGACGCACAATTGACCTAGCGTCGTCTGGGTTAGGGAGGGTTTGGCTGGTAGGGATATTCTTGTCTCATCGCGCACCAGCGACTCCTGTGGTGGGCCGGGCGCAGTGCGAGCTAACCAAGGTTGCCAGGTGCACTGTGTTTCCTCTGACACATTGGTGCGGCTGGCTTCCGGGTTGGATGTGCCCTGTGTTAAGAAGCATTGCGGCTTGGTTGGGTTGTGTATCGAAGGACGCATGACTTTCAACCTTCGTCTCTCCCGAGCCCGTACGGGAGTTGTAGCGATGAGACAAGATAGTAGCTACTAAAACAATTGGATACCACGAAATTGGGGAGAAAAAGGGGTAAAATAAAAAATAAAATACAAAAAGATAGAACTGCTAAAGGGGGCGGAGTTGCAATCTCCTGTAGAGATAGCCAGCAGAGTTCTGTGCTACTATCCAGGTTTATGCCCAAACAGTTCGAGCTACTAGTTTTAAAATTCCATCTCTCCAGAAATAAGTGTTTTACTGTTGCCACTTGTTATAGACCCCCCTCAGCTCCCAGCTATGCCCTGGACACCATGTGTGAATTACCCCATCTGTCGTCAGAGTTCGTGCTGATAGCAAACTGGGATATGCTTAACACTCCTGCCGTCCTCAATCTCACACAAATTAACAAGGAACCTACCAGGTACAACCCTAAATCCTTAAACATGGGCACCCTCGTAGATATCGTCCTGACCAACTTGCCCTCTAAATAGACCTCTGCTGTCTTCAACCAGGATCTCAGCGATCATTGCCTCATTGCCTGCGTCCGTAATAGGTCCGTGGTCAAACCACCACCCGTCATCACTGTCAAACTCTCCCTAAAACACTTTGCGAGCAGGCCTTTCTAATCGACCTGGCCCGGGTATCCTGGAAGGATATTGACCTCATCCCGTCAGTATAGGATGCCTGGTTGTTCTTCTAAAGTGCCTTCCTCACCATCTTAAATAAGCATGCCCCTTTCAAAAAATATATAGCCCTTGGTTCACTCCAGACTTGACTGCCCATGACCAGCACAAAAACATCCTGTGGCGCACTGCACTAGTTTTGAATATTCCCTGCGATATGCAACTTTTTAGGGAATTCAGGAACCAATACATACAGTCAGTTAGGAAAGCAAAAGCTAGCTTTTTCAAACAGAAATTTGCATCCTGTAGCACAAAATCCCAAAGTTTGGGGACACTGTAAAGTCCATGGAGAATAAGAGCAGCTCCTCTCAGTCACCACCGATAAATCCACAATAATGCTTCAACAAGCATTTCTCTATGGCTGGTCACACTTTCCACCTGGCTACCCCAACCCAGGCCAACAGCTGACATCCTGAAATAGCTGCAGAAACTGGATCCCTACAAATCAGGTGGGCTAGATAATCTGGACCCTCTGTTCCTAAAGTTATCCGCCATCATTGTCGCAACCCCTATTACTAGTCTGTTCAACCTCTCTTTCGTATTGTTTGAGATTCCTAAAGACTGGAAAGCAGCCGCGGTCATCCCCCTCTTCAAAGGGGGAGACATTCATGACCCAAACTGTTACAACCTATATCCATCCTGCCCTGCCTTTCTAAAGTCTTCGGAAGCCAAGTGAACAAACAGATCACCGACCATCTCGAATCCCACCGTACTTTCCCCGCTATGCAATCCAGTTTCCGAGCTGGTCATGGGTGCACCTCAGCCACGTGTAAGGTCCTAAACGATATCATAACCACCATCGATAAAAACAGTACTGTGCAGCCATCTTCATTGACCTGGCCAACACTTTCGACTCTGTCAATCACCGAATTCTTATCGGCAGACTCAACAGCCTTGGTTTCTCAAATCACTGCCTCGCCTGGTGTACTAACTACTTCTCAGATAGAGTTCAGTGTGTCAAATCGGAGGGCCTGTTTTCCGGACCTCTGGCAGTCTCTATGGGGGTGCCACAAGGTTAAATTCTCGGGCCGACTCTTTCCTCTGTATATATCAATGATGTCGCTCTTGCTGGGGGTGATTCTCTGATCCACCTCTACACAGATGACACCATTCTGTATACATCTGGCCCTTCTTTGGACACTGTGTTAACACACCTCCAAACGAGCTTCAATGCCATACAACACTCCTTCCGTGGCCTCCAACTGCTCTTAAATGCTAGTAAAACTAAATGCATGCTCTTCAACCGATCGCTGCCCGCACCCGCCCACCCACCTAGCATCACCACCGTGGATGGTTCCGACCTTGAATATGTGGACATCTATAAGTACCTAGGTGTCTGGCTAGACTGTAAACTCTCCTTCCAGACTCATATCAAACATCTCCAATCGAAAATCAAATCTAGAGTCGGCTTTCTATTCCGCAACAAAGCCTCCTTCACTCACGCCGCCAAACTTACCCTAGTAAAACTGACTATCCTACCGATCCTCGACTTCGGCGATGTCATCTACAAATTTGCTTCCAACACTCTACTCAGCAAACTGGATGCAGTTTATCACAGTGCTATCCGTTTTGTCACTAAAGCACCTCATACCACCCACCACTGCGACCTGTATGCTCTAGTCGGCTGGCCCTCGCTACATATTCGTCGCCAGACCCACTGGCTCCAGGTCATCTACAAGTCCATGCTAGGTAAAGCTCCGCCTTATCTCAGTTCACTGGTCACGATGGCAACACCCACCCGTAACACGCGCTCCAGCAGGTGTATCTCACTGATCATCCCTAAAGCCAACACCTCATTTGGCCGCCTTTCGTTCCAGTTCTCTACTGCCTGTGACTGGAACGAATTGCAAAAATCGCTGAAGTTGACTTTCATTTCCCTCACCAACTTCAAACATCTGCTATCTGAGCAGCTAACCGATCGCTGCAGCTGTACATAGTCTATCGGTAAATAGCCCACCCATTTTTACCTACCTCATCTCCATACTGTTTTTGTTTATTTACTTTTCTGCTCTTTTGCACACCAGTATCTCTACCTGTACATGACCATCTGATAATTTATCACTCCAGTGTTAATCTGCAAAATTGTAATTATTCGCCTACCTCCTCATGCCTTTTGCACACAATGTATGTAGACTCTCCTTTTTTTCTACTGTGTTATTGACTTGTTAATTGTTTACTCCATGTGTAACTCTGTGTTGTCTGTTCACACTGCTATGCTTTATCTTGGCCAGGTCGCAGTTGCAAATGAGAACTTGTTCTCAACTAGCCTACCTGGTTAAATAAAGGTGAAATAAAAAATAAATATATATATTTTTTAAATAGGCAGTAACTGCTCATTTGGTCGAAAATGAGTTAATGTTTGTTACATTTGTTACATGTGGACTAGTATCCTGTCTCTATTGTATTGTGTTTTGGAGAAAATGGGGGTCGTATAAGCAGTAACTGCAAAAAGTTACTGTGAAACCAAGGTAAATGGCATTAACTGATCTTACTGCCTTTTAGCTCGGTTTTAACCTGCCCTAGGCTGCAGTTACTGCTTTTGACCTTGGTTCCATATAATTTATTCTGATAGTGATGAAATCGAATCTGTTTGACACTGACTGACAGCGACACACACATACATTGCTAATCTAGGGATACAACGCCATGAAACAGCATTCCCAGGGGAAAATGATGGTTGAACTTGCTCTGAAACGCTGACATCCAGACACTGGTAAGAGTTAACTAGCTATGTAGATCTGAGATCAAAATTAATCAGCTAGCTAACAAGCTAGCGAGCATAGACTAACACTGCTACCTGCTCTCATAAGAGGAGATCTGCATTTGATACTAACTTCAATCTATTATAATTATAATATAATGAATTATATTCTGAAATTTCATCTGATGGTTTCTTTGAATCAGTACACCATACACACGATTTCTAGCCAGTGACAGCCACCTAACTAAAAGTGACGCGCCCCTACCATTAGCATGAAGCAATAGATTTGTGCTAAATGCTCCCATAAGCAACGACCAGCAGTTAATACTAGCTTCAATCTATTATACCTAGAATTAATACAATCCTATCGCTTCCTGACCATAGAGAGCCCTTATTTTCTATGTTATACTAGGTCAGGGCATAACTGTTTTTTTCTAGTTTATTATTTTCTATGTTGGTGTTTGGTATGATTCCCAATTAGAGGCAGCTGGCTATCGATGTCTCTAATTGGGGATCATATTAAAGTACCAGTCCAGAGCTGGCAACAGTTCTCAGTCCAGAGCTTCCGGCGATGGTTCCAGTCCAGAGCTTCTGGCGACGGTTCACAGTCCTGAGCTTCCGGCGACGTTTCACAGTCCGGAGCCTCCAACGACGGTCCACAGTCCGGAACCTCCTGAGACGGTCAACGGTCCAGAACCTGCAGCTACATGGCCGGAGCCTTCCCCTGCGCCAATGCCCAGTCTAAGCAAGGCGTCCAGTCCAGCTCCAAGGCCAGAGTCTTCTTCTGCGTTGGTGCCCAGTCCAGATACGGCGCCCAGTCCTGCTCCATGGCAGGAACCTTCCTCTGCACTGATGTCCAGTCCAGATCTGGTGTCCAGTCCCACTCCATGCCAGGAGCCTTCCTTGATACTGAGGTCCAGTCCAGGCACAGTGTTCAGCCCGGGTCGATGGCTGGATCCACGGGATGAGAGGGTTCTTCGTCCCGCACCACAGCCGCACCCGATGCTGGCGGATCCGCGGGATGAGCGGGTACTTCGCCCTTCACCAGAGCCGCCACTGACACTAGACACCCCCCCCCCCCCCCCCAAACCTTCCCTTTTGATTTCAGGTTTTGCGGCCGGTGTCCGCACCTTTGGGGGGGTACTGTCACGTCCTGACCATAGAGAGCCCTTGTTCTCTATGGTGGAGTAGGTCAGGGTGTGACTGGGGGGTTTTCTAGTTATTATTTTCTATGTTGGTGTTTGGTATGATTCCCAATTAGAGGCAGCTGGCTATCGTTGTCTCTAATTGAGGATCATATTTAAGTAGCCTTTTTTCCACCTTGTTTTATGGGATATTGTTTTGAGTTAGTGTATGTTACACCTCTTTGTTACAGTTCATTGTTTGTTTCGTTCTTTCTTTGTTGTTTTGTGCGTTTCTATTAAATAATATGTGGAAACCATATCGCGCTGCAGCTTGGTCCGATAATTATTCCAACGAACGTGACAAATCCATAGTTGTATTCTGACATTCCATGGGTTATTTGAATCCGTAACGTTACACCACACATACGATCTCTAGCCAGCTTGACGGTCAGTTGGACGTGCACCCCATACTCAATTGTCAAAAGCCACGCACACTCATTTTCTGGATGAGCACACACACACAGCATTGCTAGCTCATTAACAATATATCTACTGACATGTTTCTGGTTTTCTTTTATATATTCCAGTATTACGTGACTGTCCCGGTTAAGAAAGTTAAAATCCCATATTGTATCCATCACCTTTGTTGGTGGCATATGTAATTAGTTCAACAAGCTTTGACATGCCAAATATGTGCTCAATGTGTTTGCTTCAGTGCCATTACATGAATGCAGAAAAAAAAACATTTTTGCATGACTTCCACCAATCCATGTGGTCTAGATGATTAGTATCTATGCAGATCAAAGTTGCCATGTGAGGGTGTATTAGGACAGTACAACCATGTCATACTAGGTTTTATTCCTGTCAATGTTCATCCATGCAGTTTTTTTTGTATTTGTAAATATAGATACATTTAAGAGCCTTTTTTTGGGAGCAGGTATGAAATTAATAGATGAACTGAATTATGACAGTGAAAATTATTATGATAATGTTTGCACAAGATAAAATCAACATTGATTATATCCTATATTATAGAATAACTGAAAATGATTATGATCACATGTTTGCACACCACAAAATGTCAGTATTAACTATTATCATCCATGACAGAATAGAATCATTAGGACGCATGTCCCTGATTATTTGCTCTATTTATTTCAGCCACTACATTTTTTTTTAAAGAATTTGTTCTTAACTGACTTCAGTTAAGAACAAATTCTTATTTTCAATGATGGCCTAGGAACAGTGGTTAACTGCCTGTTCAGGGGCAGAATGACAGATTTGTACCTTGTCAGCTCGGGGATTTGAACTTACAACCTTCCGGTTACTAGTCCAACACTCTAACCACTAGGCTACCCTGCCGCCCCAAGAGCATGCCCCACATCGCCTCTACCTCCCTAGTGACGTCAATATTCGGTTCATGCATAATGACTACAAGGAGAAGAAAAAAGATGCCAGCTGCGGTTACGAAACCTATTGCAAGGCGGTAAAGGGAAGGAACATCAGCTTTGTGAAGCTCGGGGAGGAGCTCTGTTTGGTGCAGGGTTATCATCTGAAGATGGAGCACAGGGAGAATGAGGCCATGGAAACCCAAGCCTGCCAAGACAACAGCCAAGCAGCACCTGAATTCACCATCACCAACCCCGACTGCATGCAATGTAGAAAATATGAGGAACATAAGAAGTCTGCAGGGCAGAGCAGAAGCCATTACCAGGCTGATGTACAGAAAGATTGGCCTGAGGACTGGTTTGTGAGTGTTGATATGCAAAAAGTCATCATGCTCCCTCACATGCCAGGTGTGAAAACAGCATTGTTCACGAGAAGAATCGTTGCCTATCACGAGACATTCGCCACCAGTGGAAAGAAGTCTCAAAAGAAGAAGAAAACAATCTCAGTGCTATGGCATGAAGGAACAGCTGGTCGGAAAGCAGAGGAGATTACTTCATCTTACATAACAGCACTGGAGAGGGAGAGAGATGTCAAGCATGGATAACTGCACATCTCAAAACAAAAACTGGTGCCTCCTTACTGGTGAGTGTTGTCATTGCTCACTCAACTTTGATGGAGGACATCACCCTCAAGTTCTTTGAGCCAGGACACACCTTCGTGACTGCAGACAGTTTCCACCATGGCGTGGAACAGGAAATGAAAGCTTGATCTGGAGGTGTGGTTTACGACTTTGGGGACTTTCTCCATGTGGTCGCCACTTCCAATACAGGCAAGGTGGAGGTGGTTGAAATGAAAAAGGAAAACATCCTGGCGTGGAAAGCTGGCCATTCCATCGTCAAGCTGAAGAAGGCAGCAGCACCAAAGCTGGCAGAGATGGCTGAGATCCAGTTGAGGCGTGGATCCAAGAGCCTCTTCTACAAAGTCTCCCATGAAGAAAAGGACTTCACCATGAGGAAAGTCACTCTAGAGACACCCTCGACACTACGTACACAGGATAGAAGGATAGAAGAGTCCAAGAAGCAGGACATAATCACCAAGCTGTGTTCTCTGATGCCTGCAAATCGAAGGCAGTTCTGGAATGACTTGGCTGTGAACAGCATTGCGGAGGATGAGGAGTGATATGGAAGGGCACTGAAGAAGTTTTACTTAAAAATTAAATTTTACTTAAAAATTAAATGTAAATATTCAGCATTTTATCAATTCTAGCTAAATGTAATTTGGGTCCTCTTATGAACATGTAAATATGTCAAACATGTATTCTTAAAGCTGTTATTTATTTATTATTTCAAAACAAATACAAATAAAATGCTTTTTTTTAGCAATCTCATGGTCATTTTTTATAATTTGAATTACCCTACGTCATACTTCTATCATGTTCCATCATTATGTTTTACAAGACAGTTAAACAATTGCACTGCTGCTTTTCACATGTATTCTTATAACAAGACATGGGCTACTTGTCAAACACAGTATGTAATATGACTGATGCAGAACCTACATCTCGATGTAAATGCAACTGGTATCTAAGAGGAAGACACACAAAGGATACAGTTTCAACTCTGTTACACTGTCAGTAATTACACTGCTCTTGTATTAACAGCATAAATGAGAAATATAGTAAACTAACAAATGAAAATAGCAGATAATGCTCTTAGCTTTGGTATTACCTTGCAATTTATAACATGTCATCCCAAGGAAGAAGGCAGTAACTGCCATTTAAGGGTCAGAGGTCAGGGTCAACATTAATAAAAAATGTACTCATAGTAAGGCAACAGATCAGTACATCTCCAATGATCACCCTAGAATTTATTTGGCTGGACAATTAAACAACTTTGAAGACATTTTTCTCAGTTCCACTCTATGGGCAGTTACAGCCTTTTGGCTTGGGAATACCTAGGTGTCTGGCTAGACTGTAAACTCTCCTTCCAGACATATATTAAGCATCTCCAATCCAAAATTAAATCTAGAACCGGATTCCTTTTTTCGCAACAAAGCCTCCTTCACTCATGCTGCCAAACATACCCTCGTAAAACTGACTATCCTGCTGATCCTTGACTTCGGCGATGTCATTTACAAAATAGCCTCCAACACTCTACTCAGCAAATTGGATGCAGTCTATCACAGTGCCATCTGTTTTGTCACCAAAGCCCCATATACTACCGACCATTGCGACCTGAATGCTCTCGTTGGCTGGTCCTCGCTTCATATTCGTCGCTAAACCCACGGGCTCCAGGTCATCTATAAATCTTTGCTAGGTAAAGCGCCGACCTTATCTCAGCTCACTGGTCACCATGGCAACACCCACCCGTAGCAAGCGCTCCAGCAGGTATATTTCACTGGTCATCCCCAAAGCCAATACCTCCTTTGGCCGCCTTTCCTTCCAGTTCTCTGCAGCTGTCCACAGCCCATCTGTAAATAGCCAATCCAACCAACTACCTACCTCATCCCCATATATTGCTTTTTAAAAAAAAAAAAATTCTTCTGCTTTTTTGCACAACGTCATCTGCAGATCTATCACTCCACTGTTAATTTCTAAATTGTAATTACTTTGCCACCACGGCCTATTTATTGCTTTACCTGCCTTATCTTACCTCATTTGCGCACACTGTATACAGATGTTTTATTGTGTTATTGACTGTACGTTTGTTTATCCCATGTGTAACTCTGTGTTGTTGTTTTTGTCGCACTGCTTTGCAACTGGCCTACCTGGTTAAATAAAGGTGAAATAATTTTTTTTTTAAAAATGATGTACAGTATGACAGCTTGCAAATAGTAACGCATCAAGATCTGCATCTGAGATGTCCTTGAGTCTATTCCAAAAACTGGCCTCACTTCTGAAAAAGTCCATCAGAACGTCACAATTAACTGGAGCAAACGTATCAATCTGTGACTGTGACAGAGAGTCAATGAAACTCATTAGTTGGAAGCATCAGAGGTGAACCTAATTTTATATTTGACAAAAGCTGATGTGTGTGTGTGTGTGTGTGTGTGTGTGTGTGTGTGTGAGAGAGAGAGGGAGAGATGTGTCCTCGTGATCATGTTAAAAAGAAACGGCAGCAGTATTATTCAAATCAGTGTTGGCATTTAAACAATGAGGATGATAAGACCACTTGCTTTGACATTTTAATATTAGTTTTAATATACTGAGTATTCTGCCCAGTATCTCTCTATGAATCCACCCTGATCTATCTGTGCTGACAACCTTCCTACATACCAAGCTGTTTCCCTGAGCTGAATTGTGACAACTCTCCATAGGAAGTGGGAGGATGTTGGAAGTCTCTATGCCAGTAAAGATCTCATCTCAAATTTCATTAAAGCCTTGGAGACAGTAGTCTTAAACTGTCATGGAGCAAGCCGGTGTGGTGTCGGTTTCAATATGCCGAGGAAATCTGTTTCCTCTGTGGCCTAAGAGCATATGTTCACAAACAGTTGACTGTAATCCACTCGCCATCTCCTGTGATTGATTGTTTGCACACAGAGAAACACAGCCAGCTCCTCTGAGTCAGGGGAAGGGTATAGGCCACCTTAACCAGAAATTGGTAAATAATTACAAGTGGAACATCTCTATGGATTCCAATAAAATTAGGAGGGGAGGTTGTTGTTATATTCAATTTAGAATGTATCAATACAGCTGCTTTGTTAGGCTATGGTCTAGTGAATTTATTATTGGCACCCTTGATAAAGATGAGCGAAAAAGACTGTAGACAAACAATAATAGGCGAAGAAAACAAGTATGCGACCTGTACTTTGTTATAAACTTTAGTGAACTATTAACAGAACACAAAATAACACATATAGACCGTTTCCTACAACAAAAACAGGCTAAATGGATCCACCTCCTAACCCAGGAGGTTTTTGGCACCTTAATTGGGGAGAGCGGCCTCGTGTTAATGACTGGAGGGGAATAGGTGGAATAGGTATCAAATACATCAAACACATGGTGTCCAGGTGTTTGATGCCATTCCATTTGCTCAGTTCCGGCGATTAGCAGCCTCCTGTACCACCTAGATACTGTCACTTCCCACAGATTAAACGAGCATTAGAATTCAATAGGCTTCTCAACCGTTTTTACCCACAAGCCATAAGATCCCTGAACAGGTAATCAAATGGATACCTGGACTATTTGCATTGTGTGCCCCCCCAACCCCCCTCTTTTTACGCTGCTGCTACTCTCTGTTTATCATGTATGCATAGTCACTTTAACTATACATTCATGTACATACTACCTCAATTGGCCTGACAAACCACTGCTCAAGCACATTAGCTAACTGGGCTATCTGCATTGTGTCCCACCACCCGCCAACCCCTCTTTTACGCTACTGCTACTCTCTGTTCGTCATATATGCATAGTCACTTTAACCATATCTACATGTACATACTACCTCAATCAGCCTGACTAACCGGTGTCTGTATGTAGCCTTGCTACTTTTACAGCCTCGCTACTGTTTATAGCCTGTTTTTTACTGTTGTTTTATTTCTTAACCTACCTATTGTTTACCTAATACCTTTTTTGCACTATTGGTTAGAGCCTGTAAGTACGCATTTCACTGTAAGGTCTACCGCTGTTTTGTTTTCGGCGCACGTGACAAATAAACGTTTTGATTTGATTTGATTAGACCTTCTTAGACTAACTAGTATACGTTAAGTGAATTCCCTTGACCTACTGAGTTGTGGATAATCACCCATGGTGTGCGTATAGTTTTTTATAGAACGTTTTCGGCGCACAAGTGCATTAATGTCTTTTACGCACAAAAGTCTCATAGACTATCCTGTACACACTTCCTTCGTATACATCCCTTTGCGTAGATTTTCATGTTGCACTTACTTGTCATGTTGCCTCTTATACACAGATGTGATCATGTTGTATTTAGGTTTTGGATATAGCTTATTTTCCTGACATGCGACGTTTACTTGTCTCCACCATGTCAGCTTCCGTCTACGACGCTGCCTGAGGAAGACTGTAGTAGTCAAAATGCCTGAAATTGTTCGTCCTGATGTACAATGCTGTCTGCTCCTATATGTATTATTTTGTCAATATATTCCATTAATAGTTTACTGGCTTCTTTTTTGGATCACCTGCCATTTAGGGGCCCACCTTCACACTGCCTTCATCCCACCTCAAATAAATAATACAAATAATGAGCTATACTGTGTGCTTAAATTATGTTATTTCATACTAATACTAATTGCTCAGAGAAAGAGATTTTGATTTAACATGTAATATTTGTTTTTTTTTTGTACGGAGGAATGTTCTATGATCCCTCCAAATGTTTTTTTTTTTAAAATCCCATAAAACAGGTAAGAAAGAAGCTAAGTGCAATTATCCTCGCAAGCTGAGGTTTTGACAGGTATTGAATACGGGGTTGGCGATAATTCTGACCCCTATCTTGATGAGAATTTGTATTACTTGTTAAAAAAAATATATCTGTCTCTGAGCAATTGTATTAGCGTAAAATAATATCATTTCCTTTACAGTATAGCCCAGTATTTGTATTTGTCATTTGTAATTTGATACAGCATTTTTTGCTCATCTTTATCAAGGTTGACAAAAATATTTGGACCTGACTGTATGTGAAGCAGAGCCAACTCATGTAAGATTTACATGTAAGAATACACAACTATGCAAATCAGGATTATTTATTTGAAAGACATTTCACTAATATTGACTATTTGAAACAAGATAGTCTTATTTTTATCCTTTTTCCTGAGTATGGAAAAGGAAGTGACCTTATTAATGGCCTGTCTCTGACCCAGAACTGATCCTGCTGCTGTCTGGCACACTACACAGGGGGCACCCCCTCTCCCCATAGGTACAACCGCTATAGCAGGCGGATGCTGAGAAGGACAGTGGTTTTACACAGTCAGGTGTAACATCACAATAACACAGTCGAGGACTCCCTTCCTCCATGATCCAAGGAAAAAAATGGATTTCCTGTCTTGGTTGTGAGGGAATCAACCAACCCAAAGCACAACGCCTTGAGTTTTTCTGACTGGGGTGCATGTAAATGTTTCATTCAAGTATTAGTTCTCACCAAATCTCCAGGCTTGATTGGTGATTTCCTAACTTTGGATCGATAAAATAACAAATGTAAATAGACCATGTAGCTTTGCACAGTCATGTCCTGTGGAACAAGTATAAAAGTACATTTCCATACAAAGAGCCAACTCAAATAGCCATGGATGGAAATATGATTTATTTACCCATAAAGCATCAGTGAGTGAGAAAAAGAAAAGAAAACAACGCTAAGACAACAATCAAATAACTTCAATCATGTGGTTCATAATGATGGAGTGTTGCAGTGTCTGAAATGCTGGTTGTGGTATGTCTTTACACAGTCCTCTATCAAACCAGTTCCGTGCTCCAGTCAATAGTTTGAAATGATTTATATTGTCTTCCACACTGCTGTGTAATTTAAGCGATGCTGGCCTTTATCTGCGCTGCAGCCCCGCCAGGATAAATCAATAGGTTTCTTCGAGATATCAATGGGTGACCTGTACCTACACTGCTCTATCTCTCGCAATGAAATTCAACAGGTATCAGGCAGACAATTTCACTTTGGGATGCTAACTAAACTACGTAGCTCTTGCTACATATTTCACATCGATACCCACATTATGTCCACAATCGCAACATGGAATGCATGTACCTTTATTGTGGTTCTCAAAATTCACATAAACACCTAACTCTTTTACGTTACACTTAACCAAAACAGCATATTTTTACCACCCTATAGAATACATTTTGGGGGTAAGATTACCTTGTCAGCCTGTACACACCTTGTGTACAGGAATGTACAAGTTACCTGTCACGTCCTGACCTTAGTTCCTTTTTTATGTCTCTGTTTTAGTTTGGTCAGGGCGTGAGTTGGGGTGGGCATTCTATGTTGTGTATTCTAGGTTTTGTTTTTCTGTGTTTGGCCTGGTATGGTTCCCAATCAGAGGCAGCTGTTAATCCATGTCTCTGATTGAGAACCATAGTTAGGCAGCCTCTTTTCCCACTATGGGTTGTGGGTAGTTATTTTCTGTGTTTTACCATACAGAACTGTTTCGGTTTTCATTTATTTCTCTTGTTCTTTTGTATTCAGTGTTCGGTTATTTGTCATTAAAATATGGACAGTTACTACGCTGAGCTTTGGTCCACACCTTCTTCATACAACGACCATTACATTACCATTGTTCTCTGTTCTTAAGAGTCAGGTAGTTACTTCCCTGCTCAGTCGTGCTACATCAGTGGTTTGACTTGTCCTCTGAAATGTTATTGAATTAACAGCAATAGTTGTTTGGAGGTTGTGTGCTCTACCCATGGCAGATTGTGTCAGAAGGAGATACTGTTCAGACTAGATGACATGTCACAATATCCTCCTTCGTCAGTGAAGTAGAGAAATGGAAGTCTTTCTATATTACACTTCATACAAAGTACAATTCAGCTTTTTTTTCTAATTATTTAAGTAGCATCAACAATGGGTTAGATCTGGCCACAACAATTTCCCTTCATCTCATGGATGAGGAGACCAAATTGTCCGCCATAGCAAAACATGTTGAGGGCATGTTTATCATCAGATTAGATCAACATGAGGCAAAATGCATCAAGTGTGCGACGCTGTCAGAGAACGACCAATCAGTGCAATTAATCACGTCCAATGCCACAAATGAATTAGAGATAAGATTCATGTTTTTGCCATCTGCTGCAATGTACTATGAATTTGCCTATGTATAGATGTAGAATCCTTCAACAGTATGTATGCTCTTCCTCTTCTTCTCTTCTCCCCAGATGTGAAAACACTAGGGGTTGAGAGATGAAGCTGAAAACAATAGGTTGGTGATAATAGTTTGACTTTGGAATTTAGCTAATCTCCCGTGGGCAGGTTCTGCGTGTAGACTGAGGAATCTGCTGGGACTGAATGTGATACATGAGATAATGAGCAGCAGTAGTTTGGGATTTGGGTTTTCGTCACTTGTTATATGGACAGATTAAGATTGGGCGAAGGCGATGCTTAAACTGCTCTTCTTTGTGTGCTTTGCGCTTGTGCCCACATAGATTGGAAGGGGGTATCCAGAAGGAGGTATCCAGATGTCATTTGTAGATACTGACAGAATTGTTCAAGGCGAGGAATCCAATAGCGCTCGTGGAAAGATCACCACAATACAGTAATTGATAGGTATCATTAAATTGTACTGTTGTCGCCTGTAATGCTTCAGGTTTTTTATGTAAGAGGATATTGTGTTAGTTATTGTTATATACAGTGCCTAGTCAAAGTCTACCATCCCCTTGCACAATCTTCTCATTTTGCTGCCTTAAATGTAAATCGAAAAATTTATACAATTTGTATTTTTTTCCTAACGATGTACACGACCTAGAAAGAAAGGAAGAGAGATGATAGAACATGTTTAAGAAGACTGAGGCTGGGTTTCATATAACGTTTTATTGATTTATTTTGATCCTAACAAACTCCCCAGTCCCTTTCGGTTGCTGGATCGAATCCCCGTGCTGACAAGGTAAAAAAAAAATTGCCCGCCGCACAGGGTTGGGTTAAATGCGGAAGAAACATTTCAGTTGAATGCATTCAGTTGTACAACCGACTAGGTATCCCCTTTTCCCTTTCCCTGCTGGTGACGTGCATACCAATAACATGATGCTGCCACCACAATCATTTCAAATCTGTATGCATGTATCTAACGTATTATCTGTATATCTATAAATTATACTGCAAATAATTGTAATCAATTATATTGACACTGAAAAGTAAATAGTTAATGGAATATTATGTCTTATGTTCATCGTGCAAATGGTTTTGTATCAGTAGGTCTCAATACCACACACTTATCTGACTAATTCCGGGAACAAATGATCTCAAGCTTTTCTTAATTTCTGCATATACTGTATAAATCATTACACATTATCGCAGGTGAAGATTTAATTACAATTTTAATAGATTCCATAGCTCTTAATTACGTGAACGGAAATAGTCTCATTCTCCCAAGTAGCTCCTGCTCTTGGAAGGGCATATCAAGGTGCTCTTGGGAAATATGCTCAACCGCCGCTATCTCTGTGACAGGGGAGACAGAGGGGTAACGTGTGTGGTCGTGGCAGGATAAAGCTCCATGCATACGGATATTAATGGAAAACCAGATGGGACAGAGGCAGTGACATTGTCAAGGTATCTAACACCTGTTCGCCCGCTCTCTGGGCCTTTTCTTTGTGATCAAAGTGCCTCGTCTGCATGATGAACATGGGGTTTGAAAAACAAGCAAGTTTCTGACATCCTGACGGGTGGTGTGAAAACAGGGTTTTACATGAGGAGAAATAGGAAATATGAGGGGGACAAAACTGTTACTGAGCTCCATTAAAAGTGCATTCATAATTACAATACTGTAGGGAATTGTGCAATTTTCTATGGTGACCAACAGAAAGCGTCAATTATGGATGCAAATGGTAAGGACCGTGGCACGTTTTGAGGGTTGTTTTGTGGAAAGAAAATGAGTATTGAATGTTGAGTGTTGAATATTTGAGTGTTGAGTAGCTGAAGAACCTGATGTCATAGAGCATTCAATCTTTATCATTATTACAATTAATAAACTACAATGTCAGAGTTCATAAGAGAAATGGCTTGCATGTAGGCAGCATTTCATTCACATACTGCTTGCTATATAACGTGGACTATTGGTTTGGAATAATTGATTGACACAAAAATGAATAAGTGTGCTGTTGTTTCCAGTGAGGCCACCATTCATCATCCCCTAACTCAGTGACACCAAAACTTAATAGATGTTCGGGTTGCCTCTTTCACTGCCTCCTCCCTTTGTCAAAATCCCATTGAAAAATATCCAATTATTTGCAGTTTATTACAATGTCAGAAACAAGCGCTGATAGTGAGCACTAGAAACCAGACCCAGTTGTGCGATCGTAATTAGAACACCTATCTATTAATATGAGCCATTTGGATGCTTGATCTTGATTATTCATCACTTCTTGTATGCACATATACACAGCTGCCCTAGCAGTGTGTTGCTGTCTGTGCCTCCCCATCTGTTTTGGAATGGTTCAAATAAACTAATGAACGTGAGAGATTGGGGAGAGAGATGTTGTGTCCCCGGGAAGAGAAATTAGTTAAACCCAAAATTAGGCTATATAAAAAAAATTCAGTTCACAAGCTCTCTCTCCATAGACATTCAAGGGGATTTACAAAACAACATAACGTCCACATACTTTGATATTCGTCCAATTGACTAATGATTTATGTGAATTTGTGAGTTGTGAGCACTAATGTCAATCTAAATAGCACATTCTAAGAATAGTCCATCAAGGGTAATGCCAGTGTGCCACTTTCTTATATTTATGTGTAAATTACCCTGTTGATATATGAAATCCATCTTTCAAACATCTTCAAACTCTTCAATTAATCAAAACGAATGAGCATGTATCCTTGGGTGTTGATTGAGTCATTAATTTTGTTGAGCACATCTGACAGCTTTATGTCAAGCACAGTCAAATCTGAAATTGTGTGATTATACTGATGTGGCCTAAGGAATATCAACACAAAGATAACATTGTGATGTTCAAGTGGTGTGTTATTAGAGCACGATGACAATTTATGAAGCGGAGCAGGTGTGCTCATTTTCTAAGCGGTGGATTTCAGATGGATACACAAATCAATAGTCACTATCAAGATTTTGAATGCACCCTACTGTGTAGTATTGCCCCACTACATAATAATGTGGGCTCCCGAGTGGCGTAGCAGTCTAAGGCACTGCATCTCAGTGCAAATGGCATCACTGCAGCTCCTGGTTCAAATCCAGGCTGCATCACATCCGGCCTTTATTGGGAGTCCCATAGGGCGGTGCACAATTGGCCCCGAGTCGTCCGGGTTTGGCCGGGGTAGGCCGTCATTGTAAATACGAATTAGTTCTTAACTATCTGACTTGCCTAGTTAAATAAAGGTTCAAATAAATAAATAATCATAAAATAATAAACTGTTCAAATTTTTGCCTTTCAAGTGTATTGAGCCACCAAAATATTGCCATAGCACTATATTACACTGCTATAAAAGTTATGCTATGTGTTATACCTTTCCTAACCAATGTGTTAGGAGAAAAGACAGCAAAGTAAACAGTATCCCAGTGTTGGGAAGCTGGAAGACACTAAGAGCTGGACGTTTTTGATGGAGAATTTTGATCAATAAATGAGACTGAAGTCGATGTGAAGGCTCTTTTTTTTCTTCTTTTTTTTTCTCATCCTTTCATGTTTGTATCAACCTTTGCATGTACACCTGCAACACATAACAGCTCATTTGCATTCTTCTTCATGCAGCCATCCATCACTTCATATTCCCGAGACATTACAGTCTGAGAATGTATTTAAGCCATGCGTCAGCCTCTGGACCAGGGGTGCACAATTAGAATTCAAACATTTTCTCCCCCCAAAGGTCCAAAACATTAAAATGTCTAACGTGTGCTGTGATTTGGGGGCATATGTAGTTCTTGTATATGTATTGCTAATAAACAAAGTACTACATTTCAATGACATTTCAGCAGTATTTATTGCACATTTTCAATGCAGACACATTAGACATGAGGAAAAATAAATATGCAGTTTAATCATAAATAAAAATCACAAATGTTCTCATTACAAGCAAAACAAGACCGCATCTTCACAGAAAAAAAAGAACAAAAGTTCCTTTTTCTGAAAAAAGTGCTTAGATTGTTGAACAAATAAGAAACCACTGGTTTAATATGTATCTCTCCTACTCTCTCCCACTTCACTTCTCCATCTCTCTTCTTTGGTGAGAGAAATGGGCTTTTGCTTTCCCTGCCAGTAATTTGAATGGATTGAAGTCAGTGCCATTGTCATGCACATATGTAGGTGCTCATTGGTGAGTCTAGAACGGTACTTATTATTAATGATGTTCATAGTGGAGACAGAAGACTCACAACTGTATGTGGAGCCAAACATGTTCAAGGTGTGCAGCGCTACTTTGGTTAGACCAGGGAACACAGTCTCAGACACAGCCTGCAGCCAGAAAGTGTCCTGATCAGTTAGTTGAAAGTGCTCTCTCTTAGTGCAACATTTGCTTGCAGATCAAATCAGTTCCGTCTGTAGATGCCCACTTGAAGGTCTGTGTCACCTCCTTTGAAAATCCCGTGACATCTGTGATGAGGAATATATTCTCAATTTGAAGAAGGTGCTGCTGTCCAAGACTGAAGCTGTCAAAGAGATTTCTGAAGTTTCTAATCAGCTTATCTATGAAGTCAACATGGGGAGAAACATCTCTCTCACCCTGAAGCTGTTCCTGCGCTTTTGGGAAGTGTGCACAGTCTCCTTGAACATCTTTCTTGAACACTTCCAGTTTCCACTTGAAGGAGCGGACAGGTGTCATCAAATCACAAACTGAATAGTTCTTGCCATGTAGTTTCACGTTGAGCTCATTGAGGTGTGATGTGATGTCTACCGAAAAAAAAAAAAAAATATTAATTTAGCTCTCGTCTTGCAAAAAAAGTGAAAACTGTGTTGCCTTCTGACTCCTGAGCTGTACTAGGAAAGCTGTTATCTCCTTTCGAATGGACCAAAGGTGTTTCAACACCCTGCTTTTACTGAGCCATCTTACGCTGTTGTGCAGCAGTAGGTCATTTGCCTCAACTTTTTTCAGGAATTCTCTCTGCAGGCAATGTTGTTGAGATGAGGATGCCCTGAGGAAGCAGATGAGTTTCATCATTGTATTCGTCACTTCAGCATACTCTTCTGACAGATTGGCGCACAGGACAGACTGATGAATGATGCAGTGGTAAGCTGTGAGATCAGGGTTGTCCTCTTTCAGCCGTGCCACAGCTCCTCTCTCTCTCTTCCTGTCAAGGTAGGGGCCATGTCTGAGGTGATAGAGACCGCTTGTTTTGGATTTATCCCCCTCTTCTCAGCTTCTCCTTTATGGC
This sequence comes from Oncorhynchus mykiss, assembly GCF_013265735.2. Taxonomy (NCBI): domain Eukaryota; kingdom Metazoa; phylum Chordata; class Actinopteri; order Salmoniformes; family Salmonidae; genus Oncorhynchus; species Oncorhynchus mykiss. The sequence continues at coordinate 21,767,773 of NC_048582.1, forward strand.
CATGTATATGTCCTTTCCTCTTGTATGTGTCTTGAGTGGTGTTACACCTAACAGGTCTTCACAGAATTCCTTCTTCTCTGTGTGGTAAAAAATCTAACATACACCAGAAGCTGGGCATTATCACTCACATCAGTAGGTTCATCAACAGCTAATGCTCTGCATGGTGCACTACGAATAGCTTCATCACGCTGTGTTAATACATCCTCTGCTAGTATCTCACTCTTTCTTGCTGTTGTTGTACGTGACATTGGGATTTGCTTGATCTTTTTGTTTACCTTCAAGCATAGTTTCAGCAACAGCATTCATGCACCCCATCACCACTCCCCCATCAGTAAATGGCTTTTGGTGTTAAGCCAAAATCCAAGCTATTTTTAGTGAACATTCATTTGCACATTGTTGGCCAGTGAATGCATGGGAGAGGACTCTGGTGGACCGATCACACTGGGCTTGGAGCTTGTTTATTTTCCGTGCCCACACCTCAGACTGCTGTGGATGTGTTTGCTCGAAAGATCTGTGCTTTATCTTGTAGTGGCGCTTCACATTGGCACTTTTTATTAGAGCCACGGTCTCTGAACATTCGCTGCAGGAAGGATAAAGGCATATTTGTCTGTCCACTCTTCTTTGAAAGCTCAATTTTCTGTATCGACTTTCCTGACTTTTGCGCACGCCAATCTATAATTTATCCTCTCACTTCCGCTTTTACTTCTCTTGCTGTCTCTCTCCCCGACAACGTCAGTCTCCTAACATGCATTGTAAACATTCAATTTGATTGACTGAGTTTCATGAAGTGATTTAAATAACGCACGTGATTGGACAACACACAGTATTATGGGGCGCTGTCTGGGACCTTCCCAGCTGCGCTGAGCCAGCACAGTGTGTGTACATTGAAAAAAAAGGTTGCTTCATCAGTATTTAATTGAACAATTGTTTCTGAGAAATGTGTCGAGGTCCAGATAGAACCGTCCGGACCGAGGTCCGCCAATTGTGCACCTCTGCTCTAGGCCTTCAAAGGAATGAAATGTGTGAAAATCCATCTTGCTTAAAGGTCCAATGCAGCCATTTTTATATCCATATCAAATCATTTCTGGGTAACAATTAAGTCTCTTAATGTGATTGTTTTAATAGTTTGAAAAAATAAACAAAAATAGTTTCTTAGCCAAGAGCAATTTCTCAAGTGAGAATTTTGCTAGGACAATTTGGGAGTGGTCTGATTGGGGAGGGTAAAACGGAAAACTAGCTATTGGCAGAGAGGTTTGGAACGCTCTTTCTTATTGATCTACCAACTAATTTACCAGACAGGTCAACACTCCATCCCACCAAAACAGACTGAAATTTCAGGCGTGTTTTTTCAAACAGCTCTTACACTAACAGGGCATTATCCAAATTTTCACAATTTCTAAGTATTATTCCAACCTCATAATGTGAAACTTAATAATTACGTTTTTGACTGCACTGGGCCTTTAAAGCTGATATAGTAGAGAGGAATCTGGCAGGATTCCAAAAGAGGAATGGCAGGCGAGCAGGCAGTCAGATATGATCGGTACAGGCAGAAACTAGAGAGAACAGGCTACTGCCAACCCATTTTAATCCATCATTCCACATAAATTCTAATACTGTTGACTCTCCCAACTCGCACACTAATCAACCGCATTGCCCGAACCACTTAGCCAACATGAGGACCAGATTTTCTAATGAATCCGTTGAGAATCGAACCTCTAGCTCTCCTTATTTTGGTGGGTTGTAAACGAGATAGCCGTTCACTGTACCATATTTTTTAAATATACGCCAATAATAGTGGGTATTCCAATGTCTATGACTAATTGACAGTGAGAGTGATAACTTTTTTATTCAGGCAGTTTATCTGGCTTTTCTCACACCGCGCCCTGATCAGGCCATAAAACCAAAATAAAACGCATTCATGCAGAAAATCTTGTTAAAATGCAGCTTGTAATGAATCTTTTTTTATACCCCAACACATCAAACTTGCTGACCCTTATTTATGACATGGACTTTGGACTTGCTTCATAAGTCGGTGAAATTGCTGCGCGGATTTAATAACACCTCATTACGCATTTAAGGTAATACAATTAAACATCTTGTTAGAGACCATCTCCCAAATAATGTGTTTTCAGCCCCTTGCATTACAGTGCTGTACAAAACATGCAAGTACCACTCTAGTGGTAACATTGACTTCTTGGGCAACTGAGAAACTGAGGCACATTAAAGGGCAAGACATCGTGTGTCTTGTAAATGTCTCGGTACTGTTAAACATAATAAACCACACTAAGAGTGTCTGTCTCTGTGTACACAGAACAAGGCTTTATATTCATCATTAAAACAATTTCCAAAGCCCCACGGGAGATGGGTCTGATACACGAATGGTCCCAGTTTTGATATGGAGGGTGTTTGATAGTGTGGCGTCAGTCTCTCTCATATACAGCACATTTGGAAAGTATTCAGACCCTTGACTTATTCCCCATTTTGATACGTTACAGCCTTATTCTAAAATTGTTTTTCCCCCTAGTCAATCTAAACCTCATAATTACAAAGCAAAAACCGTTTTTTTGACGTTTTTGCAAATCTATAAAAAACAACACCTGAAATAGCACATTTAGATAAGTATTCAAACCCCTTTACTCAGTACTTTGTTGAAGCACTTTTGGCAGCAATTACAGCAATTGCAATTACGAGTCTTATTGGGTATGATGCTACAAGCTTGGCACACCTGTAATTGGGGAGTTTCTCCAATTCATCTCCGCAGATCCTCTCAAGCTCTGTCAGGTTGGATGGGGAGCTTCGCTGCACAGCTATTTTCAGATCTCCCCGGAAATGTTTGATCTGGTTGAAGTCCGACATTCAGAGACTTGTACAGAAACCACTCCTGCGTTGACTTGGCTGTGTACTGTCGTGGAAATTCATACTGAGAGAGAATTTGTCAAATATTATATTTTCAAACAATCATCTTCATTTAATACCGATTCATTATTGCAATTATGAAGCCATCAACCCCACACTCTTGAGTGTGTTGCAGAAAGCTTTACCTTTATAGACAATGCAGAGTGCTTAGGGTTGTTGTCCTGCTGGAAGATTAACCTTCACCCCAGTCTGAGAGCTCTGGAGCAGGTTTTTAATCAAGGATCTCTCTGTACTTTGCTCCGTTCATCTTTACCACGAACCTGACTTGTCTCCGAGTCCATGTCACTGAAGAACATCCCCACAGCGTGATGATGCCACCACCATGCTTCACCGTAGGGATGGTGCATGGTATGCTCCAGATGTGACGCTCAATCTTGACCATAGAATCTTGTTTCTCATGGTCTGAGAGTCCATCAGGTGCATTTTGGCAGACTCCAAGCAGACTGTCTTGTGCCTTTTACTGAGGAGTGCCTTCCGTCTGGCCACACTACCATAAAGGCCTGATTGATGGAGTGCTGTAGAGATGGTTCTCCTTTTGTAAGATTATCCCATTTCCACAGAGGAACTATGGAGCTCTGTCAGAGTGACAATCTGGTTCTTGATCACCTCCCTGACCAAGACCCTTCTCCCAAATTGCTCAGTTTGGCCAGGCGGCCAGCTCTAGGAACAGTCTTGGTTCCAAACTTGGTTCCAAACGTCTTCCATTTAAGAACAATGGAAGCCACTGTGTTCTTGGGGACCTTCAATGCTGCAGAAATCTTTTGGTACCCTTCACCAGATCTGTGCCTCAAAACAATACTGTCTGGGAGGTTGGTTTTTGCTCTGACATGCACTGACAGAGCAGAGTGACAGGTGAGCTGGAGGTACCTGACAGAGTAAATACATATTAAGAGGTTAAGACCAGTTTATTTGTATTCACCCATTCTGATAACGACTGTAACTCCTTATTTCGACTTTCACTGACTTTGGGATCACTGGGTGCATGTGTGGAATCGTCTGCATAATAGTCATTCTAGCTTTGTGTAAGACCAGTGGCAAATCATTTGTGAAAGTAGAGAAGAGTAACGGCCCAAGGCAACTGCCCTGATGTACATATCTGATGTTAGAGAAGCTTCCACTGAAGAACACTGGCTTCTATTGGATAAATAACTCTCCGACCATGTGATAGCAGGTGATGCAAAGCCATAGCAAGTGACTTTCTTCAAAAACAATGTATTATCAATAACATCTAAGGCTGCACTGAAGTATATCAATACAGCTCCAACTATCATCTTATTATCCATGTATTTTAACCAATCATCTGTCTTCTGAGTCAGTGCAGTACAAGTAGAGAACCCTTCTCTATATGCATGCTGAAAGTCAGTAAACTTGTTCTCTGAAAAATAGCATTGTATTTAAACAAACAATTCTCACCATCAGTTTACAGGCAGAAAACAGATTGGGCGGCTGTTCGAGCCAACAAAGTGTGCTCTAGTTTTTCCACCTGTCCCACACAAAGTTGACCAAATTCAAAACAGCTATCCTTCTCTTTCATTATTAGATCTTTTAACAACAAAAAAAGATGATGTTTCACTGTTCAATGTTGTTACTTAGTTTCTGAGTTGTTCCACTTTTCTAGTGAAACAGTCACTGAATGGTTTTCTTATAAATGACCCATCAACTTCAATGAACGATGGAGATGAATCGGGTTTTCTGCCGATGATATCGTTTAAGGTACTCCAAAGTATTGTTTCACGTCATTTTTCTTGGTTTGGTAACATAGTTTCTTCTTTTTGTTAAGTTTAGACAAACATTTCTCAATTTACAGTACGTCAACCACTCAGATGAGCAACCTGACTTTGCCACCTCTTTTGCGTAATTTCTTTGAACCATACAGTTTTTAAATGCATTACCAATCCAGAGGGCTCGAACAGTTCAATGCTTGCTGGCCCACTCCGGCTCTGTGCGGTTGGGACTGTGACAGTAATCAGGTGAAACAGATGACATGACATCCAAATATATTCGGTGCAAAGAGCCGTTTTTTTTCAAATTCAGAACAAAATATGCACCTAAAGAGTTCCACTTGAGGATACAGTTACCAAGCATGTCAATAATGAAACTTAAATCAGAAGATAGACATTACATTCACAGTTCAATGCTTTTTGGAGTATATACTGTGTTTATGATTGGAGTTTCAGTGTGAGTGTGGGGGGGGGGGGGGGGGGGGGGGGGGGAATCAATGTTGAGGAGGCTTGATACAAACCAAGAAATGTCTTTAAGTGCATAACACCAAAAAACACATATTTTATGTTGCAGAATGAAATATTTAAAGCACTCCAACAATGGATTCTGTAACAGGATTGCTGTGCTTCAGCAGTTCTAGCTTATCACCACCGGCCACACTTTATTGCCAGGGCCTACCTCAAAGAAAATTAAAAGCACCTACAGCCTTTTGATATTTCCATGCCCATTATGGGATGCTGTATTGCTTGGAAACACTATTACCATTCAGACTCTCCCACACACATCCTGCCAGTGCCAGTTGCCATGTGCCAGCAGCATACCACCCTGCATCCCACTGCTGGCTTGCTTCTGAAGCCAAGCAGGGTTGGTCCTGGTCATTTCCGAGATGGGAGACCAGATGGTGCTGGAAGTGGTGTTGGATGGCCAGTAGGAGACACCATTTCCTCTGGTCAAAATATAATACTCCTATGACCAAGGGCAGTAATTGAGGAGATTGCCCTGTGTAGGGTGCAGACTTTCAGATGGGATGTTAAATGGGTGTCATGACTCTCTGTGGTCACTAAAGGTCCCATGGCACTTACCGTAAGAGTAGGGGTGTTAACCCCGGTGTCCTGGCTAAATTCCCAATCTGGCCCTCATACCATCATGGTCACCTAATCATTCCCAACTCACAATTGGCTCATTCATCCCCTTCACCTGTAACTATTCCCCAGGTTGTTGCTGTACATGAGAATGTGTTCTCAGTCAACTTTCTGAGTAAAATAAATACAAATTGAGAAATCTAAGATGTGTTCCTATTTTTCCCTCAGTTTTCACCCCTCATGTTTCAACAAGCACAATAGCTTTTTAAAGGACTGCCATAAACAATACATGCCCACACAGCGTGATTTGATGATAAACTGCTCTTAGATAAATTCAAGGCTGCAATTTATCAGCAAACAAACATGTCATGTTTCTGTGTGTGAGCAAATATGTCCCTACAACTGGAGTTTAAATTGGGATTTTGTAGGTGGTGGAACTGTCCTCAATATTGCTTGTACTCCCATGGTGATTTAACAGAAATCTATTCAATTCCCACTGGCCACTGCAAGCTGTGTCAACCATTCCTCCCCCATTTAACCACAGCCTACATTGGTGGCTCTACGTCTTACTCGTGTTGTGCCATTGTGATCATGACAGTTAAGATGAAAGAGGTGCAATACAGGAATGTGCTTATGTGGTTGGCCGTAATAGGTCAACCCTCCAGCAACTTTTATATTCCTATTCTGTATTTGTGCCTTTTTCATGAGATGTGCTGTGATGCAACATCCCTGGAAAAGGCTGCAACTGCAACGCATAACTACCTGGTATCAAATGGTTACCTAAGGGAACACCTTGTGATGAATCCCAGAGAAAAAATAGAATTTCCTAGGTGCTGTAATTGTCATTTTCCTATGTTATATCTCCAATGAAAATAGCATCATTATGATCAGTACCCTTGTTCACCTTGACAAAACATTTAGGCATAATACTACACTATAGTGAGTTAATACATAAAATACATTGCCAATTCTCGATCACGTTCATGTAGACTTAAGTTGCTTGTTTGACTTGGACTACTGCATTAAATGCTGTTTGAGGCAACTTGACGATATAGATTACAGAGGCAGTGTTAACAAAGGAAATCCAATACTAATCTTTTGACCAAAAATCAGCAAACAATATGATCTGATTTGTCAAAAGATCAGAATTGGACTACCTGTGTAAACACAGCCATTTTCACATAGCCTAATATCCACAATACCTCAGGGTGCATATACTGTCCAAGTTTGCAGTCATTCCAGTGGGACTCAATTGTTTGAATCGATCAGCAGCACCCACTACAATCTATTCTGATTAACTTGTTTGTGTCTTGGGAAGCCATTGGCAAATAATGAAAAAGTCTGTTATCAGCAGAAACTGAAGAGTTCATGCTACCTCTTGTAATTTCCCAAGATACCACAGCATCAAAGTAGCAAATATGAATTAGGATGAACTGCTGTTTCTTAAAAACATATTGATTGGAACAAAAACTGGAGATCTGCATCTGTAGTTTATAAGAAAATCTCCCATTGAAACAAATATATGTTTTTTACGAAAGTCTGAGGGACTGTACACATGCCGATCTCAAGTTAGGACTTTCCTCTCAGTGCGGTACATTCAAGAGAGTTGGGCAATATCAGAAGTTAAGGGTTGCAAAGCTAAACTAAGTTAATTGTCATTCGGTTAATTGGATAACATCAGAACTTCAATAAAATCATTTTGCTAAATTTAACCCTACGGAGTCATGTTTTTCCTGAGGCAATAGAGGTATAATAAATACATTATATTTTATTTTTATTTAATTGACAGAGACAGTTAAATGCAGGGACATGTGGCAACATTTAATTAGGCTGTAGTGTGAATGTAATCCTATCAGCTGCTTCCTCAAATAAGCAGGTATTTTTCCTCTGGAGTTCACTTTCAACCAAAGTAATGCTGTTTTCAAAGAACTGAAGAGTTGTCTCCCCAATAAGATAACCTTTCAACCCACATAGCTAATGGATAGTCCTGTAGGTTCGGTAATTAGAGGTAGTTAAGTGTATCCTCTCTGTAAATAGCTTGGAAATCAATAGGCATTGCAGGTGCACTCTTGATGTACTCGATCCTCCCAGGAGCAGTGTTTTTTTCAGTCCCAGTGTTCCTCAACTTCAAAGCCAATATATTCATAGAGAAACCAGGTTTGTCAGTTTAATGGAATAAGAAGTGCTCGATAATATTTTCTCTTCGCTCAAAAATACAGAGGAATGCATATTTACCTCAACATCTGATATTACAGACCTGAAGCTGAATTATTTTGTTAATGTTGTAAAGTTTCTAGTGGAAGTCTACACACCCCTTGCACAGTCTTCACATTTTAAAAACGGATTACATTTTGCCCTACAAAAAGTGAAAGGAACATTTTACAGAACATAAAAAATACAACCTTTGGCAGCCATGACAGCTGTGAAAATTTCAACTTTACACATTATGAAGGGCAACATACTGTATATCCATTGTTTTTGTCAACAACAAAAACATTACTGAGATTGAACCATTTAGGAACACTCACTACCTCTTCGAAAGCCATTTTGATGTGTCTTTGTCGTTAAAATGTGAGTAATTGTCCCACTGAAAAATAAAACTCTATCCCAAAGTTTTCAGAAAACTTTGACTGGTTTTCCTCTAACTTTTTACCTGGGCTTTGCTCCTTTCATATTTATTTTTACCATAACAAACTCCCCAGTCCCTAACGGTGACAAGCAAACCAATAAGATGATCAACAACATTGCATTCACTCCACATGATTGGCTTTTATGACAAAGTGAAAAGAAGGAAGCCTGTGTTTGCAATGAGGCCGTTAATAAGTAATACTGCAAGACAATATGGCAAAGACATTACGTTTTCCGCTAAATTAAAAACTATAGGTTTGCGTCAAATTGTGGTGGCAGCATCATGCTATGGTATTCTTGCACCGGCAGGGACTGGGGAGTTTGTCAGGATCAAAATAAATATGAAAGGAGCAAAGTCCAGCTAAAATGTTTAAGGAAAATATGACTCAGTCTTCTTACCTTGTACCCTTGCACATTGATCTGCTACTGGTGCTCCTTTATATAGCTCCACATTGATCTGCTACTGGTACTCCTATATGTAGCTCCACATTGATCTGCAACTGGTACTCCTGTATGTAGCTCCACATTGATCTGCAACTGGTACTCATGTATGTAGCTCCACATTGAACTGCTACAGGTACTCCTGTATATAACTTAATTCTTCTGTTTTTATTCCTCGAGCGTTACTATTTGTCTTTTTATTATTCTTATTTTTTTATCTCTGCCATGTTGGGAAGAACATGTAAGCAAACGTTTAACAGTGAAGTGTACACCCGTTGTTTTCCTCATATGTGATTAGATTTGAAAACCAAACCTTGAGATGGAGTTGTATTTTTCAGGGCGATAATTACACAAACTTTAATGGCATAGACACACCAGAATGGCTTTCCAAGTGGAGGTGGTGAGTGATACAGTGTCACGACTCTGACCGAAGGTGACTCCCCTTCCCGTTCGGGTGGGGCTCGGAGGTCGTCGTCGCCGGCCTACTAGCTGCCACTGATTCTTTCCTCCCCCTCCTTGTGTGTTTATTGGTTACACCTTTTATGAGTTTGTGGTAATTAGTTGGGCTTTATTAGTCAGCCGGCCCGCCTGTTTCTTTGTGCGGGATTAATTATTGTAACATTTGTGTATGTTGGAGACGAACGTGTTTGTTTCTGTTCGTGGATTTTGCTGGACTGTTTTCGTCCCCCGCGTTTGGGGCATTTGTTTTGAGCACACAGTGTTTCGTGGGGTGGCCGTTGTTCACCGTGTGTGCATTAAAAGAGCACTATATTGAACTCTCTGTTTCCTGTGCCTGACTTCACACCCACGACACCCAGATCGTTACATGCAGAGTGGTCCATTCTCAGTTCTGACTTAACTTTGCTTGAAAATCAGAGACAATGTTTGAATATTGCTGTCCATCAAGGATTCCCCCAAAAAGTTACTGAGCTTCAGCAATTTTGACAGTGCAAATTTGGTAGAATCTTATTCAAAATGATTCACAGCTGTAATTGTTGCCAAATGTGCTTCCACCAAGTCATACATTTGGGGTGTGAAGACATACGCAATCAAGACATCAACATATTTTTGTTACACCTTTAATTAATTTGGAAAATGTTTCCTACTTGTCTTTCACTTTGAAAATGTGGCGTAGATTGAGTAGTTCTGAACCAAAATCGAACTTAGTCCCATTTTAGATATAAGGCCTCAAAATGTGAAGACGGTGCAAGGGGTGTGTAGACGTCCACTAGGCACTGTATGTACTGTAAGTATGATGCATTGTGTCTGACGTAAATGGCCACCCACGATGTAAGACTAGCTCTTGCTATATGAATCATGATTTGTTGTTTGTAGCTAATATCATGTGTACTCACCCAGAAGAATGTCTCAGTGTTTGTTAATTGAATCATGAATATGTTCTTGCTTCCATACAGTGGTAAAAAGCACCATCACTAGCAGCTGAAATGCCCCAGGCATCATGTATTTTATGTCTGCATAAATAAAACCCGCATGGACCAAGAAAGCATATTATCTAATGTGAGTTGACTGAGAAGGCCCCTCCTAGGGTGTTATACGAGCCAAGAATGACATTTGTGACCATCTGTTGGGATTCATCCAAACGACTGTTAAATCATTCATATCCTGCTCAATGGTTCCTGTTCATACACTCTTAAAAAAAGGAACTATCTAGAACCTGAAAGGGGTTCTTATGCTACAGAGGGTTCTACATGGAACACAAAAGGGGACAGCCGAAGTCCCCTTTTGGGAGTGTACAATAGGTAGACTGTGTTCTCACATGGATTGTTGGCTAGCCTATAGACATAGAAACAGCTAAACATGGTCAACGTTATCCAATCAAACATATTACCGGACGAGTTTTATCAAAGTGCTGCAAAGAAATCTGATGATGCCATATGTTGAGATTACAATACAATGAATGCATATAGTCTCAATGATTGAAGTAGACTGGAGGGGGAGTTTACAAATATGTATACGAATATGCTATAGACAATACAGGAAAGAGCAACACACCGTGGGTGAGAGATCACATAACAAAGCTTATGTGAAGGTATTTCTACTGCAGAGAAAACAGACTGGGGAGGAGATTAGCATTAGTGAAGGAACAGAGCAGCAAGAGAATATCTCCTTATTTTAATCCCATATAGGTTTACATGTATTGGAGCAGAAACTGTGACTGTTTTCACGTGTGTTTTTTTCAGCCCGGGCTTTTACGGTAGGGTTGGAGGAAATGGACTTGTACTGTCCAGCAGGTAGTACTTTAGGTGTAGAAGATGTGAGGGTATATAAAACAGTAAAAATCTCACAAATTGAAATTACCCATGATATTGGCTTGCGACAATATTGGAGTGCCACTCGGGTATGGTCTTCAAATATACCATGAGTGTGTAGATGTAGAGAGGATGTCATGAGTCACGGCTCTCTTTATGTTATTGTGACAGAGTTGGGTGCAGGTGTGAAAGAAATTAAAAGGAGCAACTATGACTTCGATAGTCAGTCACTTATTTTGGATCAAGTGACCTCAATGCTGATTCCTATTTGCATGTGGATACATTGAGTTGAGTAACCCAGCAAAAAAAAAAAACGTTTTCACTGCCCAACCACGTCGGTGGCACTTTCACATTCTCCCGTTGCTTGACGCCAAGCCAAAGCACCGTGTTACACCTTAGTCACTGTCAGCTAGTAGAAGCTGAGAGACTCTTCTACCACATTGAGCCACCGAGAGTGATACCACACCACCCTGACACGGCATTCACTGTGACATCTGGAAACAAGACCCTGTCACCAGAGCTGTGGGCTTCGGGGACCTCAATTGAAAGCCAGTGACAGGAAAGCCATTTGTTGCAGATTCCAGGTAGCCAAGGTAGTGTGAGGAACCACCGTGCTGTGCCAGACAGCAGACTGAAGCACAAGTACTCGAACTGTGAGATTGGGATAAACCTTGCCAACAAAGCTTCGAAGGGAAGGCATTCTGTGGTGCTCCTAAAAAAATTGCTCTTGGTGCTATTCAAGAAAAGGAATAATCAGTCAAAACCTGGAAATCCAGAAGAGAATGGGTTTACCTTTTGAAAATGGGTTTGGAAAAAAAGATCACACAGCCTAAGTGAACAGCGTCGACAGAAGGAGAGTAAAAGCAGTTTTGTGCTTTTAGTTTCAATCCAAGATTTGACAGATCGTGTCATTGAGCAAAACACAAATGCATCAATGTTGAATATGCACTGAAATGCACTTTCTGAAGAAATATTCTCAAAATATTTTCTATGATGTATTACCAAAGAACTTACACCAACCATGTGTGTCCATTGTGTGCGAGGGGTTCAGACCGTTTCCCCTTTTAAAATGTACCTCAACGCTTCTGTACCTGTTTATGGCATCCCTCAAACCTACACTCTTAAAAAAAGGTGCTATCTAGAAAGTAAAAGGTTTATTCTAACAGTAGAACCCTTTGGAGAACGCTTTTTGCTTCTAGGTAGAACCCTTTTTAACAGAGGATTCTACATGGAACCAAAAATGTTTCTACCTCAAACCAAAAAGGCTTATCCTTTGGGGACAGCTGAAGAACCATTTTGGAACTCTTTTTACTAAGAGGGTAAGCCACAAAGCTCTGGCGATGGATTATCTATGAGTTAAAAATAAAAAAAGGTGACAACTTGGTTGTAAATGTTTCCCGAGACTGTATAGCCCTGCACTGCCTGCCTGCCAGCTGCCGCTGTGTCTTTCTTTCTCTTTTTTTTCACTCCATCTCTCTTCCTCCTCCTCCATCCTCTCCTTCTTTCCCCAAACAAAGCCCTACTCAGCATCCTTGGCAGAGATCACAGGATGTGGAGTAATGAGACAACAGTCTGTCTCCACAGCTCAGGTACCTGGTGTTTGGGGCGAAGTGTAATTCATTATTGAATCTGCCTGATAGGCTGTCTGGGATAGAGTGGCAGTGTCACACACAGAAAAGAGACAAAGCCAGTGGGGGGGGGGGGGGGGGGGGGGGGTAAAGATGACGGCATCACAGTACAGCCCTAACGGCTTCCACTCCACTCCACTCCCTACCCCCAACCCCCACCCCCTCTTCTGACTCCCGAACTCCTCTAAAGAAGAGTACTGACTCAGCTATTTCTCGCAACACAATATGTGAGTGTGGGAGACTAAGGTGAATGGCAATGTCAAACAGCTCAGAGAAAGCCTTTGAGCGAAGCCGCCACACACCACTCACACATACAGTAACACAGTCTGAGCCTATGCTAATTCTGTCGCGCTGAATGACAACGACATGGCAGCAGGATTGCATCAGGAGCTGGCCGCTGGAAGAAAGAAGAAAGGAGGAGGGAATGAGGGAGGGATGGGGAGGACTTATGATTGAGGTGAAGCAGAGGCAGTTATGCAGTTATGCATTTCCCACCTGCTGTTGTTCCAGCCCTGTATTTATGAGATACCAGCCAGTGTAAGAAGAGGATCAAAGACCTGAATCAAAGGCGTTGGCAGAACAGGGGGCCTAGATCTGAGAACACCAGCATCTCTCTTTCCCTCCACTTCAAGTCATCCGTTTTAGCTTGCTCTCTTGTCTCTGAACGTTGTTTCGTTAAAACACACCCAGAATACTGATATTTAAGCCCATGTAATCAACATCCTTTGTGTGCATTCTAAAGTCTGATTAATTGAGCCAGCACATAATCAAATTCTCTTCTGTTGTTAGAATGTCAGAGGGCATTTTTGGGGGGTTTAAAATATCTTATCACATCTTCATCGGTCCAACAAAGAGTAACAATGTTTCTGTTATCTACGTTGAGAATCAGGGAAGGAGAGGAGGACCCTACTGTGTCTTGGTTGCATAGCAATGACTGCGCTGTTTTCTTCAGGAAGAAAATGGTAGAGAGGGTGAAGAAAAGAGGAATAAATATATAATCTGACAGATATTGTCAGGCAAGGAAAGGTAACCAGCAACCTCCAAATGCACCTAGTTTGTTGGCCTGAAGAAGTGAAGAAGTGATAGGAATCAGAGGCTTTAATACTCGTGTGAGTTTCATCACTCCCTGTCAAGCCTCTAAAATCACACCATCATCGCTTTATTCACGAAACGAGAGAAAGAGAAAACACAAACATTCCCCGAAATAGAATGTGTCATAAATCTGACATAGCCTTGGGAGGGAAGGTGGCAGGGGAGAGGGGAGCGGGATGCAGGAGGAGGACTAAACTTGGGAAATGAAGGGTGTGCACGGCTGACAGTAGATTGGGGAACAAAAGAGGGGATAGAACGTTGATGCGGGGCTCTACTGACAAGTCCGAGGCTACAGCAGAAGGCACCATGGGAATACAGTTGACAGGATACAGAGGGAAATCATTAAAGATGATAGAGGAATAGCGGGAGGGCACAGTCGCTGCAGTGTCAGAGAGAGAGGGATAGAGGGATGGATGTGGCTGAAGCAGCCATAGGCAAAGAATGAAACGGAATACGTGGGTGGCAGACAGGCCTAGGAACCACAACTGATCATAATGACTGTGTTTCCATCAGTCTAGATGTGTGTGTGTGCCAGCCCATTTCCCGCAAGATTTGTCCTGTCGGATCTGGGATTCAAACTGGCAACCCTCCGGTTGCTGGCTCGCCTCTCTAAGCGCTAGGCTACCTCCACAATGTGTGTATGTGTGTGGGTGTGCTAGTTTCAACTTCTGTCATAGAGCTCCCTAAGTAAATAGGATCCCTTGAGATAAGATGCTTGATAGCTTCGCCACCATGGATGTTTGCGTTTTCTACGGTGAGACTGATTCCCCATGAGTTGTTCTCCACAACGTCTCCATGGCTACATGTTCTGTACAATGAACAGAATGGAAACGTTTAAAGACAAACAGTATACATTACAATATTCAATTATACTGAACAAAATAGAAAATGCAACATCCAACAATTTCTAAGATTTTACTGAGTTACAGTTCATATGTGGAAATCAGTCAATTGAAATAAGTTAATTAGGCCCTAATCTATGGATTTTACATGACTGGGAATACAGAGATGCATCTGTTGTTTACAGATACCTAAAAAAAAAAGGTTGGGGTGTGGATCAGAAAGCCAGTCAGTATCTGGTGTGACCACCATTTTCCTTGTGCATTTTGACGCATATCCTTCGCATAGAGATGATCAGGCTGTTGATTGTGGCCTGTGGAATGTTGTCCCACACCTCGTCAATGGTTGTGCGAAGTTGGTGGATATTGGCGGGAACTGGAACACGTTGATGGATGTGCAAAATCAACGAGAGGTTTTTCAATCAAAAATCTTTAGGGCATAGAATACACTTCAGAGTGAGAGGGGCACACTGCATATGAACTAAAAGTAAGGTTTATACTCAGTCAATGGAGATTTATATGGGAAACACAACCTAGTTTAAACTATGACCCATGGTGTTATGAGTAGGTTGTAAGTGAATGACATAGACGACAGGCATGTCAAATTGGACAAATAATTATTTTTAGACTGCCTGATCATATGTGACAGGCAGCACAGCAATTCAGTGTATTTGACGACAAATGAATGAATCCCACAACCTAACAAAGAACATATTTTCTGTTGTCCATGACAATCCATCCAGATGAATTCATTACAAAAAAAAGCAAAAGATCCAAAAACATTTCCTCACCTCTCATAGGTTTATCCTACAGAGAGCCTCAGACTTTATGTGTAACTATGGGCTTGTGTCAATCTGCACCGCGGATGTTCAGCATCACAGTGTGATTGACATTTAAAGGCAATGTTCCGTTGTTGGCGGAGACTGCGTTCACGGTAAATGCTGCACATGTCGACTCAATCGGAAATCACCTTTGAATTTCTATCACACAATCTGTAGCACTCCATCGGTGCAGATTGAATAGAGCCCTACGTCTATAAAACACAATTGCTACCAATGGTTCAGCCTTTGATGTTTTTGTCTCCATGGGAGCATATCTGGAACACGATTGGTCCAACGTGAGGTATGTCTTTTGAGGTTAGTAAAGGAGAAATAGCCCCCTTGCAACATATTGGCAATCAGGCCAGAATCAACACACTCGGCTGGAAATTATCGATTGCTGTCCAGCTTTGTATCACGTTAGACCCGATAGCATCTGGTCACAGCAAAACACAGTAACAAGTTATACCGACTGCAGAGGCAGTTCTGCTGCTGTGGAACCTTGGAGCTCTTTTTCCAATCCATTAGTCTTTCGCAGAACCATACACTGTACTTGATTTCATATTTTTCAAAATACGCGGCTCTGGTCTTTCACTTTCATACATAAGTCCACACCATTCTGCATAAAGTGGTGTTAGGGGCCACTCTGTGAATGTCCCTTAATGATTCTGTCAAAGCACAAAGCCATTTGAGAATACCTGGCAGTTCACCCATATTCACATCAATGCTCAGAGGCAACAGATTGCTTGTTTATGGTGTGAGGTGATCCAGTCTAAGATAGACAATGGGCACCCTCTTTATAACATGTTCGTACTCTTGAATTGCATATGAAGGCTTTTGTTAGTGAAATGTCATGGAATGTTGATGGAATCAGCTATCAAGTGAAACATGATTATGTTTGCACACAAACGGGACTGATGGACACATATCCCGCTAGCTAGAGATAAATGTGTCGAAATGATATATGTGACATTTCCCCACGGAGAGACGGTTTTAAAAGAGCGGTCCGTTTTCTGTCCCAATCCACAGAGGCCAAACACAATGAAAGCGCTCACTCATTGTCTTTCGCACTAATTAAGCAATCCATCATGTGCTGTCTGATAAGACTGAACAGTTTGGGATAGAAGTAGAAGTTAGTTCAAAACGTCCATCCTAAAAGTAAAGAAGTGTCCGCGGACAGTGATATGTGTTTAAGCGATTCATGGGTGTATCATGGTCTGGGGAGTATTTTGTGAAATGACACACAATGACACAACCCGATTCTGCCACTGTGCTAGGCGCCATTCTTTGTCGCGTCAACCTCCGTACTCACTGTCAGTCTGTGACAGGGTTGTTGTGGGAGTTTGTTTGTGGAACATGAGTGACATGTAAAACTGATGATCTCCCGAGAGACACTGCTTCTGTTTGAACTTCCAAGTGCATTTGGCTGTCTCGAGGTTGATCAAAGTCACTCCCTTTGGGTGAATGACACAAGAGGTAACATTGGGGGAGTTGGAGCGTTACAAACCATTATGTGGCCTATTTAAGACAGTTCGGAACAACGTCTAACATAATTTATAGATAGATATAGATAGATAGATAGATAGATAGATAGATAGATAGATAGATAGATAGATAGATAGATAGATAGATAGATAGATAGATAGATAGATAGATAGATAAAATGTATCCTTACATTGCCAAACTTCATATGGAAAAATGGTTCAAAGATGAGTTTGAATGTCATTCATTGCTCAGTTGATGGATAAACCCATGTGTATTCCTGTCACTTGATGCAAGTTCATATCCACACACTTAACTAAACATCTCAAAACTCTTGGGACCCTGCTATCACTATGCAATGCGTTCATGCGTTTATACCACACTGATTTTTTTCACTCTTTCTCATTCCTTTTCTTAATTCACGCTCCATAGATCTAATTTAAAAATGCACCATTAATTAAGGAAATCATATTTATTATTTCCTCTCATCCTTAGAGGTGGGAAATCAATTAGAAATAACAATAAGCTGGTTCCCACTTTTTTGTAGAGGTTGTATGGTCCCATGCATATTTGATTTCCCCGTAGATTCGACATGCTCCATTGAGGTACACGCTATGCAGTGCCATATGCACACCTATGACCGCATTAACCTAGCCGAGCATTCACTACCCACTGGAGGACTGAGATTATACCACCTCCTCAGTTTAAAATCCCCCAACTCAGCACTTCTGGGAGGCTTCCCGGACAGTAACACCCAATATAACCAGTGAACCACTCTCAATCTGGGGAAGGGCGGTTATCACAAAGGGTTGAAGGTCACCTGTTAATTATTTGTTATCCTATATAACTAAACCATACATGTCCCAGGTGTGCCAAGACACATGGTTGTCACACACTCCCCTCCCTCCTGTTCATTGCATTGTGATTGGGCAGATTCTATGAATATGTATCGACAATGTATCATGGTTACTATACATTCCCTGGAAGCTCAGATTTTATATGACTATCAGCATTCATAGTGTAAAAGAAGCCAATTCTTGGTGTATTTTCCACCATATTGCTGCTGCGTATGAAAGAGTAGTGCTGGTGAGAGGAAGGACACGTGCTATGTAGCCATTGGGGTTTTTGGATACAGGCCTAGTCCAAATACTGTTCAAATGCAATTCCTTTGTTTCCTTTGTCTAGTTCCCAAGTTCTTCCTAACTGCCAGTACCAGTTACTAGAAAAAAAGATACCAAACTTTGCTGAAATCTATCCAATCCAAAGCAGTATGCGATGATGAGACACATTTTCAGGGATTCAGACAGGGCCATAGCCCAGCAGGCATCATCAAGGGGTGTCACAATGACCGAGCTCCTGGAAATCCCTTGGTCCTCTGTGGTCCATGGGCCAGGAGGAGGAGGCTGCTGGGTAGTGAAGTTTCCGGTTGATGTGTTTGTTGGCCGTGCTTCCCTTCTCCTCCTCCCGCTGCTTTAATCTCCTCCTCCACAGCTGTCACTTCCTCCCTAACAACTGCTACCCCTCCCCTATCTTCCCCCTAGCCTCACTGCACCACTCCACGGCCTGCCTCCCGGAAAGTGCAAAGCAAAACACCCTTTCAGTTAGCATCCTTATTCCAATGTGTTTAGTAATTTTTCGTCTGAATAAAAGGTCACAATTAAAGGGAGAGTTTACCAAAATTGCATTGCTTTCCTTGCCCTGTAAGTAGTTTATGGACAAGGTATGACGACAATAAACAATAAACAATTTAACTACACTTAAAGAACGAAGTAGGCAATATAGTTTGTCAGATTTATGTTTGGAGGCATTTGACCTTGGATATTACTGGATTTCATAATTGAATCACATTCATTACTGGTGTCAAATTATCAAATAACGTTAAATAATTTTAAAGCAGGCACAGTATTACACAGGGAAAATGACTGACCCCTGGTATTGATGACTTCAAGTTGAAGGCCGACCACAGTACTGCAGGCATGGTTTCCAGAAAACAGGATGTCCCATTATAGTGAATGGGGGAAAGAGATTTTTTTTAGAATACAATCGTGGTGCCAATAATCACTTCTTTTTCACCAAATGTATGTCCTTGAACCGATAACTTTAAAATCACACATAGACAACTGAACAAAAATATAACAATTTCAACTATTTTTACTGAGCCACAGTTCATATAAAGAAATCAGTCAATTTGATTAAATTCATTAGGCCCTAGTCAATGGATTTCACATGACTGAGCAGGGGCACAGCTATGGGTGGGCCTGGGAGGGCATAGGCCCACCCACTGGGGAGCCAGGCCCAGCCAATCAGAATTTGTTTTTTTCCCAGACAGAAATACTCCTCAGATTCATCAGCTGTCCGTGTGGTTGGTCTCAGACAATCCTGCAGCTGAAGAAGCCAGATGTAGAGGTCCCTGGCTGGCGTATTTACACGTGGTCTGCGGTTGGAAATACTGACAAATTCTCTAAAACAACATTGGAGATGGCTTATGGTAGAGAAATTAACATTAAATTCTCTAGCAAACTGCTCTGGTGGACATTCCTGCAGTCAGCATTATAATTGCACACTCCTTCAAAACTTGAGACACCTGTGGCATTGTGTTATGTTACAAAATTGCACATTTTAGAGTGGCCTTTTATTGTGCAATGTTAATGCTTTTTAATCAGCTTCTTGATATGTCACGCCTGTCAGGTGGATGGATAATCTTGGCAAATGAAAAATTCTCACTAACAGGGATGTAAACAAATTGGGGGGAAACACGCTTTTTGTGCATATGGGACATTTCTGGGATGTGCTATATCTTTTATTTCAGCTCATGATACATGGGACCAACACTTTACACGTTGTGTTTATATTTTTGTTCAGTATAGTTGCTAATGGTGGCCTGCAGTACCTTGGTCTGTCTTCAACTTGAGATACTCCATGGTAGGGGGCAGCACTGAGCAGGCCTGCAACGTCACATCCTAGTAGCTAAAACTATGCATGCAATGTTTCCAAAAACTCCTCCAAGATGACAACACGCTAAAATAACACTTCCTGATCATCAATTGTGCCACTGAGCATTCTCATAGGAAACAATGGGTGATGTCATTGATGTCTTCGTCCATATTTGTTACAGTGTACGGCAGGGGTATTCAACTCTTACCCTATGATGCCTTGAGCCTGCTGATTTTATGTTCTACCTGATTGTAATTGGACACACCTGGTGTCCCAGGTCTAAATCAGTAACTGTTTAGAGGGGAATAATTAAAAAAACGCAATGGAACTGGCTTCGAGGTCCAGAGTTGAGTTTGAAGGGTCTATGGCATTACACCAACACCGTGAATCACTGTGCTATACACTTATACACGTTTGTGATTGGGATTGTCATTAGATAATAACCAGAAATTACTTTGCAAGTTTAAGCACAGCAGTGATTCATATTCATCAGTAATCATCCTATTTTACACAATGGAAATTTCCACAGTAACAGAGTGATGATGAGACTCTGAAAATATGAGTCTCAGCATCAGTCTGTTCCTGTGGAATTGCCCCTATGCTATTAACGATGACCTCCTCTGTAAGATAAAATAGACATAATTCAGATTGCAAATTCCATTAAGTAAAAGTCTGAGTGATTGACTCATTACCATTTTACCAGAAACAAGATCCATCAATGGCAGTTGTTTTGCTCTTCAACTCTACTGCCTTTGAGTGGGATTTAATCCAAGGCCATTGTTAAGTATCCCTTACAAATTACCAGAATTTCAAACTTGATTCAAAGGATCAGCATGAAATTATCCTGGCATCTGATTATTATCTCTGGTCTTTTGTTAAAATAGCCTGAGCTGAACAATAAGGAGATGTTCAAGATACTTGTTTTGTTGGTGATTGGCTCTACAGAGAAAATTAGAGTGCTTGTTAAACTGCTGGAAGTATTGAGATGAGGAGACTGCTTGGACATACTTCAAATAAACAAGAAAAAGATTCCAGATGAGGGTTTCGTCAAGTTCCTATTCCACATCTGTTTTGTAGCTATGTAGCATACACAAGGTTTGGTACAGATTCCCACTTCCAGAGAGTGATAATAGGACTGAGTGTATTGTTGATATTGTTTCAACAGAAACCACTAAACTGATAAATCAGTCGTCTAGCACAAACACAATCTTTGCAGAGAGCTCAATCATTTTGCCACTGTGTCTTTCATTATATTTGTGAGTGGAGTCACATGATTCAAAATCACTCAGTGAGTCCAGATGATTTAGGCATTGCAGGCTCCCACTTACAGTATAATCCCTGGTGTGGTAGAAAATTCAATAAATAGTGTTGGTTGATTTACTTTCCTCAGTCATAAACCATCGTAATATTCACTCACAAAACAGAAGAAAACAGACTGAAACAGGAAGGGACTGGATTAATTTGTCCAAAGAGAAATGTTTGCTTTTGTTTTCCATTGCAAAATAAATGTGCTAAGGTGTACATTAATGAATACAACCCATGATGTTAAGATGATTACGCCATAATGCTCTGATTATGGAACTTTATGGCCCTACTATTGATACCACTCTTAAATATCCTCTATTTTCATCATCTCCTTTTTCTTTTCATAACCTTTGACAATGCAACTGTTACCCGCATCAAGCCCATCCAAGCCTCCTCAGATCAACCAATGGTCATGAAAGGACAGGGTTATAGGGAAAGGAATCAAGACTATTTAAATGCAGCTGCTGTGTCACCTTTGGTCCTCCCTCATCAGCCGCTCACAGATGTGCCCCGTCTCACATTCCTAGCATCACTTATCTCCTTCTCACTTTAGGTTAGCCACATTATAGGTTATCACCCTGTAACCTTTCTGACATCACCTTGTATTGAAGGGATAATGTCTGGAGGACATGGAGGACATATCAATGAAGACATCAATGTGAAGAGTCATGTTAGCTAAATCAGAGTTGGCATAAGGTACTTATAAATACTGTAATACTGTGTTTTTTTAGCTTAACAATCATGATATGAACAGAGTTCAACCTTCAATTTTGTATAAAGCCAAGGTATCAACTCATTAAAAGAGAGTTAGATGAGTTATTTTTTTGTTGTTGCTATAATTCCAAATCTGGTATTGTTCAGCAGAGGACAATTGGCTCTATTCATCCTTCTAAAACAATACAGCCTGATCTATCTTTTTTTCAGTCTTTATGTTGCTTAATCTTGATATTTTCTTCTTGCAGTAGATTATCTTCAAACGAAACGACAGCAGAGACCTTGGCATATCCAGCCCTAGGAGGCTGTCTTCAGGGCCTCTGAAATGATGCAGAAAGGATTTTGTAGGGTGGAAATGAGAAAACCTTTTTTCTATGATTTAAAGCTGACAGAAATGTCAAGTTCATTCCGGAAATGCTGATAAATAGCTTGGTGGTTCACAATGAAATCTACAAGGTGGTATAATCATATATATATATATATATATATATATATATATATATATATATATATGTGTGTGTGTGTGTGTGTGTTATAAGCAACGGGTTTTGTTGCTACTTTGTTTCTTGGGCAGGCAAAGTAGGGACCAACATGTAACTCTGACTTTCACATAAATCCTGCATGTCAAGTTTAGGAATTAGCCCAAATGGAGTGCATAATTAATCTATTACGAAGGTCACCCTTTCTAACAGCACTTAAAGGAACATTTAGTCATTGTTTAAATACATCTGTACAATATTAATGGAATAATCCTTCATACACGTAGAGAGATTATATGTAAGTTATGTTGTTTGCCCATTACACAAAAAATTACAAATATTCATAGCCAACTACATTTAAACTCAGTTTTTCACAATTCCTGACATTTCTTTGTCGTAAAAATTCCCTGTGTTAGGTCAGTTAGGATCACAACTTTTTTTAAGAATGTGAAATGTCAGAATAATAGTAGAGAGAATTATTTATTTCATATTTTATTTATTTCATCACATTCCAAGTGGGTCAGAGGTTTACATACACTCAATAAGTATTTGGTAGCATTGCCTTTAAATTGTTTAACGTGGGTCAAACGTTTCAGATAGACTTCCACAAGCTTCCCATAATTAGTTGGGGGAATTTTGGCCCATTCCTCCTGACAGAGCTGGTATACTGAGTCAGGTGAGTCAGGTTTGTAGGCCTCCTTGCTCGCACACGCTTTTTCAGTTCTGCCCACAAATGTTCTATGGGATTGAGGACAGGGCTAAGTGATGGTCACTCCAATACCTTGACTTTGATGTCCTTATGCCATATTGCCACATTTGGAAGTATACTTGGGGCCATTGTCCTTTTAGAAGACCCATTTGTGACCAAGCTTTAACTTCCTGACTGATGTCTTGAGATGTTGCTTCAATATTTCCACATAACTTTCCTGCCTCATGATGTGAATTTTTTTATTTTATGAAGTGCACCAGTCCCTCCTGCAGCAAAGTACCCCCACAACATGATGCTGCCACCCCCGTATTTCACAGTTGGGATGGTGTTCTTCAGCTTGCAAGCCTCCCCCTTTTTCCTCCAAACATAACTATGGTCATTATGGCCAAACAGTTCGATTTTTGTTTCATCAGACCAGAGGAAATTTCTCCAAGAGGAACGGTCTTCATCCCCATGTGCAGTTTCAAACCGTAGTCTGTCTTTCTTATGGCGGATTTGGAGCAGTGGCTTCTTCCTTGCTGAGCGGCCTTTCAGGTTATGATGATTTAGGACTTGTTTTACTGTGGATATAGATACTTTGTACTTGTTTCCTACAGCATCTTCACAAGTTCCGTTGCTGTTGTTCTGGGATTGATTTGCACTTTTTGCACCGAAGTACGTTCATCTCTAGGAGACAGATCGTGTCTTCTTCCTGAGCGATATGACGGCTGCGTGGTCCCATGGTGTTTATACTTGTGTACTATTGTTTGTACAGATGAACATGGTACCTTCAGGCATTTGAAAATTGCTCCTGAGGATGAACCAGACTTGTGGAGGTCTACAAAACAATTCTGAGGTCTTGGCTGATTTCTTTTGATTTCCCATGATGTCAAGCAAAGAAGCACTGAGTTTGAAAGTAGGCCTTGAAATACATCCACAGGTACACCTCAAATGATGTCAATTAGCCTATCAGAAGCTTCTAGAGCCATGACATAATTTTCTGGAATTTTCCAAGCTGTTTAAAGGCACAGTCAACTTAGTGTATGTAAACTTCTGACCCACTGCAATTGTGATACAGTGCATTATAGGTGAAATAATTTGTCTGTAAACAATTGTTGGAAAAATTACTATTTGATGTCCTAACTGACTTGCCAAATGTATAGTTTGTTAAATCTTCTTATGGCTGCAATCCCGTTAACGGGATGATATGACAACAGCCAGTGAAAGTGCAGGGCTCCATAGTCAAAACATCCAAAATCTCATAGTTAAAAGTCCTCAAACATACATGTATCTTACACCGTTTTAAAGGTGGACTTGTGGTTAATCCCACCACAGTGTCCCATTTTCAAATAGGCTTTACGGTGAAAGCACCACAAACGATTGTTAGGTGACCACCAAACCACAATAAAAACAGCCATTTTCTCAGCCAAAGAGGAGTCACAAAAAGCATAAATAGAGATAAAATGTTTCACTAACCTTTGATGATCTTCATCAGATGACACTCATAGGACTTCATGTTAGACAATACATGTTTGTTTTGTTTGAAAGCACTCCAGGAATCCCAGGTCCACAATAAATGTTTTTCTTTGTTCGATAATGTCCGTTATTTATGTCCAAATACCTCCTTTTGTTAGCGCGTTTGGTATGCATATACAGGTCGAAGAATACAGAATCAATCATTAGGATGTTTTTAACATATAGCTTCAATAAAGTTCCAACCGGAGTATTCCTTTGTGTCTTGATGAGCTATGGAACGCAAGTGGATACCATGAGGAATGAGCATGATCAGAAAATGGCTGACTGCCAGTCACCTGATAGATTCTGCTCTCATTCAGTCCCACAACACAGTAGAAGTCTCATTCAAATTTCTAGAGATGGTTGACATCTAGTGGAACCCCTAGGAAGTGCAACATCATTAATATCTCAAGGGGATTTAATTGGGAACTGTGGTGAATACATACAAAGCTCATATTTCTCACTTCCTGTTTTGATTTCTCCTCAGGACTTTGCCTGCCATATGAGTTCTGTTATACTCATAGACATCATTCAAACAGTTTTAGAAACTTTTGAGTGTTTTCTATCCAATACTAATGATAATATGCATATATTAGCAACTGAGACTGAGGAACAGGCCGTTTATTTTGGGCAATTTATTCATCCAAGCTACTCAATACTGCCCCCCAGCCATAATACGTTTTAACAAGACATTTGTGGAGTGGATGTAAACTTCTGACTTCAACTGTAGATGTAAGGGGGATATATGAAGGGTCAAATATGCCACTTTACATTTATTAAACATTTATCCACCAATTAATTTGTAGAAGAACATTTCCAACATATACCAGATGTACTGTACATGAGACATTATTTTGCAGAGTTTCATGAAGAGGTACTTCTCATTTAAATTAGTTGGGAGCTTATTATCAGTCATTGGGGAGAGCAAGTCATTCAGAGAGAGAGAGAGAGAGAGAGAGAGAAAGAAAGAAAGAAAGAAAGAAAGAAAGAAAGAAAGAAAGAAAGAAAGAAAGAAAGAAAGAAAGAAAGCAAAGCATACTTGACAGGGAAGAATGGTCATCAGTCAGTGTTGTTTACCACAGCTTCCTGCCAAGGATTTTCCTGAGAGAGGCTTGTTTTAGTTCACCACCGCCTGATATGGAATTCTAATCCAATATCGAACTAGCGTATCTGGCGCCGGTTTATCAGTATTGGGTTAGATGAATGTACATTCATTAACATCTCGGACTGTTTCAATAATAGACAGCCCCTCCAACTCTCGTGCCAGAGCGACACTCTGAATTTACCTCACATGTGTGAGAATTATGCAGCCTCTACATAGCAGTGAAGCTAATTTTGTCTAAAGGTCACATGTAGGACAATGTCCCCATTGAACCAAACGGTGAGACGCTGAAGCTTTCTTCTGGAGTACATCACTCAGGCGGACTGTAGAACGGTAGATCTGCCCATCGATAACACCCACTGATGAGAGGTGTGTAATTAGACAAAAAAAGTAGACCTAAAATCAATGGTTCCCTTTGCCAAGACTTCCTCCGGGACTGGCCTAAGACCCAGTTTCTTGTGAAGTGGTAGGGAGGTGGAATAAATGACTGGCTGAAACTGAAATCACACGGACTGAGCTGGTTGGGCCCTTGAAGAATCAGGAGATGACAATGAAGAGTTTCTTAAATCTGTCTAAGGTCCACAGCTCTTAGTTCACAATCATCCGTCTCCACAGATGATACCACTCTTAAATAGCCTCTATTTTCCTTGTCTCCTTTCCTTTTCATAACCTTTGACAATGCAGCTGTTACCTGCATCAAGCCCGTCCAAGCCTCCTTAGATCAACCAATGGCAATGAAAGGACAGGGTAATAGGGAAAGGAAAGGAATCAAGACTATTTAAATGCAGCTGCTGTGTCACCTTTGGTCCTCCATCACCAGCCGCTCACAGATGCCCCCGTCTCACATTCCTAGCATCACTTATCTCCTTCTCACGTTCATCACAGGCTGAATAATTTCTCATCAATCGCTAGATGATTGAGGGATGACGCTCTACACGGCTTTATGACTTTCTTTCATTGAAGAAGTAGACCAAGAAGTTAGTAAGTTAGAACATGTAAGAATGGTATGGCTCTGAAATGAACACCATTTAAATACCTTACCAATGATCTATCACGTGTGTGTCACGTAACACAAGCATTAAGAAAGGTAATACATTAAGTCTGTCAGTATTCATATTTAAATCTTGCACTCAATGTTTCAAGGCGTTCTTCTAACAAAATGGGATGTTTTGAATGTCATAGCTACAATAGCAGGGAGATTGTTCAAGATTGACTTTGGGTATTGCCTTCAAACTGGCTATTAGGGGCAACAGTGAGCGCTATTACCATCAGGTAGGCTTGGGTTTCGCTAGGGTGATGTGGACGGGGGTGGCTGATGGGCGTAATCTCATGACTCCCATCCCATTCATGCCTGAACGTAATGTTTTAACCCTATGGAAAACCATAATCCTTAACTTCAAAACACTTTGATGTTTGACGTTTGGAGAAACGGAACAATGCTGAGCAGGAGGAGCAACCCGGAGTGTGAAAAACACTTTGCCGCGTGATGTTTTGAGCAGCTTCGAAATGTGACGTTTGTCTGCAGAATCTGAAGTCAACTTGGTAAAACCGTGAGATCTGGTTGACAATAGATGTTGACAACATGTTGTTAGCAAATACTTAGAACAAAAAAGTCATGCATTATACTTCTATCAAAACAGTAATTGGATCATGTTCCTCATGTTACTGTTTAACTAGCAGACTTAACTCCATTCCATGTTGAAGGAAGATTCTGATGACTCCAATAGAGAGCAGAGACCAGGCTTTGTGGAACCTAGCTCCGACTACAACGATTCGCCCAAGTTCAGTACTTAAAAAAATATCTATATATTATAAAATGCTTGCCATGTACTGTACCTATGTTTGTCCTCTCTAGTTGTATGGCTTTCTTTGTTTGCTGAAATCCATACTTTTTCAATAAACGTTAATCAAATACAACCACCAACTGTTTGGTCATTGCTGTTGCTCTAAAATGGCAACTCAGCGCAAATTTCAAGTGCCAATTTAATCTCAACAAGGAAACAGTCTGTTGTTGTATTTGATTAACGTTTATTGAAAAAGTATAGATTTCGGCAAATAAAGAAAGGCACACAACTATAAAAGACAAACATAGGTACAAGGTAAGCGTTTCATTTTTTGAAGTATTCACCTTGGGTGAATCGATTGAGTCAGAGCTAGATTCCACAAAGCCTGGTGTGGAGCTTAGTCCGCTACTGCTTCACATGAATGATCATAAATTGACAATGGAAGTCAATGAAAAACAGGTAACATACATTCATGTACTGAATAAGTTTTATGATGTTAAAATGACCACTAATTCCAATGTGTGCTTACGTCCAAACAATGTTTAAACACTCTTTAAATTGTCTAAATGTAATCCTATGGGATTGGAGAAATTTGTGAATTTGGCAGAGGTACCAGCCTAGTCTCATAGACTACACATACTATAGTAAATGTAAATCCAGGACACTCAAATTAGTATGATATGTTACATTTGGTATTGTTACAAAAGTAAAATGGCTACTTAAGGCCAAAGTTAAAGTAATGTGGTTGGTCGAGGTGGATGGATGGATAGGCGTATAAACCCAAAGTTTGCGAGTTTGAATCTCATCACGGACAACTTTAGCTAATTAGCAACTTTTAACAACTTAGATTACAAATCTTTAGTTACTTTGCAACTACATAACATGTTAGCTAACCCTAACATTAACCATTTTTAGCTAATACTTCCCTTAACCTTAACCTTAAACCTTCTACAGTGCCTTGCGAAAGTATTCGGCCCCCTTGAACTTTGCGACCTTTTGCCACATTTCAGGCTTCAAACATAAAGATATAAAACTGTATTTTTTTGTGAAGAATCAACAACAAGTGGGACACAATCATGAAGTGGAACGACATTTATTGGATATTTCAAACTTTTTTAACAAATCAAAAACTGAAAAATTGGGCGTGCAAAATTATTCAGCCCCCTTAAGTTAATACTGTGTAGCGCCACCTTTTGCTGCGATTACAGCTGTAAGTCGCTTGGGGTATGTCTCTATCAGTTTTGCACATCGAGAGACTGACATTTTTTCCCATTCCTCCTTGCAAAACAGCTCGAGCTCAGTGAGGTTGGATGGAGAGCATTTGTGAACAGCAGTTTTCAGTTCTTTCCACAGATTCTCGATTGGATTCAGGTCTGGACTTTGACTTGGCCATTCTAACACCTGGAAATGTTTATTTTTGAACCATTCCATTGTAGATTTTGCTTTATGTTTTGGATCATTGTCTTGTTGGAAGACAAATCTCCGTCCCAGTCTCAGGTCTTTTGCAGACTCCATCAGGTTTTCTTCCAGAATGGTCCTGTATTTGGCTCCATCCATCTTCCCATCAATTTTAACCATCTTCCCTGTCCCTGCTGAAGAAAAGCAGGCCCAAACCATGATGCTGCCACCACCATGTTTGACAGTGGGGATGGTGTGTTCAGCTGTGGTGCTTTTACGCCAAACATAACGTTTTGCATTGTTGCCAAAAAGTTCAATTTTGGTTTCATCTGACCAGAGCACCTTCTTCCACATATTTGGTGTGTCTCCCAGGTGGCTTGTGGCAAACTTTAAACAACACTTTTTATGGATATCTTTAAGAAATGGCTTTCTTCTTGCCACTCTTTCATAAAGGCCAGATTTGTGCAATATACGACTGATTGTTGTCCTATGGACAGAGTCTCCCACCTCAGCTGTAGATCTCTGCAGTTCATCCAGAGTGATTATGGGCCTCTTGGCTGCATCTCTGATCAGTCTTCTCCTTGTATGAGCTGAAAGTTTAGAGGGACGGCCAGGTCTTGGTAGATTTGCAGTGGTCTGATACTTCTTCCATTTCAATATTATCGCTTGCACAGTACTCCTTGGGATGTTTAAAGCTTGGGAAATCTTTTTGTATCCAAATCCGGCTTTAAACTTCTTCACAACAGTATCTCGGACCTGCCTGGTGTGTTCCTTGTTCTTCATGATGCTATCTGCGCTTTTAACGGACCTCTGAGACTATCACAGTGCAGGTGCATTTATACGGAGACTTGATTACACACAGGTGGATTGTATTTATCATCATTAGTCATTTAGGTCAACATTGGATCATTCAGAGATCCTCACTGAACTTCTGGAGAGAGTTTGCTGCACTGAAAGTAAAGGGGCTGAATAATTTTGCACGCCCAATTTTTCAGTTTTTGATTTGTTAAAAAAGTTTGAAATATCCAATAAATGTCGTTCCACTTCATGATTGTGTCCCACTTGTTGCTGATTCTTCACAAAAAAATACAGTTTTATATCTTTATGTTTGAAGCCTGAAATGTGGCAAAAGGTCGCAAAGTTCAAGGGGGCCGAATACTTTCGCAAGGCACTGTAAGTCCTAAACTTAATCCTAACCCCTAACCATGACCCCTAACCATGACCCTATCCTAGCTAATGCTAGCTAATGCTAGCCAGCTAGCTATGTTAGCCACCTTGCTAGAATTCGTAACAGATTATACTTTTAGAAACTTTGTAACATATTGTACGTTTTGCTAATTCGTAACATATAATAAGCATTTCGCTACACTCGCATTAACATCTGCTAACCATGTGTATGGTGACATTTTTTTTTTGATTTGACTCATACGAATTGTTATTTGTAACATATCATATGTAATGGGTGATGAGAATCCACAAATTAACACATACCATACTAAATGAGTTCTATACCAGTGTTTTGGATTTACCTACAGAATAATACAAAATGCTCTGAGACCAGGTTGCAGCTACACAAGTAAATAATTGTGTATTACAACAATCCATATGTAGTCATACTGTTTTCTACATTACCTTGAGCATTTACGACACAACAGGGTCATATGCAATCAAAACTAGTAACCAGGTTTCTGGGATTCAACCACCTTATTTCCATAAAGAGAGAGAACTGAGATACATCTTATATTTGTTACTGTTTCAGAGCAGCCCAATCTGTTACATCAGCTACAATGCAATCAAAACCAATATGAGCATAATTGCAGTGCAAAACCTTGGGTATACATAAAACTATCTGAGCATTTTTGCAGCGCAAGAAACAATGCATTTTCGCCGCAGAGACCTGGTTACCAGGATGGATTAAATAGGGCCTCTAGAGTAATTTACGTAAGCACGACATATACTATATAATCACAAAAAAAAAAAAATGGTACCAAAATACACTGATTTTCACTATGCCACATATTCTGTCTGGGGACTCTAGGAATGGATTAGGGTGAGAGGTTTGCATAGCACCCGTGCTGGCAGACAGTCTCAGAAAGGCTTCCCGTTTAACACTTGGTAGTAAGTATGAAATGTGATTGCCAGCTGTCATACTGGAAGACATTTTAGAGAGAGAGAGAGAGTCATTGTTGCTTCAAGTCATTGTTGCTTCAAGTCATTGTATATTTCTCTGCTAAAGATCTTGGAAGAAGTTGTGCTCAGGCCATATTCAGAATAGAGAAGCCTCTACTTGTACATGGTAATATTTGTCATTAATACATTTGACTGTATATGATGAAATAAACCACACTACTATTACTTAAAGCAGCAATCATCAGTTGAAACAATAACAAAGTACATTCCCCACCACCGTTTAGGTAAAAAGCTGAGGGATTGGGCTGGAGAAATCTAACCACTCTCACATTCATAGACAGAGCAAAGGACTGACCATCCATGATATCAAAATCATAGTTTTAACCATGTTTTGGTGGTATATGGTGGTTGTTTACATTTACCTTGTTCACAAGCATTGGAGTAAAATAAGCATATATTTTGTGTTCTGATGCACTATGAAAGTTGAATTAAGCTCATGAGGCATTTAAAAGTTATATTATTCATGATTGAATGGGTACATATCATTGTTATTATGTATTTTGTATTGATGTAGAAACTGCAGATTTCCCCTTTAAATGTTTCTATTTCACTCTACAGTGTAATAACTGTTAAGCTATATAAAGCCACATTTAATATTGCATAGAAGCATTTGAACATGCACACAGGTATATGCTATGCTGATATCAGCATTTATGAATATGTTATACTTAACATTGGGTAATCAATTGTTTTAAAATGTTTAATGTAGTCACTTCATAGCTTATTGGCATTATCATTTCTCATTCACCCAACAAATCACATTGAGCCCTTTCTGTAACATTAAAACAACTCCTTACATCGGGACTGAGCTATTATAGCGTTGCAATCACATTGTAGATCTCAATTTCACGAGATAGATCTTTTTTAAAAACTGAACACCACTGTCTCCCTAGACACCTAACACATTTATAATATGTTCCTAATAGCAACCACACCATGCAAAGAGCTGAGAATTTCTCAGGCTGTTATTTGGTCCTAATTTCTTGTAACAGAATTAACACCATATTAGATGTACTGTAATACGTTACTTTGATAGATGGTGTTGTCAACAGGGATACCATAATGTGTTTCACCCATACAACTTCAAAAGACAGGATTTTAAAATAAAAAAAAAATCTGATTCCTTCCAAATTTGCTTGGCATTGTGTGCCTTTTGCAACCATCGAAGGTGCAAAAAGTCATTTTAGCGACATCGATGTAAAAACCGGCTTCATAGTTTGTAGGTATACACTCTTTCTAAAAAAAAAAGGTGCTAAGTAGGGGGTTCTTTGGTTTGTCCTCATAGTGGAACCCTTTTTGGTGCTAGGTAGAACACTTCGCAAAGGGTGCAACATATAACCCTCTATGTAGGGTTCTTCATAGAGCCCCTGCAAATGGTTCTACCTAGAACCCTCTATGAAGAGTTATTCCTAGAACCCTCTATAAATGATTTCACCAACAACCCACTTATCATCAAAAGGTTCTTGCTAGAACACTCTAATCAAATCAAATTATATTTGTCACATGTTCCGAATACAACAGGTGTAGACTTTACCGTTAAATGCTTACTTACGAACCCTTTCCCACCAATGCAGAATTAAAAAGTCTGAAAATGTGCACAAAAAAGAAATAGTAATACAATAAAATAACAATAATGAGGCTCAATACAAGGAGTACTGATACTGAGTCAATGTGCTGGGGAATGCAGTGGTTGAGGTGATTGAGGTAACCCACATCAAGGGTTCTACCGATAATCATTTT
Organism: Oncorhynchus mykiss; assembly: GCF_013265735.2. Taxonomy (NCBI): domain Eukaryota; kingdom Metazoa; phylum Chordata; class Actinopteri; order Salmoniformes; family Salmonidae; genus Oncorhynchus; species Oncorhynchus mykiss. The sequence continues at coordinate 21,800,540 of NC_048582.1, forward strand.
ATCTTTTCAACGGTTCTTCCTAGAACCCTCTATGCATGGTCACACCAGCCTTATTAACCTTTAAAATGAAACCCTTTATGACAATACATAACATACATCACAATGTGTATTTTTTGGGGGGCGGAGTTATACCCTTAACACAGTGGTTTTAGAAAACTCCTGGTTTACAGGCCACATCAGGCCTGCAAGTGAAATTATATTTGCTTGGAAAGTGATGTGTAATTCCGATTGGAATCCAGCCAATCATTGTAACCTGCATTCAGAATTACTGCCACGGTAGTGAAGATTGAGAAATTAAAGTAGCTAAATCATCTAAACTGGAACAACAATCTCAGTAATGAGTGCAATAATTCCAACTCCTAACAGATTGTATTAGTTTTGAAAAATGTATGTTATTTATCTGGAACAACTATCTCTGTAACGTGCAATAAGTCCAACTACAGTACTAACAGATTGGGTAAGTTTATCTTTGTGTAGCATAACATTAATCAACTAATCAATGTAAATGCAAAAAACACAGATCTAAAAAAATATATTCTAAAAATCAACCTGCAATAATGCATGCTGGGAAATATGATAATGATAGGCATGGTTTTGAGTGTTTTACTCTAAACAGAGTAGAAATGACACAATCACACTTAACTCTGGTCATTAACATCTGATGTTCTTTTACACCACTGAGTGTTAAGTTAATTTAACTCCTGAACTAGAAATATTACAGTGACAAACCAACACTAGGTAAAACTGGCCAATTTGCTCTGTACCATACGATACACTGCTGGTTCACTCTTTCCCCCTATCTATTCTTCCACTCTCCGCTCAATAAAATCACAGAAAATACTAATTTGAAAGACAGAAATCATGGCAAAGATTTCAACTATGTGAGCACTGTATATGTACAATGATTAAGGGAATCGTTGCACATATCACATGCACACATAATCCAATATAGGTACAGTATAAAACATTCCCACACACATTTTTACTTTTCAGATTACTATCATTCCTAATGTTAGTTTAAAAATGGAGATAAACAGTCATGCTCAGGTACTGTTTAATAGAAAGAAAACAATTGAAAGAAAAAAAGATTACTCAGATTCAGAAGGGTTCTTTGTTGAACTCTTCTTGCTTGTCCAATAATCCTTCTTTCCTACCAAAAAATCATCAAAGAACCCTTTCTTCCAAAAATAGCTGTTAGGATGAAAAAGGTTTTCTCTTTTACTTACAAAGAACCCCCATCTTCCAAAAAGAGTTCTTCAGATCAAAACGGTTCTTGGTAGAACCCTATCCCTCTGCTAAGATCCCTTTAGGAGCCCTTTTCGCTAGGAGTGTAGGTCTTATACTATGCTCTGTCAAACACCATATGTCCATGATGCTCCACCCAATGGGAATAGACACTGGCCAGAAACGAGTGATCTCCAACAACCCACCCGGGACATGGACAACAAAGAGCGATGACGATAGCATATTCCACTTTCTATCATGTGATCACGTGGAACACTCGCCTGGGGAGCGAAGCAACAACTCAAGAACCCCTTTACAACTTGCTAGTCAGAGCCCTTTATCGGCATGTGGAGTAAAACTATTTGATTCCTTAGGACTGGAGGACGTTGGCTGACGCATATGCTGTAGCATACGACTGATGGGAGGAAAGCACAAGGAGCTACGCTGACGTAGATGCTGCATCGGGCCTGTTGAGAGATCCTCCACAAGTTCCATTTTTAACAAGCACACCCACAGAGTGCCAACTCTGCCCTCTCTGTTGTCCAAATGGGTGCTAACTGTCACAAGGTTCATTCCACGGAGGAGGAGAGAGAGACACTGTTTTTTTTCTTTCCTCGTTATAGTCCGTTCACAATGATTTACCCAGACATCAACATTTAGTATGTTTACATGCACATTAATAATTCAAACTGATTAAATGGATTATGGCAGAAGGCCGAGTATGGCTTTATTCATAATCAGGTCATAATCGAAGTAAGCAAACGCTGGATTTCTTAGAAACCTTTAGATTTATGAGGACATGCAAACACCATAATCGGAGTTCCAGCGGTTTATTTGATCTGTGCATGTGCTAGCACCAGGAGCGCTAGCCTCCCTCTTTTGCGCAATTGGAGTGATTTCGGGGGCGAAAAAAATCACATACTCAGGCTTCCCGAAAGTGACATGGTCGCTGTGGTATCTTATCTTGATTGCCGATTTTATAGCATTTGTCCAAGTCCCATCAGGTAGCCTGATTTCAGATGTGTCCATGTAAACAGGATTATTAGGGAAATCAGAGCATGTAAATGTTTTCTGGAACTATTATATGAATATGAGTATTCACAATAATTATATTATTGTGTGCCTTTAAACGTACTCATGTGTTTGTTTAAAAAAACATTTAAATTCTCTATTCCAGAGTCAATTTCGAAATACACATTAAAATGTCTGTCTCACAAAAATGGGAAATTAGTTTACTACCTCCCACCATTTCATTATCAGGTCAATCTCCAAGCGCCTAGTCTAATTCCTTTATCAGGCCTGCTTCTGAATTATGCTCCTCAATGTGTATGAAAGCCATAGAGAGCAGAGAAAAAAACATCACATGGGTGGAATTTTACAGGAAATCAGACTCCAATTAAAGACTATCTACTGTACACACAGCACCGGCACATACCCACACAAAAACCCTGATGAGCAAACACACACAGAAAAACACACACAGAAGTGCATAAACACACACACGTCCTTATGACACACACACAGCTCCCTTATACCAGCTCATCAGTATGGCCTAAGAATTCTAATCTTGGCAACGACAATAGGCTATTTCTACCCATACATAGCAGCAAAATATGCAATTTCATTTTTAAAGCCTGTCCCTGTGAGGGTAAACAATCTCCATATTATGGTCATGAGTCTTGCATGAAATCACATTGTCACATATTGAGCTTCTGCTAAAATCCATCTTCAATACACAGTTGTGTGTGTGTGTGTGTGTGTGTGTGTGTGTGTGTGTGTGTGCTTGCGTGCATGCGTGCGTGCAGGTTTACGCGTGCGTATATGTGTGTGCGTGCGTGTGTACATGTGTGTGTGTGTGTGTGTGTGTGTGTGTGTGTGTGTGTGTGTGTGAGACCGTGACCGTGTGTGTGTGTGTGATCCTGCATGGTTTCAAGGGAAATAAATGACAGCCTATCCAGTCAGCACACCAAACAAAATAAACCGTAATCCGTTGCCACATTGACATCAATTTAGCAGCACCTTCTTGCATGTCTATGGCTGTCAACAGCTCTCAAGTCAACTAACAATATCACCCAGTACAGTCGTAACATTCGAGACAAAATAACTGTGGCTACAGTATGCTGCATCATTGGATGTAGCCTTTATGCATTCCTTTCCTCCCACTCAGACAATGACGCACAGAGCTAGGGCAAGGGCTACAGTTAAATGACTTGACACACTCAAGGAAGCAATACATCAACCTGTTGTTTTTTTAGCCAGACATCACGAGGCTGGGGAGTCAGTAATGCTATGGTTGCCATTTATCAAACGACAGGGTTGCTGCAGCTTCTGATCAACGGCTGCAGCACTATAACCAAACAAACAAAACGCGAGCCTAATAAGCACAACCGGGCGACCCAGTGGGAGCATGCTTGGAAACAGGGAGACAGGAAAGAGGCACTGACACACACACATACACAATCACTGACATTCTACGCACATACACGACTCTCTCCCCCTCCCTCCCGAACATACAAACACTGTCACTGAGCTTCTATGCACATACACAACTCTCACACTCTCTCGAACATACATACACACACAAACACACACACAAACACACACACACACACATACAAGGTTATCCGATGACAGACAAAAATAGCATCCATTTTGAAAACTGTTGTTGCCGTTTCTTAGTAATCCAGGGCCCTTGCTGGCTTTCAGCAAACACTTTTCACTATCTAACAGAATAGATTTTTTTTGATACGGCACATTTGATTTATTTGGTTTTATCCCTGCAGAGAGGAACAATCACCAGGTCATGTTTAACAGGAAGTTGTACGAGCAGTAGCTCAGCTCAACCTCTCAGTACCACAGGAATGTGGAGTATACTTACATGCTTTTATCAGTCCTTTTCCAGTATACTGTTATAACATATTTCATTACCATATTATACTACTTTCCATGTAGTCTGGGAAAACTATAGATTGGGGAGACGGGTGAATTAGCATCAGACAACATCCCTTAGGAATCTTTACCACAGATACTTGAGAAATAGGCTGCTTTGTTGATCACACTAAATGTTCTCTAAACTGCATTATGTCGAAGGTAAAAATGTCAAATGGAAATTAGGAGTTACCCTTGCTTTGAATATTAAGTTCTAGTTTCTTTATGGATACCCATGAAAACCATTGAAAGGTGACAAATCAGGTTAGAAGTATCAGACATATTGATTCAAATAATACAATAAAAAAACATTCATTACAATCGGTGAGAATAACACCCCCCCCCCCAAAAAAAACGTAGATCTGTAATTACAGAGGTGAGGGACAAGAAATCTTAATGTGTTGATGAACATTTGAGCGCTTTTACATGCCTGGAGGAATTCCATTAACTATCATGATTAAAGCAATCATCAGACTCATTGGTGCCTGTCAGATCTCATCTCTGCCTTCTCAATTACCCAAATCTCCTTGAACTCAATTGCTCACATCATCATGACGCTGTGGCAGAGCGTCCTCCTCACATGTCCTCTCGGCCCTGCACTGCAGCACAACAGGTTTACAGCAGAGATGTTCCCTCCTTTGGCCCCTCCAAATGAGCTAAGTGAACAAATCCAGGGAGGCGAATTAAACCATTGTGCCGTTCCACATGGAGTCCCACAGAGGACCCCATTGGCTTATTAAAAGCATTATTTGTCAGGTTAGAGGCTCTATCGTCAACCTCCTGCAGTGAGACATGGCTAATTCATTCATCCATTAGCCAGGATTCGGCTACCCTGCTCAGGGTCATGGCAACATTTCGGCTGGCTTCTGGCTTGAAAATAGGAGCATGAAACCCCCCCACCACCAGGTTCACTTAACAAATGAGATGGGTATATTATGAAATCACAAAGAGGCACATGTTAGTGTAAAGACACACAATTGCGTACATACACACGAACACCGAACACGCGTCCCTATACTAACGCCATAATTTGATTCACACCTGAAATACATTTTTTCCCAAGCAACTGCAGCTCAGGAGTAAAGCAACTAGGTCAGATCCTCAGTATTGGCTAATAACACACACACAGCAACATGCAGCTTTTGCTGAGGTTGCCGGAAGTAAAATGTTTAGATTTTGTGTCACCTCCCAAATGAGTTACACTGGCACATAATTTACCCCAAAACTGTCAACAGCCTAGGTTACATCGGTTCAGCCCATGACAGGGCCTCTACCGTTAGCCTGTGGACACTTGGCTATGATTCACCTCTTGTGACGGCCATGACATATCGACAGATACACTGAGTTTCGGGCCCTTCTGTTCTCTAAAATGCTGCCTTCATTTTGGGCCGCTATAAAACGGCTCACATGCACCCCTTCTGGAATAGGGCCCTGGAGTCTTGAAAGGAACACTTTCATATGTATTTGTTGGTGCCTGTGATGTAATGCGTTTTTTAACCCTATCAGAAGATGATCAGCACAAATGTTGATGCTTGCAGTTGGAACCACTATGATTATGAGGGCACCCACACAGGATCATTGATTTAAGCATATTGATCAAAACCTCATTGAAAGACCAACTTCTCTTGAATGGTACGTTACATGCAACTGCCTCTGTGAAGTATCTAACGATAGCCTTTCATTTACCCCACAAGAACGCATATGAACCTGACATCATATTTATTGATGACATTAACATATTTTGGTCAATATAGTGCAATAAGTGCAAAGCAATTTAAACAAATGCAATTGACGAGGGAAAGAGAATTGCGAATGCTTGTATAAAAATAGGTGTCACATTAAAAGATCAGTATTACACAACATAATTATTACTTCAATTATTATTCATGAATTTGATAACATACCAGGAGTACATATTAAGAATGAACGCACGTATTCATTTTTAATAGTAATCATCCTAATGATAGCTGTTTAAAAGGCCCACTTGCCTTCCAACTCCAAAAAAAGTGCAGAAAGCATACAAGGACACCTTCTTTTCTTCTTCATTAAATGACGCAGTCTTTCTTTAACATTGGGGGTGTGCCACCTTTGAAAACAAAACAACAAAAAAAGCCACTTGTACAATGCCGAGCTACGGTGAATGATATGGAACTACAAAACCTAAAGGTTTTACAGAGGATCCTGGAATTATGACACAGGTAGTATTGATGAAGAATCAAAAGTTTGGAAAACACATGGCAGAGCACTCCAATAAATACTTACAGACTAAAAGCAGAGAATTGTCCTGCGCAGTTTGATGGAGACACTGCCGTACAGTGTTCTTTCGTCAGAAGGTGATTTATAAACATTTTTTCTGTGATTCACAATATATGTATGGTTATATTCCTGAAAATGTGGTCGGGTAAGGTTACCTGTACACTTACATATATGTGTATTCAATCTTCACCATATAAAAATAGATTCTAAATCACCAGTTAAGTAGAACAACTTGTGTGTTCGTCCAGTTAGGTTCAGAGAGAGACTTTCAGTTCCTGCGATGTCATGTAATTAAGAAATAAGAATAATAGAGTTTGGCACACCCCGTTTAATGCTTATTTTGTTGATGTGTCGTGCCAAGGCACCCTCAATATTGAGCCAGTACTTTTAAGGAGGGAAATCCTTCACATATGGACAAATCTGTTGCTCAAAACTGACTGAAAGTGGTCTGTTTCTCAAGAACTTCGAGGTAGTCTGGCTCGACTTGAAGTTTCGCTTTTAGTTCCAAATATTCATTTCTGTTGGGCTCCACGTAAACAGTACTTGGCGCTGTGCCATAAAGCACTGTTTCTCGTATCCTCTCTGGGTGTAAGAACTGGCGTCTAACATCAAAGTTTGGGTTGTACGTGTACGAGACAGGGCCAGTGTACTTGTATTCTAGACTGTTACCGGAGGGGGATTGGTTGTCTGCCTCTATGATGCCCCTGAAGAAGTGCTCAGCATTCTGTGCAGGGGAGGGGTCCTCGCGAGGCTCAATAGTGCTCACGCTATAAGTGGGACTCCTCATGTTGCTGTTCCTCTCCTCATCCACATCACTTCTATAAGTCACCTTCAATTCATGGAGGTCACGGTAATCCTCGACTGTGTTGCCTTCCCTGGACCTGTAAATGGGATTTTTGCACATGTGGCCCATAGGGTGAGGGATGTACTCATACACGTGTCCTGCGGGGGCTTTGACTTTGGGGACGGTTCGGTTATTACTGTAAAGGCTGTACTGCAAGTTAAACGAGCTCACGTCAGAGTTGTTGGTGCTGGTGCGGTCGCTCTGGGACTTTTTGCGCTTTTTCACCACGACCACAAACAGCCCCGCCGCCACAAAGACGGACATGATGAACACGAGCAGCAGGCTGAGGATGAGGACAGAGAGAGGGACGACGCTGCTAGTGGGGTTAGATCTCTGGTAAGTCTCTGTGGTGGTGGCTCTGTCCGGCAGAGGCTCGTCAGAGGGGGGCGCTGTTGAGACGACTACGTCAGAGTAATCTGGACACAGCTGTTCAGACTGAATGGAACGCATGTCAATCCCGCTGTGCCGTTTGGGGGTCTCGCATTTAACCTCATTAACAACGGTGCCTGCACTGAGCTGCTCAAGCCATATCTTCATGCCGACGACGTCACATGAGCAATCCCACGGGTTCTCAATCAGATCTATCTGCAACAGCAATTTTAACTGATCTAACACACCGCTTACAGGCAGGTTTTGGAAATGGTTACTGCGGAGATTAAGTCTAGAGAGGGACAGCCCAGTAAAGATTCCCCCTGGTAAGGTTTTCAGAAGGTTATTGTTGAGGAAAAGCAGCTGAAGGTTTGGCACAAACCGGAAAGTGCCCCCTACAATCTCTTGGATTTTGTTGTATTCTAAGTAGAGATACTGCAAACTCTGCAGGCCAAAAAACATCTCTGCTGTAAGCCTGTCGATTAGATTACCATTTAAATACAGCCTACGCAGGTTGGTTAAATCCCCAAAAGCTCTGTCTTGGATGAGGGATATCCTATTGTTTCCTAGGTGAAGCAAATCTAATCCGGTAGCCTCCAAGAAATCCGATCTGCGTACCACAGGAATGTAATTCCCCGTGAGGTACATTTTTTTGGGATTGTATGGCTTGGGCTTAAGGTCAGATATGTTCTCAATCTTTCTCTCCTGGCAGTTGACATTTAGTCCAAGATCAGCAATCTGCAGATTACACGTACAGGTGGTGGGACAGTCCAAAGGCACAGGAGATTTGGTCTGATAAGCAATGATGGGGCCATAGTTGTAAGGGTTAGCCGGAATCCGGGAGGTGGGCTTTGACCTGGTTCGGTTTGATTGACGGGTGCCCTTGGTAGGCCTTGACGACGCCTTGAAAGCATTCGATGAGGTGGCTGAGGCCGTCACCGAAGCTGGAGTGGTTTGGAAATATCCATTGGTGCTGAGTGGGGGAGGGGGGCGCATTTCATATTCAGAGATTGCTCGGCGAGGGCACAGCTCCTGTTTGGAGACCTCGTCCAGGTCTCTGCCATGCAGCCTGAACGGCGTCTCACAGACCACCTCCCCCACTAAAGCTGTGTATGATATGCTCTCCAGCCAAGCTTTCAGGGCGATGAGCTCACATGAGCAATTCCACGGGTTCTCCTCGAGTTGTAATTCCACCACTTTGTCCATGTGCTCCAGGAGCCCAATGTAAGGAAACATTTTCAAACGGTTGCCCCTGAGGTCCAGATGTGTTAAGGGAACATTCCGGAAAATGTTGGTAGGCAGAGCAGAGAGCAAATTGTCATTCAAAATGAGAACTGTGAGCTGATGCAATTTACTCAGGGCATTGGGCTCTATATTGGTGATGTAATTGTAATCAATCTGAAGGTATTCCAAACTCTCCAGGCCGACAAATGTATCATCCCTTAGGACGTCTATCTTGTTGTTGTTCAAGTGCAATCTCTTTAATCCTTGAAGTCCATTGAAAGCACCCGTTTCCACTTCGTCGATAGCATTGTTGCCTAAATGCAATATGGTCGCCCCAGTGTAGTTGATAAAGTCGTTGAGGGACAGTTTCTTTAAGAGGTTCCCTGTCAGCAGAAGGTGGTACATTGAAAAATGCACCGGGCTTATTTCTGTCAGTCTGACAATCCCTCTGTTCTCACAGCTTACCGTCAGTATCCCTTCCTTCTCCTCGCATGTACATAGATTCCTACAGATCTCCCCGTAATTGTCGTACATCTCGACCAGAGTCAGAGATGCTGCGATCAGAAGGATTATTTTCAGTATCCAGATATGCATTTTCAAGGGAGAAGGTGCCCCAGCTCACTGAAGTATGGTGCCAGTATGGGGTGTCATCTAGAAGAGAAAGGCAGGCATTGTCTGTTTAATGAACATCTTATGTTAAGCGAAACATCCCTGCATGCAGTGGTAACAAAGAGTTATACACTTGTGGATAGAGACATACTACACGTTGTAAAGCATTTTAGATAACTAAATGCATATACATATTTGGAGGTTTACGTGCAAAAGAAAGACCAGAAATCTGAAGAGAGTTGCAAACACAATACAGTTATGTCAAAAACATTTGTTGCAGCTAAAATGCCACATTCAGTACAGTTCCATTATTATGTATTTAGCTACAGCATCATATCTCAACATGGTATAGACGTCCCGAAAAGGAAATAACTCCCCATGCGAAATATTGATGACATGCAGTGCACATTGGTGAATGTCATGGAAAAGAGTACAGCCTTATGCGTGTGTTTCTTTGAAAATAGAACAAGCAGGTTCATTATAGCTGCTTTAGGATGGAGTTGAGGGATTTTGAAAGCTAACGATGCATTCAAATGGCTTGCAAACTAAATCGACTAGCCATCGGCGACATTTATACAGAATCCATTGCCATTTCAAATTATATTCCCCGAAGATTCCAGCAAAGAGTTAATCTTGATACAATGTTTACGTTTAATCGACGGGACCCAGGATTAAAACATACATTTCATGAATGGAATGGAACAAAATTCCATTGTTAGTTTAGATTTAAAGATATATTTTAAACATAGTATACGAGCAACCCTATGGAAAGACCAATCTTCTACTCACCACGCATATCCGACGACTTGCGAATAGTATACAAATCGCCGGGTATCAATCATTATCATCAGATATCAGGAGATATTTGTTAATAAATAATGATAAATAGGCTAGTCGTGGTCATTATGGGAGGTGTTCATCCTCAATCATGCATGCGTTAGAAATACTGATTGTTACATAGGGATAGTCACAGCCCTTCATCCCTCCGGCGAAAAAAAGAGACCCAAGTTGATTAAAAGCAAAAACGGATTTGCAAGCATTGCTGAATGTCATGCACAATTTACATCTTGATGTGGAATAAATCATACTATAATAAAGGTTTAAATCGCATCCGGTATATGTTGAAGTTGAAGAATTTCCTAATTCTTCTTCAAATAATCTCTCTCTCCCTTTCACTCGCTCTCCCCCCCACTCACAAACGCGCGCGCACCACTCACACAATCACACATACACACACACAAACACACACACACAAGTTATATCTGTGACAAAATCCACAAAATAGAAAACGCTATCGGCCTAGAGGTCCGATGTTGTGGGTGTAGTCATCCTAATATGATCATAGAGTTTATGGTAAACTAATAGGCTATGCTTTTTTTTTTTACGAAAGGACATTTGATTCATACCGATGAAGAGTGTATTGCATTGCATATTTAGTTAGTATGTAGCCTATGTAGGCCATTTACCAATAATTAATTTAATCAAAATAGGCCTACACTGAACGAATATGAGGCATTGCAATGATTTCATGAATTGCGCATTCATTCATCACATTGAAGGACACTGAGGAGCCCCCAAAAAAGTTATGCAATTTATGTCAATTTATTATATCGATCAGTAAACGCGGATGCATATTATTGCCACTTTAATCAAATTCACCCTTTTCATCGTTTTTAATCTAGATTAAACCAAATTGAATACTGCTGTATGTGGATAAAGAGCTGTATGGGGGAAAATAATTTTCAGGACCATGGACAGCTCCCCTACTCAAGCAATAGCTTCCCCTGAAATGAGCAATAGAGCCCTGCATCTCAGACAGAAAATCCGCTGTCCTTACCATGTTGAACCTTGTCAATGCGAAAGCATTCCAACTACCTTCCGCTGTTTACCATCCTGTCCTATGGTAATGTGGAATCTGTGATTTTCCTTCCTTTTCCCCGTTGTAAAATCCTCAAAGTAGAGCCACGGCGGTCTTTAGCTCCACATACCAGGCAATGAATTGCACAAACTGTCTCATTCACGCCTGCAACGTGACAATCAGCGCGACAAAAAAACGGGTATTTCTCACAGCTAATCTTGGTCTCTCATTGTGGATTGGAATCAAGGAAAAGTAATACTTTCATATGGGAAAAAGGGTAATAAACCGAACTGCAAAACATCAGATACATCCATTTCAACCGAGATCTCCCTCTGTAGCACAAGCGCCGGTGAATCCGTGGAAAGGCACGAATCCCTTTGTATCTTGTGAGTGGTACGGCTTGTATTGCGTTGTGAATAGATCTACCCAAGATCCCCAAAAAAATTCTCAGCGTTGACCGCACAATTTGACTGAATATGTATGCGCATCTTAGATAGTTGACTTTAATTCGACATTGTCTGACGAAATAATATGATGTCCTCCTTATGTCTCTGTGCAATCAGTTATGCGTTTTTTGTACTGACAATGTTTCAACTGGTGGAACGTGTATCAAGGCTGGCGCAGCATACACAATATGTAAAGTCAATATTAATTTCCATTCGGTGGAGGCTGAAAGAATCCTGAAATATGTATGAATATCCCCACCCCTAACGTATATAACGAGCAAAACATGCATGTTGTCAATATTTAGATGCGATTTGTTGTGTAGTACTTCGTGAGGGGGGGGGGGTCGAAGGAGTGAGGGAGGCCTATAGAGGGCAGTACAATGCGATGAAACATACTTTTTTGAGGGTGTACTGTACACTGTCAGACAATACGGCTGCATTGACACAGACAGACCAATTTTGATATTATATTTATTGCCAATAATTTGACCAATCAGATCAGATCTGTTGCCCATAATTGGGCAAAATATCAGAAATGGGCTGCCAGTGAAAAAATACTCATGGCAACAGGTGCTGTTCATGTGGCATGTATGTAAGGTCAGTGTGTGGGTGGAGTCGTAGGATGGCCCGAGGGTGTGTGTGTGTGAGAGAGAGAGAGAGAGAGAGAGAGAGAGAGAGAGAGAGAGAGTGACATAGAACACAGCCTATGAGACATACAGTATAACCTAGTTGTAGTTGAGGGTAGCTAAAACTCTCTTTGGTAGGGCTAACTGCCTGCACCTAACTTAAATCTCAGGCATGCCTAAACCATATGGTTTGGGTAAGTGTTTAAAGAAATGGAAATTTACTGTACATACAGGAAATCTGTGCACAAAATTGTAAATTGCATGTATTTTCTAAATTAAATCAACAATTATAACAACCAACACATTTGGGTCTGATTTCCTGAAAAAAAAGAAGATTAAAGCCTAATCCTGGACTAAGAAGCATGTTTAGTGGGGATTATCCCTGAAAAGTACATTTTAGTCCAAGACTAGGCTAAATCTGGGTCTGGTAAACTGGGTTTTTCCATTACAGCACCAGTGGTTTGCAAGTGATCATATTCATGTTAGCTCTATTGTTGTTGTTTTTTTTTTTGGGGGGGGGGGGGGGGGGGGGGGACTGTGTTTCCAGTTAGTTAGGGCTGACACTGAGGACTTGACACTGAGGACTTGCCACTGAGGACTTGACACTGAGGTCTTGACACTGAGGACTTGACACTGAGGTCTTGACTCTGAGGACTTGCCACTGAGGACTTGACACTGAGGACTTGACACTGAGGTCTTGACACTGAGGACTTGACACTGAGGACTTGACACTGAAGTCTTGACACTGAGGTCTTGACACTGAGGAGTTGACACTGAGGTCTTGACACTGAGGACTTGACACTGAGGTCTTGACTCTGAGGACTTGCCACTGAGGACTTGACACTGAGGACTTGACACTGAGGTCTTGACACTGAGGACTTGACACTGAGGACTTGACACTGAAGTCTTGACACTGAGGTCTTGACACTGAGGAGTTGACACTGAGGTCTTGACACTGAGGACTTGACACTGAGGTCTTGACACTGAGGACTTGACACTGAGGTCTTGACTCTGAGGACTTGCCACTGAGGACTTGACACTGAGGACTTGACACTGAGGACTTGACACTGAAGTCTTGACACTGAGGTCTTGACACTGAGGACTTGACACTGAGGTCTTGACACTGAGGACTTGTGTAGAGCAGAATCAACAACATCTGCATCAACAAGACAGTTGCTTTGTAACCCTAGATGGTGTTAACCCATGTGCACAGTTAACCATTGCTATATAAATGAAAGCTGAAAAGTACCAATGGCCTGGACTTGGCCACAAGTTAGAGCAGGTCCACGGAGGCCATGGCGCAGTGAGACACTGGGGCCAGGCTGTGTAGGTGGCAACACAAAAGTCTGAGCCCTTTTGGTAAAACACTAGGGAAAGTCCTTAGTGGAAATAAGCGATTCGAATCTGAACTGTTTGAATTCATCAACTTTTTGCCTGGTGCCTATTCAAACAGTCAAATTTGTGGTTTATCTGTCCATTGGCTAACAAAGACAGGTGATTGGCAAATTAAGTTTGAATAAGTCTTTGCAACCCCATGCATGTTAGCTCTGCCAGGGATAAAGTCCAATTAGACCTTGAGAGCCATTGAGCAAGCAATGTATACATATAATTAAATCTAGCTTATGGAGGGGGCTGGCATGTACAAACAGATCTTCCCTTTAGTCTACATTGTATTACGTATCCATAAGTCAACTCCTATACCCTCCTTAGTGACCAAACACAACGGTAAGCTGATGTGTCATATAGGCGGCTTCCAAATTACCCGTGGAGATGCATTTAATTATCTGAACGTTTCTGGCTGGCTAATCGCATTAGCAATACGTTAACAGTAAGTTGCCCGTTGTGAAGGACACATCTCACAATCGCTGGCGCTCAGTTGGAAATCCAGTTAAAGAAGTCGTTGTCGTGATAGCGTGGCGCGGTGCCAGTGGTGTCTTCCCAATGGAAGGCACTTTGGCTGGCTCCCCTGAGAAGAATCATGACATCAAAATAGCAGTCATTTTTTTGAATTACCTGACATGATTATCGGTTTCCTCTGATGGAGGAGATACGAGTGGTTTGTGTGTGTGTATGTGCACGTAAGAGAGAGAGAGGGAGAGAGAAAGGAGAGAAAGAGTAAGATAGAGAGTGAGAGAGAGCGAGGGATAGATATGTGTACATGCGATCATTTTAAAAGAAACAGTAGCAGTATTATTCAAATCAGTGTGTGTGTGTGTGTGTGTGTGTGTATGTGTGTGTGTGTGTGTGTGTGTGTTTGTGTAGGCCTTTGTATTTACTCTACAGCAGATGCATCTATGCCAACCTGCCTGTTACCAGACCAAAAATATAAATAATTATACACACAGGGCACTACAGATTGGAAATGGGAGCACATACGGCTGCTTGGTCAACATGAACTGAGTGTGCTTACAGTTTGTAGAATTAGGTGCCTACTGTATAAGCTTCACCTGGAAAGCTCATCCTAATGATCACCTACTAAATAATGACTATGCCAGTGGAGGCTGCTGAGGGGAGGACGGCTCATAATAATGGCTGGAACGGTGCAAATGGAATGACATTAAACAAATAGAAACCATGTGTTATATACCATTCCACCTATTCTGCTCCAGACATTACCACGAGCACGTCCTCCCCCCAATGAAGGTGCCACCAACCTCCTGTGCTATGCACACACTATCATACCCAATCAAGGAGTAAAGATCTGATGTCATTGGGATGTGATGCTACAAAGTATTGAGCCCAATGCCTATGCTTAATGAGATCAGATAATGTGCCCAAGGCTCGTAATTAATGGTATGTGGGATTATCTCAGAACATTATACAGTATGTGCTGTGTTTCTATGTCACACATTACTGTTTGCATTGACAGCTTTAGCATCTAGACAGTCTGAGCCAAGATTTGTGATGCTCATAGAATAAGTAAAAAAAGATATAGGACTCTTATCACTGTTGTCCTTGAGTTATCCTTTTGGGACCAGAATACTAACATTCAATCGAATGGATTTGTATTAAAAGATAGTTCTCCATTTCTCAAGACAATGTTGACAATGTTCTTCATGTAAATACTGATATTATCATCGAATGTCAATGTCATGTGGATGTCATGTTTTATAGAGATAACGAAGAGACGTGGTGGTGAATTCATAAATATGATATGTGGGTTGGGACAAAACTGTTACAGCAACTGCACATTCATTTGATTCAATTGCAGTGCACCTGTCGAATAACAAACAGCAATTCCAGCTCAATAATCGTTACCAATTTCTGGAAAAAACAGTATTTTGGTTAACTGGTTATTTGATTGATGGGTTAGCTGGATTGCTTAGAGTAATTGATAATCTAGATGCACCACAATTAAGAGTGTATGCCTTACTTACGTGACTTTGTTTTCTCAACAGTGGAGTGGCGCCATCCATTTTCCTTCAACAGTGGCAAATACAGGAAGTATTCACAACCCTTGACTTTTTTCACATGCTGTTGTGCTGCAGCCTGAATTAAAAAATGGATTACATCTAGATTATGAGTCACTGGTTTACACACAGTAACCAAGAATGTCAAATTGGCATTGTGTTTTTTAGAAATGTGTACAAATTCATTCAAAATGAAAAGCTGAAATGTCTCGAGTCAAATAAGTATTCAACCCTTTTGTTATGGCAAGCCTAAATAAGTTGAGGAGCACATTGTTGCTTAACAAGTCACATGTGCGCAATGATAGTGTTTAACATGATTTTTGAATGCCTACCTGATCTCTGTACCCCACACATACAATGATATGTAAGGTCCCTTAGGTGAGTATACCTCACTATTGGCTAATAACACACACACACACACAACAACAACATGCAGCTTTTGCTGAGGATGCTGGCAGTAAAAATGTTTATATTTTGTGTCACTCCCCAAAAAACTATCAACAGCCTAGGTTACATCGTTTCAGCCCATGACAGGGCCTCTACCGCTTGGCTATGATTCACCTCCTGTGACAGCTATGACATATCGACAGATACACTGAGTTTCGGGCCCTTCTGTTCTCTAAAATGCTGCCTTCATTTTGGGCCGCTATAAAAAGGCTCACATGCACCCCTTCTGGAATAGGGCCCTGGAGTCTTGAAAGGAACACTTCCATTTTTATTATTACTTTTTTTTTCATGACCGTATGTTGAATGGCGCTATTAATAGCATTGCAAACATGTATTTTGATTCATGTCATGTGTTTTCAACCCTATCAGAAGATAATCAGCACAAATGTTGATGTTTGCAATTGTAACCACTGTGATTATGAGGACACCCACACAGGATCATTTATTGAAGCACATTGATCAAAACACCAACTTCTCTTGACTGGTACATGTTACATGCAGCTGCCTTTGTGAAGTATCACAATAGCGTTTAATTTTCCCCACAATAACATATATGAACTTGACATCATATTTTCTGATGACATTAATATATGTTGGTGCAATAAGTGCAAAGCAATTAAAACAAATGAAATTGATTAGGGAAAGAGAAGTAATTGATCATCTAGATGCACCACAAATTAGTGTGTGCCTTTATTTGACTTTGGTTTCTCAACAGTGGAATGGTACCATAACATTTTATTTCAACA
The DNA here is from genome assembly GCF_013265735.2 of Oncorhynchus mykiss. Classification (NCBI taxonomy): domain Eukaryota; kingdom Metazoa; phylum Chordata; class Actinopteri; order Salmoniformes; family Salmonidae; genus Oncorhynchus; species Oncorhynchus mykiss. The sequence goes on from NC_048582.1 coordinate 21,817,527, forward strand.
GTTGCAAACACAGTGCCTTCGGAAGCATTCACAACCCATGATCTATTCCACCTTCTGTTGTTTTACAGCCTAAATTGAAATGGATTACATTGAGATTGTGTGTCACTTGCCTATACACAATAACCCGTAATGTCAAATTGTAATTATGTTTTTAGAATTTTGTACATATTATTTAAAAATGAAAAGTGTTTGGAGTCAATAAGTATTCAACACCTTTGTGATGGCAAGCCTAAATAAGTTCAGGAGTAAAGATGTGCTTAACAAGTCACATAATAAGTTGCCTGGACTCACTATGTGTGCAATGATAGCATTTAACATGATTTTTTAAATGCCTACCTGATCTCTGTACCCCACACATACAATTATCTTAAATCAGCTTGAAAATCTATGGCAAGACATGAAAATGGCTGTTCATCAATGATCATCAACCAACCCGACAGAGCTTGAAGAATAAAACAAAAATGTACGTGCAAATATTGTATAATCCAGGTGTGAAAAGCTTTTAGAGACTTGCCCAGAAAGACTCACAGCTGTAATCGCTGCCAGGCTGGCAGCGATTTTGAAGTCAGGCTGTAACACAACAAAATGTGGAATATGTCAAGGGGTGTGAATACTTTCTGAAGGCACTGTACATCACATCAATAAAGTTAGCTCCTGGAATGTGTAGATCACTTCTTTACTCTCTGTTTTCATTTTTCTGGCAGTTAATTTGCCACATTTACTTCCTGCGCGATACTAGCTGTCAATGCCCGGGCGTTAATCAAAAGCATCAAATCTAACCCTCAGCATTTATCAGGCCTGAGAAGATGTATAGCTCTGGAGTGGATTCACATTGAAGAATGACTGTATTGCCTCTTCAGACAGCTAAGATTGATCACCAAAGAGCAGGGAGGTTTCGCGGGGGCTTTCCTTTGTTTTTATCCCTCCCAGGTTCCTAAGGGAAGGTAATTTAAAAAATGTTGAATCGGTAAGATGCCAACTTACCTGGGGCTATAATGAAGAGAGCTGCTGACGACAGCGATAAGTGCATCCACAGTATCAACAGTATGAACGAGTGAATGAATTGAATTATGAGCTCTCATGCAGAGTAACAAAGCGGCGAACCTGAAAAAAGTTCACCAATCATAGCCTTCAGTTACAGTAGGCCCTAGGTTAAAAAAAAGACAGAAAACAATCCAAAACAATACAATACAAACAACATATTTTCACCATAACTTTGGACATAGAAATCTCCCATGTTTACAATGTTGACATTTTCAGAAATAGAAACTTATAGAGTTGACTTGCTGAGACTTGGGTATTGGGATAGAGTTTCAGGTCTGAGCGCCCATACAGAAAACTCATACATCATAAAATATACAGTACTTACATGTATGTTCAAAACATATTCATGAAATATATAACTTGAGCACATCATAGAATATGTATGTAAATATATTTTACAATCTATGTAAATTAAATATGCACCACATGTATCATGCTGAATTGTAATGTTGTGTCTATTGACATCTAGTTCCTTGGCTTTAGGTTTCCAAAATGGGGTTTGCATGCAAAAGTTAAAAATGTAATTATTCAGCTATTGAGGCTACTTGTCAATTATGAAACAATGTAAGATTAGCTATGTTAATTTCGAAAGGAGACACATTAACCTAGAACATATTGCTCCCGAGCTGTCAATCCCAATTTGAAATGATCCAGAGCTGGAAATTTAGAAATTTCACCTGTTAGCACCCAAAATCAATCTTACTGATAATAGTATTTTGTTTCATGATATATTCATAACAATTATTTAAAATATACTTTTTAAGCTAGCGGGTCAAACTGCCTGAAAGAAAGCGTTTTCACTCAGCTAGCTGACACAGCTACTTACTGTAGCTAGCCAGCTCCCTTAGCTTGTCCACACAACATGCAGTGTGACTGACCAAGGTAAGAATTCAATGGATAGTTAGTATGTTGTGTAGCTACATTACAGGTATGTGCTAGATATAATCTAATTGCCAAAGCTAGCTAGTTAATGTAAAATGTTTCTTACCAAGCAATGGCTAGCTAGCTAGATTATTTCTAGCTAAAAATAAAAATATTTTTCCCTGCAATGGATAATTCTGGTGTGGAGCCTCAACAGCCAATGTCAGTTAGTATTTTGTATCATTTAGCTAGTTAGCTCCTGAATATTAACCTCTTATTCTCCATCTTGTGTGGAATCGTTTTACTGACTCTATGTCTCTGCATTATACACAGGGTAATTGCAACTTGTGAGTCTGACAATGGACATTGGAGCTTAACCTGTAGTTGACATGCAGCTAGCTAGCTAGGTAAATAATGAACCATAATCCCAACTCATGACGTTACTATCCTGCATGAATCTGCAGGTAGCTAACCAACCAGGTTCAATGTTATCTTGCTAACATTAGGCTATAGCTAGCCAAGCAAATGGCTCTGAGATATGAATAATAAGATCATACATGTAACGTTAGCTAGCGAGCCAGCCAGCTAACATTAGCTCGCTAGCTAGGTAAAAAATTTACCATAATCCCAAATCATGACATTACTACCCTGCATGAATCTACAGATAGCTAACCAACCTGGTTCAACGTTAGCTAGCTTAAATTAGGCTATAGCTAGCCAAGCAAATGGCTCTGATATATGAATAATAAGACATACATGTAACTTTAGCTAGCGAGCCAGCCAGCTAACTTTAGCTAGCTAGCTAATAGTACACTTTAACTTGAAATGAACCACTTTCTGTCAAAGTTATAAACTGTCAAATCTGAAAATGTAGCTAGCTAGACTATCTTACCTGTATACATCATTCATGGATGGACACGTCTCCTGTCGGATGCCATGGTTTGAAGATGTAATCCGGAGACAGGTCTTTTCTTAATTTCCTTAGCTTCATACTCGAATTCCACTGATTTCAAAACTCAGTCCTCCAGAAAGTGGAGAGCAACACTTACGCAGTTTTACTACACAATCAATTAAAAAAAGCTGCACCTAGACAGACTGACCAGCTCAAATAGACAGAAGCGTGCTATATGGCATACCAATCCAAACTCGTCTCTCGGCATGTCATTATCTCACCCAATCATGGCTAGCGGGAAGATTACTCACTTTTTCTGTGCCTAAACCAACTAGGCTCGTAAGTTAACAATTTGATTTGTATTTACAGATGGCATTCACATTTGTTATTAAGGCACATGAAAGTTCACATGTTTGAGAAGGCATTTGTGAGAAAAAAATCCAATTTGATAAAAAAAAGGTTACATTCAAATGGCTCTCCTGTGAATTAGTGACCCTGCATAAGCCTAGTTTCCTGAAACAGGTCACATATATGAGGAATGAATATATTTAGATATTTTTATTTCAAATATTAGTACGTACACTATATTACATATACAGTATGTATTTGAAATATGTGTCAATATAAACTCAGCAAAAAACGTCCTCTCACTGTCAACTGCATTTATTTTCAACAAACTTAAACATGTGTAAATATTTGTTAGAACATAACACGATTCAAGAACTGAGACATAAACTGAACAAGTTCCACAGACATGTGACTAACAGAAATGGAATAATGTGTCCCTGAACAAAAGGGGGGTCAAAATCAAAAGCAACAGTCAGTATCTGGTGTGGCCACAAGTTGCATTAAGTAATGCAGCGCATCTCTTCCTCATGGACTGCACCAGATTTTCCAGTGATTGCTGTGAGATGTTACCCCACTCTTCCTCCAAGGCACCTGCAAGTTCCCAGATATTTCTGGGGGGAATGGCCCTAGCCCTCACCCTCCAATCCAACAGGTCCCAGACGTGCTGAATGGGATTGAGATCCGGGCTCTTCGCTGGCCATGGCAGAACACTGACATTCCTGTCTTGGAGGAAATCACACACAGAACGAGCAGTATGGCTGGTGGCATTGTCATTCTGGAGGGTCATGTCAGGATGAGCCTGCAGGTACCACATGAGGGAGGAGGATATCTTCCCTGTAATGCACAGCATAGAGATTGCCTGCAGTGACAACAAGCTCAGTCCGTGACACACCGCGCCAGACCATGATGGACCCTCCACCTCCTAATCAATCCCGCTCCAGAGTACAGGCCTCGGTGTAACGCTCATTCCTTCGACGATAAACGCAAATCCGACCATCACCCCTGGTGAGACAAAACCGCGACCCGTCTGTGAAGAACACTTTTTGCCAGTCCTGTCTGGTCCAATGATGGTGGGTTTGTGCCCATAGGCGACGTTGTTTCTGGTGATGTCTGTGTCTGGTGAGGACCTGCCTCTCTCAGCCTATTGCAGACAGTCTGAGCACTGATGGAGGGATTGTGCGTTCCTGGTGTAACTCGGGCAGTTGCTGTTGCCATCCTGTACCTGTCCCGCAGGTGTGATGTTCGGATTTATCAATCCTGTGCAGGTGTTGTTACACGTGGTCTGCCACTGCGAGGATGATCAGCTGTCCGTCCTGTCTCCACATAGCGCTGTCTTAGGCATCTCACAGTACGGACATTGCAATTTATTGCCCTGGCCACTTCTGCAGTCCTCATACCTCTTTGCAGCATGCCTAAAGCACATTCACACAGTTGAGCAGGGACCCTGACATCTTTCTTTTGGTGTTTTTCTGAGTCAGTAGAAAGGCCTCTTTAGTGTCATAAGTTTTCATAACTGTGACCTTAATTGCCTACCGTCTGTAAGCTGTTAATGTGTTAACAACCATTCCACAGGTGCATGTTTATTAAAAAAATGATGGTTCATTGAACAAGCATTGGAAACAGTGTTTAAACCCTTTACATATAAGATCTGTGAAGTTATTTTGATTTTTACAAATGATCTTTGAAAGACAGAGTCCTGAAAAGGGGATCTTTTTTTGCTGAGTTTATTAGTCTTTAGTGTGGGTTAACAGCCATCAAGGTCTTCAGCCATCTGTGAGGTAACATCACCACTACCCATATTTAAAGCATAGATAAAATTTCATTTTAATCTCTGACTTTGACCCATTAGTCATCAGGTGATAGGATAAGAAATGTAAGATGTTAAGAGCAATTGCATTACATGTGTACATATCAAATGGTGAATTTGTCTGGCTAGTATATCTTTCTCTAAATCCTTAACTATCAGCCACTCTCATAGTAGAAATTCAGATCATAAGGCATTGTGAAGCACATTGCCTGGCCAGTTGAAAGGCACATTTGAAAACACTAAGCTGAAGTGGAGCATGGTTAGTAAAATTCAGTGGTGGCCTACATTCAAAAGGTCAATGTTATGTATTGCAGAGAATGGATGGCTAAGCCGGTTTTCAAATGTTGGGCAACTTTGTCAGCAATTTAAAAAAACAGACAGGAGTGAAAGCCTGATGCATAGTCACCCTCAGTACACCATACAGTTTGATGCTCTGCAGTTCTAAGTTTGAACAGTAGCCAAGGTTGGTAGTTATTAATTAAGGGTAAAAGAAGATAATGGGGAAATCAGAAAACAGAAACTGTGACATTGTTGAGGTATGAACATTACTCCCATCCAGTTCCTCTATTGAACACTACTCTCATATTTAGTACAATGAATGTTGCTAATAAAACGACTGTCTGTACTTTATGAATTTGGGACAGAAATTGGGGGGATAACCTGCAGAATTTCAAACATCACATATGTGCAAAAAATGTAAAGCTCGTCTGCAAGTCACATGTCAGACACACAGCGTGAGGGCTATTGTTCAAACAAACTTTTCTCTCGTTTGGGATTGGAAATTAATTTTACTGTGCAATGTTCTAGTCTAAATTAGAATCACTGTTGGATTTCAATCTGTGAGTGAGGGAATGAATGAGGGGGAAAAGCCTGCCTAGCCAATTAGCCAAGCAATAATGGATTTCTAAGTCACAAGAGGAACCATTTGCCCTCTATTTAAATAGTCAAGATAATTACAGTATGTGAAAATATGGATGAGAATATTACCATGTACATATCAATTGTCATGCATGTCTAGTTGTCTCTTCCCTTTTCTCTCTGCACTAAAAATACACACATTTAGACACTAATACAAATATAACTCCTAAGATAGACTCCTTTTAGTTAACCTACAACTGGTAGTGTCAGTCACCCAAATGATGTTCTGTGTTTTTGGCACACAAAAAATCAACTGCACTAGTTGTTCAGGCTCTGGTCTCGGTCTCATCTTGATTTCTGTCCGGTAATATGGTCAAGTGCAGCAAAGAAAGACATAGCAAAGTTGAAGCTGGCTCAAAACAGATCAGCACCCCTTGCCCTTAACTGCACATACAGAACTGGTTGAGGGTTGTCGAGAGATCCACTGCTTCTCTTATCATTTTTATGAGAAATATTAACGTAATGGAAATTCAAGATTGTCTGCATAATCAAATAACATTCGGTTCAGACACCAATACATACTCCACAAGACATGCCACCAGGTGTCTCTTCTTAGTCCCCAAGTCCAAAACGAATTCTTGGCAATGCACAGTATCATACAGAGCCATAATCACATGGAACTCTCTTCCATCTTCAAATACTCAAGCAAACAGACACATTACCTAATGGGGATCCGAAATAAACCAATGAATTACAGCATCTTCAGCTATTTCTCCCCACTGCAGCTGATGTTACGAATTCAGTAGTTGAGGTTCACAAAACTACTTCCACTTGCCAGGAGCCTAAGAAGCATGAAAAACGCCCGTCCGGAGCAAAAACAGACACAACAACACTATACCCATGTCTTTACATAGCTGACGTGTGGCACCATCAAACACACACAGCGCACCACAGAATGCCACAGCAGAATGAACAGGGACATCATAGAATCAAAAGGTATTTGAAATAAAAAAAGGTTGTTGAACCCTATGACGTTCCAATTCTTTGCACTAGCTGCCTTTTTTATGTCTGGATCATTGATTTCCGTAGCAGTGATTTGATTCATGCTGGGAAGGTATAGGGGCCGAAAGGAGTCTGACTATATCAGTCCTCTGACATGCTCCTTTGAGTGCCAATGGTGCTTTTTCTACACTATTCTTCAGTATGTTCCATGTTCTAGTATGTTTCAGAACATCACAATAGAAAACATTAGAATCAACTAAGCACACTGACCATGAAAAATAACTAACGTTTTTTCTGAATGAACAAAGTGTTCTGTACCATACTGCATGGTATAATCATATATGAACAAAGACCATTGCTCAATAAGACTTATTATCTACAATGCCTGAAAAATCATATAACATTTTTAGATTCAAAGAACTAGGGCCTATGTTTATTGAGTGATCGCAATAGGCTTCTGTGAACTCATGAAGCAGCTAAATAAACATTGATTTTCATAAAAATTATCAATATATAGTTGTTTTAACACCCATCCCGAATCCCAACGGAGGACTTTGGTATTTAGTAGAGTGTGTTGATGAGGAGAGCTCCCAAGGGAAATCATTTCATACTGCACCCTCACAATGACAAGTCATGGGACGAGAATACATTAATTAACAAATGTTGAATTCATTTATCAATAAAAGTGCCATCAATATACAATCCATGGTACTCTAGAAGTGAGGAGAGTATGCAAAACAACAGATGCATTTTATGGTCCTCTGAAATTCATGTAATAACTAGAAAATAATTTTGATTAATGACAGGTGCATAGGGAACTATCAACAAACTGGACCATTACTTCGTCAACATATGCAAAGTGTGATGTTCTCCCAATTGGCTTCAGCAAAAACCATATCCTTCAAAAGGTCAAGTGATATAGTGTGTGCAAAAGTGGTGTTTCAAACTGACCTCAATTCCAGATTAAAATGTGCTTCCAGTACTTGACAAAACCAAATACACTACTGTTCAAAAGTTTGGGGTCACTTTGAAATGTCCTTGTTTTTGCCTCACAAGTCCTCAACTGGCAGCTTCATTAAATAGTCCCCACAACACCACCAGTCTCAACTTCAACAATGAAGAGGTGACTCTGGGATGCTGGCCTTCTAGGCAGAGTTGCAAAGAAAAAGCCATATCTTAGACTGGCCAATAAAAATAAAAGATTAAGATGGGCAAAAGAACACAGACACTGGACAGAGGAAGATTGGATTTTTTTTTTATGGACAGACTAATCTGAGTTTGAGGTGTTCGGATCACAAAGAAGAACATTCGTGAGACACAGAAAAAAATGAAACGATGCTGGAGGAGTGCTTGACGCCATCTGTCAAGCATGGTGGAGGCAATGTGATGGTCAGGGGTGCTTTGGTGGTGTCAAAGTGGGAGATTTGTACAGATTAAAAAGGATCTTGAAGAAGGAAGGCTATCACTCCATTTTGCAACGCCATGCCATACCATGTGGACGGAGCTTAATTTGAGCCAATTAAAATGACCCAAAGCACAGCTCCAAACTATGCAATGACTATTTATGGAAGAAGCAGTCAGCTGTTATTCTGTCTATAATGGAGTTGCCAGCACAGTCACCAGATCTCAACCCTATTGCGCTGTTGTGGGAGCAGCTTGACCATATGGACATAAGAAGTGACCAGGACGTGCTTCGGGAAGCATGGGGTGACATCTCTTCAGATTACCTCAACAAATGAACAACTGGAATGCCAAAGGTCTGCAAGGCTGTAATTGCTGCAAGTGGAGGATTCTTTGACGAAAGCAAAGTTTGAAGGACCCAATTAAAAAATCCTTATTTATAACCTTGTCAATAACTTGACTATATTTCCTACACATTTTGCAAGTAATTTCATGTATGTTTTCACGGAAAACAAGGTCATTTCTAAGTGACCCCAAACTTTTGAACGGTAGTGTATATGTACATATTCTCATTCACTCATTCTCATTGTGTGTATTAGGCAGTTGTCTGGGAATTGTTAGTTTACTTGTTAGATATTACTGCACTATCGGAACTAGAAGCACAAGCATTTAGCTGCATTCACATTAACATCTGCTAACCATGTGTATGTGACCAATACAATTTGATTTGATTTGATAGCTAGTGACCAGGGATTCCCTGGGTGGATTCCCTACTGGACTCAGTTGTCTCTGACCCCTACTGGACTGTGTGAGGTGCATGGATGGGTGTCTGACTCACATAAAAGAGGCCTATGCCCTAGAAACCAAGGCTGATGTGTTAAATGTGCAGTGTTGTGTGGAGATGAACCATTGTCTTATACACTGAGAAATTAATAATATGTATATTATCAAATACACTATTTGGCCAAAAGTATGTGAACACCCCTTCAAATTAGTGGATTTGACTATTTCAGCCACATCCAATGCTGACAGGTTAATACAGTTGAGAACACCACCGTGCAATCTCCATAGACAAACATTGGCAGTAGAATGGCCCATACTGAAGACCACAGTGACTTTCAACGTGGTACCGTCATAGGATGCCACCTTTTCAACAAGTGAGTTCATCAAATTTCTGCTTTGCTATAGCTGATCCAGTCAACTGTAAGTGCTGTTACTGGGAAGTGAAAATGTCTAGGAGCAACAACGGTTCAGCTGCGAAGTGGTAGGCCACACAAGCTCACACATTGTGACTGCCGATTGCTGAATCGAGTAGCGAGGTCCATACAGAAGCGGTTTCTCAAGATCGGTGTGGAAGAATTTGACCGACCTTCACAGAGCCCTGACCTCAGCCCCATCAAACACCTTTAGGATGAATTTGAATGCCGACTGCGACCCATGCCTAATCTCCCAACATCAATGCCCGACCTCACAAATGCTCTTGTGGCTGAATGGAAGCATGTCCCAGCCGGCAATGTCCCAACATCTAGTGGGAAGCCTTCCCAGAAGAGTGGAGGCTGTTATAGCAGCAAAGGGGGGACCAACTCCATGTTAATGCCCATCATTGTTTAATGAGATGCTCTTGGGCTATGATATGAATGTACATCAAGTTGTACAGTTGAGTTGGGTGCCGTGCATAACCATCCTGAGTCGTGGGGCCTTGACACCAATGTTCCCTCTAAGCTGTGCGCCTGAGCAGTCCACTGGGACTGCAGCGCAGAACTAATGTCAGCACACGCAAAGAACCTCACTTTCTAGAGTTTCTCCCCTGAGTTAACACTATCAACGTTTCCCTTTACTGTGGGTATTGTGATCGAATCAACACAATGTAAGCCACTTTCAATGCAACATATGGAAACAAAAGGAACTATGCACCACTTAAAGGCGCTGCATGGTCAATCAGGATTTTGTATTGGCCATGCATCATTTACAGAGATACGGCCTCTGCATTCATGCTTCTTGCACTTCGCGGAGTAGCGCAGAGCTGTTGAGTAGAGCTGTTGTGAAGGAAGTTGTCAAGGAAGTGAGTTTGAGTTTATAGAGGACCTCTTGCCCTTACCTACCATCAAACAATCATGTCAATGCGGAGCTATAAGGATCACTCTGCATTGTTACAAAATATGGGACTGCGATGCGGTATGGAGCTCAATTTGGCCTATGCATGCCTCTGGAGGCTCCTCAATTGCATCACTCCCTCCATATGGAGCCTCTGACTACATTTTCAGGTTGAGCATAAATTGGCTTCCAGCCCGTACTCTACACAAACCAATGCGGCATAACCAATCAGAGCTGCAGTAGGCATATACAGTATGCAAATAGACCATTGCCATGTATGGATCTGTGCCATTCACTTTTGAACTGGACTGTGTTTACAGCATGAGCAGGTGTGAGTAGATGAGCTTGTTTAGAGATCAAAGCGAGAGCTGCTTGTAGCCACGAGTACACATTTGTTCATATCCTTGGCTAGTTAGTGAGTTGTTAGCCCAGTTATAGATAATTTGTAGTCAGCAATGGGGGAGTGATTGTTTCTGACAAGAGCACAACATTTGTACATTTCTAGACGTCTTTGAAAAGCAAGTCGGGTAAAGAGTTATTTTCTTTGTCTTAAAGGGGCAGTGGTGTATTTTGAGACAGGCTTGAATAAGCTAAGTAGCCAATAGGCAGAGGGTAGCATATTTGTCTGATTCTCTGTAATAATGGCATGGGAATAATAATGCAATTTATTTTGTAAAGTGGATTCTTGCATCAAACAACAACATTGTCAGTCACCTTGTCTGAAGTACAAGTGGATAAACAGGTTAATGTCAAGCCCTGCATGTTTTGTTTTTCAAAAGTCTACATTGAACACCACACATGGCTTCTATTTCCATGTTCAAATGTTATGGGATGCATTTTCACCATTGTTTGGCAGTGAGTGGTTGGTCTACGTTAGGATCAAATATCCACAGTAGCCTACTTGACCACTGTCTGAAACTGTAACTTAAAGCGGGTACATCCTCGCTGGAAGTTGGACAGAATTTTCACAATGTTTAGGTTTGAGCTCAGCAGACCTTCAATTTGCTCAGTGTGGGATAATTTTTTTAAAGGAACATTGCTTGACATGTTTACTTGACAGATCTGATTGATTATAAATACAGTTTTGTCAAAACGTGTCACGGCGCTTCACAGAAACCGAATAGAATAGACAGCCAATTATATTTAGCCCATCTTTAAAAAATGGTGGAAGAGTGGGGTTTAGTGATGAGTCACTCCTGTATTGTTCTTTACATTGATTGTGGGGCCCTCATGATCCGTGTCTCAGGGGACTCTATTAGCATAACATTACTCTTCTCCTCAGCTCACTTTCCAAGTGCGATTCATGAAAACGAAGAGTCATCTGTTTCATAGGTCTTCTGACAAGTAAATCCGTTCAGACAGCAATCTGAAGAAGAGATTTCTATTCATGTTTTGCCTTTGAGTGTCAGGCGGTTTGGCAGGTGGAAAGGAAGAAAAATAGAAGAACATTTCGGGGACCCCTTGGTAAATATCTCAAACGATGCTGACGAATGTCATCTTTTCTTTGTGAAAAATACTATTGTAACCGTAGTCGTTATGAACACAAGCCTGATGAAAATGTTTCCATCTGCAAAACGGTCCAATGGACTGTTTGCTAGAATGTGGTGTATGCAACTTCATTGTTGGCGTAACAATTTTTATTTAATCTTATTACATTTGCAATAATACCATTATGTCATAACCGCATGAGCACATATGCATTTCAACTCCCCTTTCGAGTGACAACATTTTGAGTTCACTATTGAATGACAATTTCAGATACCATCAATAAACACCGTTCACCCATCACTCATTTGGGGATGTTCACGCAATCCTCACATTATGAATTGATTGAAAATATGCTCTTCTCTGCTCCAGAGAAGCAAAAAAACAAAGCACAGTAAGTCAACTGGGGATATTGTCAGTTTGGACACACCATAGACAATATATGAAGCTTTGAGTCCCTTTGACAAGGCACAATCAGCAGAAAGCAGCTGTTTATTCTGGAAGCGAGGCGCCGGGCAGCGCTACTCTGGGATGCCAAGAGCAGCACGGTTTGATTATTTACTGTCACACAGTGTGTGTTCAGACACAAATTGACCCCCGGAACAATGTTGGGAAAAAGGATCACGCAAATTCCACTTCTAAGCAGCGTTGGTATTCTCCTGACGATGGCCGCTTCGAGTCGCTTCAGTGTTTGCGGAGGCTTATGTGAGCCAGAGTAGGATTGCATGGGATGGAAAACCCACTGAGGGCAGTGAAAGAGTGGAGTGCGAGTCCAGGATTAGAGAATATGGGGCTAATATGGTGGTTTACCCCAGTGAAATGGGGGAAGAGACAGGTTTTGGTCTAAACAGCTGAACAGCTTATGTTGCAGGGTGGTAAGATGCACTGTTCCGAAACAGTATGTTTCCCTTGTGTGACATGATAGCCACCTCAAAAAAGCTCCTAAATTATCAAGCATCATATTTAGTGTCATGACTAAATCGCGTTATTAAAATATAAAGATTGATCTATAAATGTTATGTTAGAAGGCTATTGAAGGATTTTCATCCTTTATCATTGAACAAACCCTAATGAAATCATGAAATGCCAAGTGGAAGACAATCAAAGATCTTGTTACTCGGTCTTAAATTAATTCGATTTTGACGCAGGCCATTGAAGATATGAATTGTGACATCCCATTCAGTTTATCTTTTGATTAAACGGGGGACCCGTCTTGGCTCGTGAGCACCCCTTTCAAAACTTCCCCCTGAAATGATACAAAAGTTCTGGAGCATCAATTTAAGTGTGAGCATTTACTCTAGATTGCCCTCCTTTGAGAGCTTTCTCTAGTTATGGACTTTAACAAGTACAAGATCATTCAATCAAGGTCCATGTGCAATGCTGCTGCTTTTCAGACTTCTTTATTCTCTATGAGAAGAAGAGCCTACAGCATCACCACTGAGGAATTAGAAGTGTTCATTTTCCATTCAGAGGCCCTGGCAAACTATTCAAAGGCGGAGGAGAAAGAGAACCATATAGCCAAGCAAAGAAATATGTGCTCTCTCCTCCAGAGATGTGATGACGTGTGTTTGGGGCAGTTGTCAAGATTCCTGTGAGTTCCTTTTGAAGAACGGAGGGAATGAGAGTGAGGGAACTTAATGCTTGTTCGGGACCGAGGGTTATTGTTATTCCAGAGGAAGGCCACGTTTGATGCACTTTAAACATTCAAATGTGACACGTCTCAAAGTGTCAGTTTTAAACAGCAATATGGTGTTAGATTAGGGAAATGGTGTTAGCAACCGCTTACAAAAAAATAACATCTCCAAAGTGTCAAAGTGTGCGTGCACTTTGAATGGTAACGCGTCAGTTTCAAGGCATTCGTACCTACTTGTGCCTTGTGATAAGAGAATTAAAAAAACATATATATATACACAGTATTAGTCAAAAGTTTGGACACACCTACTCATTTAAGGGTTTTTCTATTTTTTAAATTATTTTCTACAATGCAGAATAATAGTGAAGACATCAAAACTATGTCATAACAGGTATGAAATCATGTTGTGACCAAAAAAAAGTGTTAAACAAATCGAAACATATTTGAGATTGTTTAAAGTAGCCACCCTTTGCCTTGATGACAGCTTTGCACACTCTTGGCATTCTCTCAACTAGCTTCATGAGGTAATCACCTGGAATGCATTTCAAATAACAGGTGTGCCTAGTTAAAAGTTAATGCATTTGAGCCAATCAGTGTAGCACCCCCACAAATATGCCAAAATGTCCTTTAATACCTACCTTTATATCATTCACTTCCACTGAAGTGTAATTCTCACAATCAGAGCATTTTGTGGGCTATAAGCAAGATTTGGTCAGGGGGCCCCCCTAAAGGTCTTTTCGGATCCACCTGTACCCGAATGTCCGAGACCCGAGCAGGTTTGAATACAGAATTCTAAATAATGTCACAGGTCTGAGTCGAAGCTGATATGATTGTCTCGGTTATGTGTAATTTTAACTGACTTGTCACTGAACAAAAATATAAATACAGTACAACATCCAACAATTTCAAAGATTTTACTGAGTTAGAGTTCATTAGAAAAACAGTCACTAGAAATAAATAAATTAGGCTCTAATCTATGGATTTCACATGACTGGGAATACAGATATGAGTCTGTTGGTCACAGACACCTTAAAAAAGGTAGGATCATTTAAAAAAGTATATATCTGGTGTCCCCACCATTTGCCTCATGCAGCGTGACACATCCCCTTCACATAGAGTTGATCAGGCTATTGATTGTGGCTAGTGGAATGTTGTCCCTCTTCAATGGCTGTGCAAAGTTGCTGGATATTGGTGGGATCTGGAGCACGCTGTCAAACATGTCTATCCAGAGCATCCGAAACATGCTCAATGGGTGACATGTCTGGTGAGTATGAAGGCCATGGAATAACTGGGACATTAATGGAATTGTGTACAGATCCTTATGACACGGGGCCATGCATTATCAAGCTGAAACATGAGGTGATGGCGGTGGATGAATGGCACGACAATGGGCCTCATGTTCTCGTCAACGTATCTCCGTGCATTCAAACTGCCATCGATAAAATGCAATTGTGTTCGTTGTTCGTAGCTTATGCCTACCTATACCATAACCCCACCCCCACCAAGGGGCACTATGTTCACAACGTTGACATTAGCAAACCACTCGTCCACACAGCGCCGTACACACTGTCTGCCATCTGCTTGGTACAGCTGAACCTGGGATTCATCCGCGAAGAGAACACTTCTCCTGCATGCCAGTGGCCATCGAAGGTGAACATTTGTCCACTGAAGTCGGTTACGACGCCGAACTGCAGGCAGGTCAAGACCCTGGGGAGGAAGACGAGCATGCAGATAAGCTTCCCTGAGATGTCTTCTGACAGTTTGTTAAAAAATTATTTGGTTGTGCAAACCAACAGTTTCATTAGCTGTCCGGCTGGCTGGTCTCAGACAATCCCACAGGTGAAGAAGCCGGATGTGGAGGTCCTGGTCTTGTATGGTTACACGTGGTCTGCGGTTGTTAGACAGGTTGAAAGTACAGCCAAATTCTCTAAAATGACGTTGGAGGCAGTTTATGGTAGAGAAATTAACATTCAATACTCTGGCAACAGCTCTGGTGGACATTCCTGCAGTCAGCATGCCAATTGCACGCTCCCTCAAAACTTAAGACATCTGTGGCATTGTGTTGTGTGACAAAAATGCACATTTTAGAGTGGCCTTTTATTGTCCTCAGCACAAAGTGCACCTGTCTAATGATCATGCTGTTTAATCAGCTTCTTGAAATGCCACACCTGTCAGGTGGATGGATTATCTTGGCAAAGGAGAAATGCTCACTAACAGGGATCTAAACAAATTTGTGCACACCATTTGAGAGAAATACGTTTTTCTACATTTAGAACATTCTGCGATCTTTTATTTCAGCTCATGAATCATGGGACCAACACTTTACATGTTGGATTTATATTTTTCTTCACTATATCTGTGTGACCTTGCAGACTGCAGAATGTTTTAAAAGTGTAAAGTCACTATGAATTTTTCTAATTTTGCTACACCCATACTATATACAGTACGTACTGTACTTGTTTTGTGTCTTATATTTCCTTCAGGTGATATATAATTCCTAGTTTCCTCCTATCCCAAACCAACTACTCAGCCTCCTCTGTCTCTTCCACGGGATTGAATATCTATTTAAAAATATTTGTGGTTAGTCTTTCGTGCTGATCATATTCAGGACTTATGGAGCAAATCAGATGGATAACTAGCACTTCTCCGTCAAAATGCATCAATCTGATATTGTGCACTATACTCCGGAGATCTTTAATTATGCATACTGCAAGAACATTCAATCTTATGCAGTAAGGGCCCCCGGAATAATACATTGACCAACCCCAATGATAAATGGATGACTTTACTCAATATTGTCAAATGTTAGGCTCACTGGCTTATACAGTCCAGCTCTATACGTAATTGGTCAAATCATGTGGTCTGTTAGTCTTGGATGGGGGAGAGGGGAAACTGTCGAGTTGTATAATCCCGTTACAGCATAGCCTGTCCATGTCTGACTAGAGTGTTCACACTGTCCATATTAAAACCCCATAGAATGCTTCTTAACAAAAATTAACAGATGTTTCACTCACCAACACTAAAGATTCATGTTCTTAATATAAGTATAAAACAGACAATACTGTACCTGTTAATGCATGCATCATGCATACATTGCCTTCAGAAAGAATTCACACCCCTTGACTTATTCCACGTGTTACAGCCTGAATTTTAAAAAAAATCTCTCACCCATGTACACACAATACCCAATAATGGAAATGAAATATCTAATTTACCTAAGTATTTACACCCCTAAGTCAATACTTTGTAGAAGCACCTTTGCTTCTACAAAGCGATTACAGCTGTGAGTCTTTCTGAGTAAGTCTCTAAGAGCTTTGTACACCTGTGTTGCACAACATTTGCCCATTATTCTTTTAAAAAATTATTCAAGATCTGTCAAGTTGATTCTTGATCATTGCTAGACAGTCATTTAGATAGATTCTCAAGCTAATTTAAGTCAAAACTGTAACTAGGCCACCTTGGTAAGAAACTTCAATGTAGATTTGGCCTTGTGTTTTAGATAACTTTCCTGCTGAAAGGTGAATTTGTCTCCCAGTGTCTCCATTGTAGTAGGTGCCAGGCACACCGGTTTGTGTCAAGAACTGCAAGGCTGCTGGGGTTTTCATGCTCAACAGTTTCTTGTGTGTATCAGGAATGGTCCACCAAGGACAAGGACATGGACATCCAGCCAACTTGACACAAATGTGTGAAGCATTGGAGTCAACATGGGCCAACATCCCTGTGGAACGTTTTCAACACCTTGTAGAGACCCTGCCCCGACAAATTGAGGCTGTTCGGAGGGAAAACGGGGGCGTGGGATGCGGTCGCAAATAAATATTAGTAAGCCGTTCTTTTGTACATACTGTAGGTATTTTAGGCTTACGGGGCAAAATACAGCTTATTTCCTGAACCGAAATAACCCAACACCAACACACACACATACGTGATCCCTACACTTTATGCCTTTTTAATGCTTTAATGTTTGAAAGCTTACGTTGGGTTTTGTGTTTCGATATCCAGCATACACAGCATGCTGTGTCTCTAACTCGCTTAGTTATCCCACAACACAGTGGTAAAGGATGAATAGTCACTTTAGGCCCTGACAGATCTACTGCACCAGCAGGGAGTTGATTGATGTATGTCACTGATGTCTCCCAGACCATGAAGAGATTAAGTAAAAAGCATTGCTGAGATTATGTGCTATGCAAAAGTTGATGTGGCTGGTCGCAAATTGTGTTTACCCGGAGATTTATGGGATGCTCTACAGAATATATTCATTGGCATAACCTCTGATCACCCTATTTGGTGAATGAGGGTCACGCCTTAATTCCCTCCCCAAGTTCAGTGCAAGTGCAGTACTGCATAACATTAGATTTAGCTAGGGTTTAGCTGGGTTTACTGATATACAGTAACTGTAACCACAGATAAAAAAAGATACAATATTTAGCCTCTGTGGACAATCAGACTTAATGGACTTTATGGGATAAAACCCTTGTGCAGATTTTGGAGTACGCCACTACATCATTTGAGTCTTGCTGGACATTGTGGCTCAACAAAGGCTTAGACATTTACTCTGCTTTTGGAAATTACATACAGTATTGCCATTAATTACCTATATGGGATGTTTATGCCTGTCTTGATTACTCATCAGGTCCATATGCCTGTTTGTATCATGGGAACAACAGGCCTCATGGGCTCATATTGTGTGCAGTACTATCATAGCTCAAACTACCTATCATTATTAGGGCTTTCGAGACGTACAGTCAGATACCCTTGGTAAATATTAGCAAAAAAGACTGTATAAAATAAATGATAGAAATACTGAGCTATATTGCATGCTTACATTTTTTGGGAATTTATATTGTTTTATACTGATGCATTTCAGTGATGTGCGGTGAGATGGGTGGCTGGGTAGGCACTGGCTATTATCAACGCCAGATTTACTCACAAATAAACCTTGATGAAGCACAAGTTCACAATACAACAGATACAGTAGCTCAAGCAACCAGAGTGACATAGGCTATTAACCAAAATAGACAAATATTTTTCACCAAATGTAAATACCAACACAAGCAATAGCCTCCGATGGAGGCATATTTCATATTATTCAACAAAATTACACACTGCTCAAATCAGGTCCGCCATAGACCGATGTAGCATCCACAGTAACAATTGATAGTTGGCACTAAAACCCAATGTATAGACACATTTAATCCGAATGATTCGCAACGCAAACTATAGCCTTTCACAGTGGATTTACAATTATTCCAATGAAACCATGTGTGGCGCTCACAATCACCCCCCCACACACATAATAATGTTATTATGTAAAATATTATTACACACAAGTATAGAATAAATATGTTTCTAATGAAATGTACATAAACAATCGAAATTACTGAAAAAAACAGTTCCAAACGTCAAAAAAGTGTCTCATAAAAACATCATTCTAGCTTGATAAATCAAATGCATTCAAAGAGATGTTAACCAGAAAATTGAAAAGGAAAATGCATTTAGGCCTAACTTTATGTGTTATAAATTAAGTCAGATAGTCCTTCAGGGTGAACAGAGTTTTAAAAGTCACAGAAGAACCCAATGCCCATTATTTTATTCTTCATGCACACAGCAGGCCCACAGTCGTGTGGAAGACGTATCCCCAAAACCTCCTTCGATTCCATTTTCACACTGACACAAAAGGTCACACATACACAAACAAACAGCAGCTGGTAGCACAGTTCTCCCATGCAGCACACATGCAGCTCCATCCATTAGGGGATCCAGCCAGTTGGAGAGCAGAATCCTCCCGTAGGAGTGCGCCGCCATGCAGTCACGCATGTAAAATGGTTGTAGTGTAGTTAGTCGCATCCATCTTGTAGAAGCCAAGGCTCATGCCCACATTGAGTGCCAGAAAAAGCCCTATTCCCACTTCGTCCACAAAGCAAAAGTAAATGTCCAAGATGTGTAAAAGTCAGGGTAATAGGTATTAATTGGTAATGACGTTTCAGACAAGTGTTCCGCTCACTGTTCACCTGCCCAACAGCTAACGGTGAGGGTGATGGTGGTTGCCTTGTCTGTCATGAATAAAATCACATCTTCTATCAAATCAAATTGTATTTGTCACATGCACCAATACCACAGGTGTGTAGACCTTACAGTGAAATGCTTGCTTACAAGCCATTAACCTACAATGCAGTTTTAAGAAAAAAAGTGTTAAAGTATTTCCTAAAACAAAAAGAAGTAATAAAGAAATAAAACATTTAAATTTAAAAAAATCAAATACACATTTTTTATTATCCTTTCTAGGGCAGGCGTTCCGCTAGCGGAACCCCTCGACAACATTCTGCTGAAAAGGCAGCACGCGAAATTCAAAAATATTTTTGGGAAAAATGTAACTTTCACACATTAACAAGTTCAATACAGCAAATGAAATATAAAATTATTGTTAATCTACCCATCGTGTCCAATTTAAAAAATGCTTTACAGCAAAAGCACAACATATGATTTATGTTAGATCGCCACCAAGTCAAAAAAATACACAGCCATTTTTCCAAAACACATTACTAAGGTTCCAACTGGAGAATTCCTATGTCTGAAGAAAAGCACTGGAACGAGAGCTAACTCTCTCGTGACCCCGCATCATGAGACCAAGGCATTCTGCCAGACCAATGACTGAAACAGGTCTCATGAGCCCCTCCTTTATAGTAGAATCCTCAAACAACTTTCTAAAGACGGTTGACATCTAGTAGAAGCCATAGGAAGTGCAACTTGACTCCATAGACACTGTGTAGGTAGGCCAAGCTTTGAAAAACTACAAACCTCAGATTTCCTACTTCCTGGTTGGATTTTTCTCAGGTTTTCGCCTGCCATATGAGTTCTGTTATACTCACAGACATCATTCAAACAGTTTTAGAAACTTCAGAGTTTTTTCTATCCAACACTAATAATAATATGCATATATTAGCATCTGGGACAGAGTCAATGAGCGGGGGCACCGGTTAGTCAAGGTAAGGGGTAGTACATGTAGGTAGAGGTAAAGGGAATACGCATGGATAGTAAAAAGAGAGTAGCAGCAGCTTAAAAATTGGGGGTGGGATGGGGACAATGCAAATAGTCTGGGTAGCTATTTGTTTAACTTTTCAGGAGACTTATGGCTTGGGGGTAGAAGATGTTAAGAAGCCTTTTGGACCTAGACTTGGCGCTCCAGTACCGCTTGTGAGAACGGTACCGGAGCGCCAAGCTCTTTGGCCAAGCACACAAATGGTGGGTTTTGCGTAGTAAAAGAAAGATGCATATGCAATGAGGAACCTCATATACTGTAAAATATGGTGGTGGATCATTGATGTTATGGGGCTATTTTGCTTCCACTTGACTTCAATTGTATCCCCCCCAATGTGTTCTCCAAACTCATAAAACATTTTTAAAAAGGCTTAGTGTCGTTATCTTTGCAAGGTGAGGTATTGAAATAGGGGCTCTAATCATTTTTACCCTATGTTTTTTATATATGTTTATTATTACTTGTTAAACATAATCTCTCTGAGAAATTGTATTAGTATAAAATAATAATTTTATATTTTTGGGGAGCATAAAATATATCTCAGTATTTGTATTTATTTTAGACTGTATTTTTTAATATTTTTTTATCAATGGTACATGATAGGATACTGCCCATCCCTGGCATATCCTTATTGGTCGGTATAGCCCGATTCTGTCAAGAAAAGTTGGTGCTTGTGTTCTGTGTTTTTCACCCAGCCCTTGTCTGTGGAGGACTAAAAATAAGAAATCCCCCTTCTACAGATATAATTAATCACTGTGGGAGTAGAAACCATGTAATTATTTAGGTTACCTCGGAATGCTTCGAAGCCCTTCACTTTACATCCTAGAGCACCATTTCACAAGCTACAGTACATAGCCACTTAAGCTATCAATCCCCAAATAATTTTCTCCCCGTAATTTGCTGCTACATGAATAGTTGCAGTCGGTGGAAGTTGCAATTTTTGAAAAGGTTGCTGTATCACCTTGGGTTACTACACAGTTTGCAGTAATGTGTTTTGACTTGAAGGGACCTAATTTGAAGGAAAGCACTTCATTGGCACAAAATGGAACCGAGAGATAGACCATTAACATACCCTCTGCTGCAAGCTAAACGTCAGTCATCTGCTTCAGTTCTGATGAGCCAATAGAACTTCAAAGTGAAATAAGTTCATGCCCGCCTCATCTCTCTCTCTCTCTCTCTCTCGCTCTCTATCTACCTTATGCTGAGTAGTGAGGCTTGCAATGTGGAATATGAGGGATTTGCCTTGCCTAGAATATGTTTAGACAAGAATACATTCAAATCAAATGTATTTATATAGCCCTTCGTACATCAGCTGATATCTCAAAGTGCTGTACAGAAACCCAGCCTAAAACCCCAAACAGCAAGCAATGCAGGTGTTGAAGCACGTTGGCTAGGAAAAACTCCCTAGAAAGGCCAAAACCTAGGAAGAAACCTAGAGAGGAACCAGGCTATGAGGGGTGGCCAGTCCTCTTCTGGCTGTGCCGGGAGGAGATTATAACAGAACATGGCCAAGATGTTCAAATGTTCATAAATGACCAGCATGGTCAAATAATAGGTCTGGGACAGGTAGCACGTCCGGTGAACAAGTCAGGATTCCATAGCCGCAGGCAGAACAGTTGAAACTGGAGCAGCAGCACGGCCAGGTGGACTGGGGACAGCAATGAGTCATCATGCCAGGTAGTCCTGAGGCATGGTCCTAAGGCTCAGGTCCTCCGAGAGAGAGAAAGAAAGAGAGAAAGATAGAATTAGAGAGATAAGACAGGAGACGTACTCCAGATATAACAAACTGACTCTAGCCCCCTGACACATAAACTACTGCAACATAAATACTGGAGGCTGAGACAGGAGGGGTCAGGAGACACTGTGGCCCCATCCGATGATATCCCCGGACAGGGCCAAACAAGAATTCCACATGAGTGTATTTAATTGTTCATGCATCGTTTCACTGAGATCTGCACCAGAAGCATATCTCTTTGGTATGATACTCTATACTATACATTACAATGGCTTCTCTAAGTATCCTATATGCATATTTCTTCCATACCATTTCACATTTGCTAAACTCTACAACTCTAATCCCATTTCGAGGAATGGCTGAATGCTATACGCAATCTTCAACAAGAAAACATATTTCTAAGAAATGGGCATTCGTTTCTTAGTAGGTGCTTGAAAAGGCAGTCAATAAACCAGATGTTTTTTGGAAATGTTGATTGTTATTCAGCTCACAAGTCTCCATGACAACCTACATAAAGACACTGAAGTCTAAGTCTACTATTCCAACGTAGATTGGTGAAACACAAAGTGCTGGATACAACACAAACCCACAATAATATTTGTTTAATTTAATGAGTGTGACCGGTATTCTACAAACTGGCTCAAAACAGAAATGGCATAGCCTCGTCTTCCCCAGGTAATCATAAGTTGAATTTCCAAAAGTATAGTAGAGGAGTTTTCACAATGTTTTTATTAAACACAGGCACAAATTGAGTTCCCTAAGTCCCAGTGCAAGACAGTATATCTTAAATACAATGAGATTAATAAATGGGATTTCTCATTATCGTACCTGTATGGTGAATTGATGCAATTTGAATAGATTGAAGTTAATTGTAAAGATTATACCTGCAATGGCCTTTTGTATTGACTGGAATTTTGGTAACACTTTACAATTGACATAATGCTGATTTTTTATTTTTTTATTTCACCTTAATTTAACCAGGTAGGCTAGTTGAGAACAAGTTCTCATTTGCAACTGCGACTTGGCCAACATAAAGCAAAGCATTTCGACACATGCAACAACACAGAGTTACACATTGAATAAACAAACATACAGTCAATAATACAGTAGAAAAAGTCTATATGCAGAATGTGCAAATGAGGTAGGATAAGGGAGGATAGGCCATGGTGGCGAAGAAATTACAATTTAGCAATTAAACACTATAATGGTAGATGTACAGAAGATG
Organism: Oncorhynchus mykiss; assembly: GCF_013265735.2. Lineage (NCBI taxonomy): Eukaryota > Metazoa > Chordata > Actinopteri > Salmoniformes > Salmonidae > Oncorhynchus > Oncorhynchus mykiss. The sequence continues at coordinate 21,840,945 of NC_048582.1, forward strand.
AATGTGCAAGTATAGATACTGGGGTGCAAAGGAGCAAGATAAATAAATAAATACAGTATGGGGATGAGGTAGTTGGACGGGCTATGTACAGGTGCAGTGATCTGTGAGCTGCTCTGACAGCTGGTGCTTAAAGCTAGTGAGGGAGATATGAGTCTCCAGCCTCAGTTTTTTTTGCAGTTTGTTCCAGTCATTGGCAGCAGAGAACTGGAAGGAAAGGCGGCCAAAGGAAGAATTGTCTTTGTTGGGTGACCAGTGAGATATTCCTGCTGGAGCGTGTGCTACTGGGTGGGTGCTGCTATGGTGACCAGTGAGTTGAGATAAGTCGGGGATTTACCTAGCAGAGACTTGATAGGTACAATGCCAATGCATTATGATGAAGTATTGCATTACGAGACTGAGTATGTTTGTCTTGTCTTAATGATGTTGTGTTACTGTCTTACAATTATCAATGGTTATTTAACTTAAAGGGGCAATCTGGGATTCAAACAACAAAGTGTCACCTCGCCACTTCTTTGGTCACCAACTAATGTCAAGAGGCGTTTATAAGTCATATTCGTCAATAACCAATGACTATATATCTATCATTCATTTAAAAGTCCAAAAATGGATGCAACAATCCCAGATTGTCCCTTTCACTCTTAAGGTGTACCAGTTGTGACAAACATCATGGGAAGTCACAGTCGGAGAGGCATTCTGAGGCGACAGTGAACAAATTATGCAGTGAAGCAGCAGGCACAAAATCCTCAAACCTCTCTCCACCAATTATGATTCGCCCCTTTGCTGATAAAGGGTTCAACATTAGTTCAGCAACAGATTAATACACCATTATGAACACATCCTTTGGAGTGTTCCAGACCGATTCAGAATTAGAGCGATTAGAGACCTCCGTTGAAATCCCAGACGAGTCAGGCAAAGTTGCTATTGTGCAGCGTCAGCTGTTCGCAACCAGTAATGTGATGCTTGCCAATTGGATAGTACATGTGTCCAAATGAGAAATGACAGGTCTGTCATGATGTTGACAGACCCATGCTTTTGGCACAGCCCATTGTCTCCAGTCCAGTAAACACAGTGGACACTGATGAGACCGCTATATCAATTGGACATAGGATACAACAAAGCTTTTGGGCAATACTTGAGTATCACATTTACTTAGACAGTTTCTGTCACGCCATGACCTTAGAGAGCATTTTAATGTCTCTATTTGGCTTGGTCAGGGTGTGATTTGGAGTGGGCATTCTATGTTTTTGTTTTCTATGATTTTGTATTTCTATGTTTTGGCCGGGTATGGTTCTCAAACAGGGACAGCTGTCTATCGTTGTCTCTGATTGGGAACCATACTTAGGTAGCTCTTTCCCTCCTTTCAGTGTGGGAGGTTAACTTTGTTTGTGGCACATAGCACTTAAGCTTCACGGTTGTTTTGTATTGTTTTTGTCGGCGTTGTTTCTAATAAAGGGAATATGTACGCTCACCACGCTGCTCTTTGGTCCTCTTCATTCGACGGCCGTGACAGTTTCACTATAATTCAAATTACTTTTCACAGCTCTAAAACTTATTTCTGATGAAGTTTTTCAGATCTAGGACTGAGGCAACTTGGGATTTTTTTATTTTACCACTTAGTGAATTAAGAGGAAGAGCAACAGTATGAGTACTAGGTAGTTCCTTCTTTAAAAAACAACAACGTGTAAACATCTTTAATTTTTTATTTTTCTCATGTCCCACAAAAGGATATCAGGTGTCAAAAACACTGTATTTTTGAATGTATCATCATCGCTGATGCAGGAGAAAGGTCCAGACATTAACGAACTTTAACGAAGAGGAGTAGGTGAAGAACAATTGGAGCTAGGCACGTCCATTATATTAATATCAAATGTAACCAGAACATGTGTGTGTTGGGGAGAGAAAGGTCAGTCTATCGTGGAGACATTCCGTGGACTGAATCACTGAATCACTCTAAAGTCAGTCTATCATAGAGACATTCCATGGACTGGCTCACTGAATCAATCTAATCAGTGCATACGAACTAGTAGATACTGTAGGCATCCGTTTCACAGAGTGGCTGTGTAAATCAAGCCGGAGACGGCCAGGTCACTGTGCATTGGAGTTAGCTGAACCAGAAACCGAGAGAGAGAGATGTTCAAGGACAGTGAGATAGAGCAACACAGGAGAAAAGGAGTGTCATCTTACTGAGGGCACAGAAAATAGAATAATACAAGTTTGTGGGTGGGTTGGGGGAGGGGGAGTGAGGGACATAGATTTGAAGGCAAGGGTAATCCAAACCAAATATGCTGTGTTTTTCAGAAAGGCACGATCATTCAATACCCATTGCTGTTATTTTTAAAATCGCTGTTCGGTATTGGTCGATTATTTTACAGATACTTTGACCTGCTGATGTAATGATGAGATGTGGTTTACGGTTAACAGAGGACATGCAGATTCGGGAGGACAGGGAGACAGAAATCTTACCCTTCTCCTTCATCTTGCGACTGAAACCAAAATGTATTTCGGGAAATAAACTCTTAATGGGCTGGAGACCAAATAAGTCACTGTGTACAGTAACAGAAACAGGTATCTACGACACGGGTGAACATCATTAATTCACTTGGGTTTTGAGGTTATTCTGAAACTTACTGACATTCAAGTAACCACCAATTATGATCACCTTGATTAATCCGGACAGTGCGTTTATAACCAAGCTTCCAGTATGCACCTGGCACATCTAGAGTTTTGATGGAAATCCTGCTTAGGTTACAGTTTATGCCGCCATCAAAGTGATGGCATGATTGAGACAGCATCAGCTTTGACATATTGAAAGAAATGGACATTGTCCCTTGTACGCTTCACTCCACAACAGTACATGTTGTGTACTGGCAGACAGATACTACACATTTGGTTGAAGTGGCTTTGTCAGTGACAGCCCACCAAAGGCTCTTTGGCGTGTCCACTCATCCATTTATGGAAGAATATTTAGACAGTTGGAAAAGTGCCGTAGGAGGACCGTTATCGCACGCAGAAAAAGTCAAATAGGACGTCAAACGGAAACTGCATGCTATTTTCTAAATTAAAAAAAACAAAACAAATCTAATTTACTTAAGTTATGTTATTTTTTTATCATTAGTTGTTGCCCCTGACACAGTCAAATAATCCTGCTATGTTTGCCTGGTTCGTAGTTGACCTGCAATAGGCATACAATTAACATGCAAAATCATCAAAGGTGCTACAGTGGCATTTCATTTTTGGGGGTATATTTTCTGATGTGAGATAGCATGGACAATGATCCCAATAATAAGTTGTCAACTTGCAGCAAGGTGCACAGAAGTGTTAGGGAGGAATGGAAATTGAATTATCTCAATTCTCTGTGGGATTTCATCAAATTGGTCTGTTAAAGAGACGAAGTAGAGAGAGAGTGAGAGTGGTAGAGAGAGAGCGGTAGAGAGAGAGAGACAGAAAAAGAGAGAGCGAGAGAGAGAGTGTGAAAGAGAGAAAGAATGGTAGAAAGAGACAGATAAGTCATTATGGCAGAATAAAAAGCAGAGTAGCTTTTGGACAGTTTTCTCTCCTTTTGAAAGCACTCCCTCTGAGTTTTCTCAACACAGTTTGCCAGTTCGTTGAGCCCGCACACACGTTTTCCCAGGCACTTTCCGACCGCCTTCATTTGGTTATCAATGCCTTCTATTCCAAATGGGAGAAGAGGTACAACAGCCCCCCCAAAATGTTAATGCCTCAAAAGAAGAGATTCAAGTTACATGCTAGCTAGGCAATGTTTCACATTTGCACGCTAACGAATTTGAATAATTTAGCTTAACAGCCAAGGAAAATTATAATGAAGTTAAAACACACTGATACTGAAACTCAACTCTTGTGTTAATCATACACTTGACGGCATCCATTTTCCCCATCTACCAATTGACAATATGTCCCACCAACAGTAGCCTATGTGGTTCAACTGTCCAGGGGATAGTGTACTGTAATTGTTTTTGACATCACAATTGCAAGTCTCAAGCTGTCCACCAGGTGGTCCCAGGACAGGTCATTTCCAATGACAGCGCGGTAGTTGGGGAAACACCTGACATGTGGTTCCCATGTTCAATGCCTGTTGATGTTCACTATACTATGACATGTTCTGATGCAGAAATGGTTCCCCTCACTACAAAGGACAAATTCAGCCTCAATATGAAAACCCTTGTGGGTACCGCTGTAGGTGGGCCTGGCGGGTATCTAAATGGCATAGACAGTTCTTCATATCGTCATGTAGAGGACGTGGAGCTGAGCGGTTTAATTATAAATTGACCTAGGAAAATCCAAAGTTTCAAATCTAAGACGGTCTCGGGGATTAATGCTTGCCTAGAGCAATAACAGTAAGTATTAAGGCACTTTCCTGGGCCTACCATCGAGCTCGAGGCTACAGCCCTGAGCCAGCTGGCAAGACGTTGGATACACAAAGCTCTGAAGACTGAGGAGCTGGAAAGAGAGTAGACCTACATGATTTTGGAGCCGTACAATGCAGATTACCATGTTATGAACAAGGTGAAGTTGTTTCCCTCTTTTTGATTGTATTCAAAATGTTGTTGTTTTAAAATTCAATGTATACAATCATGAAATAAAATGTTGTGTTACATATGCACAATTTAACAGGCACTCATCTTGAAACATCTGACACTTGAAACTTGTTTTGACTAACTGCTGGCGAGCTTGCGGTAATTTGCATGGTTGAAATGCCAGAGCACAGTTTCAAGTGCTCACAGGTGTGATCCCAGGCTCTCAGCTTCACTCGACAACTGAGACAAAGCAAGGGGTTCCTGGCATGGATTTCTGCCCAATCAAAGTGCTCTCTGGGGCTCCGTGTTTGGCACATTTGGGCCGACCGGCACTCCCTCTCGTATTGTCCTCCCAGTGTGTAGGAACAATGGCGGCCTGTAAACAGGGTCCCCAGAGCCAACACAGGTCATATAGTGATTATGGAACCTGGCAGTGCAGACCTTTGTCAGGCCTCTACACATGATAATGGCTGTTTAGACTACAGGTGACATCCCAACATGTGACGTGAAGCCGTGCCCATTTTTAACCACTCTATGCATATATTGATTCTTTCCTTTTTTGTGCTCTTAGAAGCTTTATGCACAATCCTGCTCTATCCTGTCATATTTTATCTGGGAAGCTATAAAGGAAACACTTGTATGATGAGTTCATATTACTCTCTTTTAATCTTTTCTCAATCTTCTGAATCCTAGATTTACTTTAAGGTGAGATGATGCAATCTCTATGTTGATGGCCCAAGGCCCTCCTGTCTCACTGGCTGTGTAGTTTCCACAAAGCTTTTTCATTGCATTATTGCTGCCTCTGGGTAAGCCCTGAGCAAAGTGGCCCCATTCAGAAAACATAACATTTTTCTCTTATCTGGATAGAAGCTTCTATATCCTGTACTGAAATAAATTACGACTTAAAAAGCTGATGAAAATAAGTTTCCCGGAGAAGTAACCTTAATAGTAAAAACAAAGAAGCAATCCACAGAATTCAGATATCCACGACATTCAAATTAGATTATTTTGATGGGGCTACAATTGATAAGATGAGTTAGTATACATGTTAATCACACATTCTATTCATTAGTGATATTGAAATTGTCTCTCAGTCCTGATAGTTTTTCATAACAGCAACAGTAGCAAAGAGAATGCTTTAAAAAAATATATGCCATAATTATAAAGGGATAACGTATCAAACTAAAACATTCCATAATACATCATATTGAAATGAAATGGACCAAAAATTATATAGATGAATCAGATGCAGCCATTTTAGTAGTTTTTTGCCAACATGTCAGACGGTTCTCTGTGTTTTAATGTAACCTCTGTGACTAATGTCACTTTAACAGCTAATACCTACTATGTAATTACTGCCACATCCAGTCAGACGCAGAAAAAAAAGGACTGTCATCATTAGAATCACTCCAAACATACCCCAGACTTCTGTGCCTCTTCCCCAATGTGTATATGCAATAAGTCTATGTTCAGAGCAGTAAAATATAGCACTACTGTACATGGTGGGCTTTTCAATATGCAAATGTACTGTAACAATAAGAGCAAACATCAATGGAAATACATGCTTTTACATCCCTTTGCGGTACACCACCAACCCACTGAGTGATTCAACACTGGCAATGTGGAATGTACATACTAATTCCTGTACTATAGAAGGAAAATGTACTGAGTAAACTCATTGTGAATGCAGTCTTATAGGAACTGCAGGTGCTTTCAAAGCCTTTTAGCACGTCTCTGAAAACCTTTTCAAGTATGTCTCTCTTTGCCAAGGCACACTTTTTAAATTAGGACTTTTTTTTTCTAGGAGGGGGAAGCGACTGTCATTTTTCCAAAGGGCCATATCTGGGCTGCCTGCTATGATGTCTGTTTCTTTCCACAATCAGCCTTTACATTCTAAAGAGGCGATGTAATGAGAAAAGTGCATAGGCCTCCTGTCTCTTGGGAGTGGGAATAAATACATTGAATACTCTAATTAGCTTTTCTCCATCCTCCTCACTGAGGCTTTTCGAGAGAGTATCTGTATTATCTGATAACTTAAATTTTTTTGAAGTAAGTTCAAACTTGACACTATATACGTAAATGGATTCACATTTAGAGATTACACTTTTGTTTGAGTCTAATCGGGGTACTAATTTCTCGATTTGAGATTCCTGTTGTTTTTTCTACACCTATTATTATTTGACTTAATACTAATATGACATTGTTTTGTGGTAAATTTAACACTAGATTGCATTGTCTAACAGATATCCATACAGACAGGTGGAAATAAGAAGCAAACTTGATCCATGGTATGTCCAGATCCAATGGAGTTATGATGATGATACTGTGTATCCACAAACTAGCCAGTAGTTAGTTATAAAAGGGAAGGAATGTGGCAAGAGACATGTAACTGCCAAAATAATGGAAACACTTCAGTCAATGGAGGATACAAAGTACAGTGCCTTGCGAAAGTATTCGGCCCCCTTGAACTTTGCGACCTTTTGCCACATTTCAGGCTTCAAACATAAAGATATAAAACTGTATTTTTTTGTGAAGAATCAACAACAAGTGGGACACAATCATGAAGTGGAACGACATTTATTGGATATTTGAAACTGTTTTAACAAATCAAAAACTGAAAAATTGGGCGTGCAAAATTATTCAGCCCCTTTACTTTCAGTGCAGCAAACTCTCTCCAGAAGTTCAGTGAGGATCTCTGAATGATCCAATGTTGACCTAAATGACTAATGATGATAAATACAATCCACCTGTGTGTAATCAAGTCTCCGTATAAATGCTTTAAACATCCCAAGGAGCACTGTGCAAGCGATAATATTGAAATGGAAGGAGTATCAGACCACTGCAAATCTACAAAGACCTGGCCGTCCCTCTAAACTTTCAGCTCATACAAGGAGAAGACTGATCAGAGATGCAGCCAAGAGGCCCATGATCACTCTGGATGAACTGCAGAGATCTACAGCTGAGGTGGGAGACTCTCTCCATAGGACAACAATCAGTCGTATATTGCACAAATCTGGCCTTCATGGAAGAGTGGCAAGAAGAAAGCCATTTCTTAAAGATATCCATAAAAAGTGTTGTTTAAAGTTTGCCACAAGCCACCTGGGAGACACACCAAACATGTGGAAGAAGGTGCTCTGGTCAGATGAAACCAAAATTGAACTTTTTGGCAACAATGCAAGACGTTATGTTTGGCGTAAAAGCAACACAGCTCATCACACTGAACACACCATCCCCACTGTGAAACATGGTGGTGGCAGCATCATGGTTTGGGCCTGCTTTTCTTCAGCAGGGACAGGGAAGATGGTTAAAATTGATGGGAAGATGGATGGAGCCAAATACAGGACCATTCTGGAAGAAAACCTGATGGAGTCTGCAAAAGACCTGAGACTGGGACGGAGATTTGTCTTCCAACAAGACAATGATCCAAAACATAAAGCAAAATCTACAATGGAATGGTTCAAAAATAAACATATCCAGGTGTTAGAATGGCCAAGTCAAAGTCCAGACCTGAATCCAATCGAGAATCTGTGGAAAGAACTGAAAACTGCTGTTCACAAATGCTCTCCATCCAACCTCACTGAGCTCGAGCTGTTTTGCAAGGAGGAATGGGAAAAAAATTCAGTCTCTCGACGTGCAAAACTGATAGAGACATACCCTAAGCGACTTACAGCTGTAATCGCAGCAAAAGGTGGCACTACAAAGTATTAACTTAAGGGGGCTGAATTATTTTGCACGCCCAATTTTTCAGTTTTTGATTTGTTAAAAAAGTTTGAAATATCCAATAAATGTCGTTCCACTTCATGATTGTGTCCCACTTGTTGTTGATTCTTCACAAAAAAATACAGTTTTATATCTTTATGTTTGAAGCCTGAAATGTGGCAAAAGGTCGCAAAGTTCAAGGGGGCCGAATACTTTCGCAAGGCACTGTATATTGAAAGCAGGTGCTTCCACACAGGTGCAATTCCTGAGTTAATTAAACAATTAACATTCTGTCATGCTTAGGGTGATGTACAAGAATGAATGGCAGGCAATTATTTTGGCTATTACTTTGCTTCCATGGTGATACCCCCATAGGATGAGAATGCCCTCATCCACGGGGCACAAGTGGTAACTAAACGGTTTGATGAACATGAAAACGATGTAAACCATATGCCATGGCCGTAACAGTCACCAGATCTCAACTCAACTGAACACTTATGGGTGATTTTGGAGCGGTGCCTGAGACAGCGTTTGCCACCACCATCAAATTATGGAATTTCTCATGGAAGAATGATATCGCATTCCTCCAATAGAGTTACAGACGCTTGTAGAATCTATGCCAAGGTGCATTGAAGATGTTCTGGCTCGTGGTGGCCCAACGCCGTATTAAGACACTTTATGTTGGTGTTTCCTTTATTTTGGCAGTTACCTATATGTAGCAACACTGCCTAAAGTGAAAGGGTAAAGACAATGACATAAAGTAAACTCAGCCTTAGCTCCATTTTGGATTGCTTTATGCTTTTCTATTAAGCTGCACAGTCGTTTATTGCTAGTGGATGTTATGTTACATTCCTATCTGGGCAAAGCTAGGAACAGCAATGGCAGGTCAAGCATAAGGTGCCCTTGCTAAGCAATATTCTAAAATTACAGTTCTTATACTGCCTCTGGCCCTCTGCCTGGACCAGGCTATTGTCCCTGCCATACAGCAGCAGTGACATTAAATAACAAGTAAACTAATTATTTTGCAGAGGAGCGAACGAGTGAAATTAATCTAAGGTGCCAGTCTGCTTTGTACCCATGCACTCCACTGATGACATTCTGCATGCTGAAAGGGTTCGAGAGAGGCCGGTTTCATTCTTACATCCTTGGAGTTTCTGGGACACAATGGCTTTTGGGCGATGCATGTCGATAGATGAAATGAGAAGATGATAATTCCCGTTTCCATTTCTATATTAGAGGATCACATTCGGCATTCATCTTTGTTTACCGGAGACTGCCTCGGCCTCATGCATATTTAATGATGTGTCGGACTCAGGCAAGCCACTGAAGCCTTTATTAGATAGATGGATGTTTTATTCAATTCAAGGCAGATATGAAAAAGTACAAAACCCAAATAGGAAAAAAAAATACAGCTACAGAATCAATTTGGGGCGGTTATGAACAATTGTCACATGCTGATGATTTTCAAGCTGAAGATTTTTTCCACTGAACAAATCTTATTGTATAAAAACTTCTGGGTCTGTATTCAGAAATTGTCTCAGATTAAGAGTGCTGATTTAGGATCAGTTCGGCCTTTTATATCATAATGAATGAACGGGGGGACCTGATCCTAGGTCAGCACTCCTGCACTGATATGCTTTATGAATATGGGGCCCTGGTCTTAGAATCTCAATATGATATTATCTTACTCCTTGAGAATAATCTGGCTAACTAACACGGGTTAATACTAACTGTGGGTTGGTAAACTGAATAGCAAAATCCCTATCTATGGCATCTGACTGTTTGAAGGAATGGACCACTCGCTAGTTATCCATTAAGGTTGATTAGTCGATTAGAACAGAGTGAACGCTCTCTTTAAAAGGTATTTTGCACATTTGCATCGACCCATTCCCCTTTGAACAGGCCCAGCGGGACATCTGGAGAAAGCACAAATTAGCGAATGGGAGCAGTAATTTGAACATGTTTGTGCCTGCATGAAATGAGTCAGGTGTTTGCACTGCATGGGGTATGTCAATGTTTCTCTTTCGTTCTGTCTATTTTTCTCTCCCTACCTCCCTCCCATTATCTGTCTATCACTATGTGTGTGTGTGTGTGTGTGTGTGTGTGTTTGTGTGTGATCGCTCGTGTGCGTATGGATGTGTGGGGAGTTCATTTCATACCATATAATGAACCCCAACAGCATCAATGCCTTGCAAACTCCTTCATACATCATTCCCAACACACCTTTCAGACAGAAAAGTTTCAGACAGAAAACTGTCCAGTCATCTCATTGTTCCAGCCGTTACCCCGTAGCAAACAATCATGACATTGGAACATTGAAATCAATTCTAATCTACAGTATGTATCTACATAATGTAGAATCATCCATGAAAGTCCCTGCGACCATAATGAAGATGATATGTTTGCTACCTCGTTATTGCAGAAAGGAAAGGAAAGGCAGAACTAGGGCATTCCCGAAGACGTAGCTAGCATATGACTGGAGGACAGTCTGCAGAAAAGATGAAGCTTCGACTGAATGTCTTGATCATATCCCTCTGGGCGAGCAGGAAAACAGCCTTCGTTCCCTGTATCTGCCATCAAAGACCCTGTTACGTACCAGTGCTGCTTTTGCTATTAAAAACATGCAACGGAGTTATTTTGTGCAAAAAACATCCATTGCAATTATGGACTATGAAATGACGCACATCGTATATGTTTCATTAGAAATGCGTACTGATCAGTATGACATCAATCCGGCGAATAATGGCTGAATCTTTTCATGAAGCTTTGAGCACATCTTGATCTAATCTACTGAACTCAATTCTGCTTCTGACATTTGGGAACAACAAATCATTAGTACAGTGAGACAGAATCTCTTTCTGATGCTTACACACACTCTGTCTGTCTCTCTCTCTCGCGCTCACTCTCTCTGTGTTGTCAGCTCAGTATTGCTTATGTTTGTCCCAGCTCACTCCCTGTCCTAGTAATTACCTCTTCACTCTGATCCCTTAATGCTGGAGAGTGGGCCTTGCCTCCTCTGGGGCTCCCTGTGCTAGATAAATAACTATGAGTTAGAAATTGATTAGCCACCAGTTAAATATTGGGTATTAAACTTTTTATAAGAGTCCATGACCTGAGAGGAGTGTACGGAATATGGCTTTAGCTCATCATAGATTGACAGCATGTTACTAAGCCATATGGATATACAGTGTAGCATAGTACGGAGTACTGTTTGTGCCAACTCAGGTCATTTTCCGGGTAGTAATTGCATTTGGGAGAAAAATCAATAATTTTTGCTCTTTTTATTTTTTCTTCTCGAAATCACAGTTGAATGATTTGTGGCATTACAAGGGGTAGTGAAGGCAATAGTCGGCTTCTTCTTTTAAGGGGTTTTACGGTAGTTTGAGGGAAGGTATGGCAGAAAGAGTATCTGGTTACCACGTCTCATCAAAGAGATCACATTTGTTTTCTGACAAAGGCAATGAGGCCGATATGTAAAGCTTATTAAAGAGCAGTGATTCTATCAAGAGCAGTGTGCAGGTTTCTTCTTTTTGCAAATTTTATTCAACTGTTACCATGCACCTGCAAAAAAGATAGCTCATATGTGCGAATGCGTTTTGAATTTTGTGAGATAGCAAAATAGAATTTCTACAATCAAGACAGGATAACCAAATTGCTTCAGAAGACAAACCAAATTTCTTGTAGTTACATTTTTCTCTACTATTACTTTCTAGCATGTCAAACTAGCTTATTGTTTAGCTAAGTAGTTAGCTAGCTACTGTAGCTACGTAGCTAGCTGGTTGATGTTTTCCTTTTGAAACCAAGGCAGAGGAACGCAACATTCACTTCCACAAATGCAGTTAACTATCAAGGCACAAGGCGAGACCCACATGCAGACACAGGAGGCAGATGGTTGGAGTCTTATAATGTTTATTAATCCAAAGGGGTAAGCAAGTGAATGGTCGTGGACAGCCAAAAAGGTCAAAACCAGATCAGAGTCCAGGAGGTACAGAGTGGCAGACAGGCTCATGGTCAAGGTAGGCAGAATGGTCAGGCAGGTGGGAACAATGTCCAGAAACAGGCAAGGGTCAAAACTGGGAGGACTAGAAAAAGGAGAATGCAAAAAGCAGGAGAACAGGAAAACCTCTTGTTGACTTGGAAACATATAAGACAAACTGGCACAGAGAGACAGGACACACAGGGATGAATACACTGGGGAAAATAAGCGACACCTGGAGGAGGTGGAGACAATCACAAGGACAGGTGAAACAGATCAGGGTGTGACAGTTAATAAACATTGATATCAATAATGAAGGAAGCCGTTTTAAAGACCCTGAATTTTTCACTTAATTTTTAAGGGGGTAATTTACCTTAATGTTGTGCAACCTACTAAAAGCTAAGGAAAATGTAAGGGAAAGATATGGAGGTTAAGTTAACATGATTATAATATCCCATCACTGTTTGCAAAAATGGGACAAGCTATGCTAGTTAGTAACGATTCTGGTAGTTAGCAACGATTCTGGTAGTCAGCAATGGCACTGTTCCCATATTTGTGATGACATTTTCTTACAAGGGGAACTGCCTCCCAGAACAAACGTATCTTGTTATAAACAACCTGTGAATCGATATGAGTCAGAAACATTAATTCTAGTGCCTACAAAGTATAAATATGATAAATTTTGTCCAAATCTCAGCATCGTCCAAAACGAGATTTGGAAGTTAGTGCGTCACGACGGGTATGGATGGGTTGCGTATGGATTACTTACAAGCCCAATTATTCCAATGATGTCCCCAATTGCCTAAAGACAACAAGGTGTGGTCCGCCTCCAGCTGCCATATGTTGTATACATATTGTCAAGTCTGCAACGCATGCACACTTGCTCAGCATAGGAGTGAAAAAGGGCTTCCATAAAGTTGGTGCATTAAAACAAGGAGGACGCACAAGACATTCTCCAAACACCCCACAGGACCGACATCCCCGTTATTTGCAAGAGGAAGCAACACAGGTACAGAAGACAAAGAGCTGGATGCCTGGTCAGGACCCAGAGAAGGCGAGTGGGAAAGCTGCCGTTACCGTCAATACTACTCACCAATGTGCAATCATTGGACAATAAATTAGACAAGGTACGATCACGAATATCCTACCAACGGGACATCAAATACTGTTTCACGGAATCGTGGCTGAATGACGACATGGATATTCAGCTAGCGGGATATATGCTGCACCGGCAAGATGGAACAGACGAGGGGGGGTGGTCTGTGCATATTTGTAAACAACAGCTGGTGCACGAAATCTAAGAAAGTTTCTAGATTTTGCTGACCTGAAGTAGAGTATATTGTGAAAAATTCCAGGCCACACTTCTTGCCTAGAGAGGTTTCAGCTATACTTTTCGTGGCTGTTTATTTACCACCGTAGACAGATGCTGGCACTAAGACCACACTCAGTCAGCTGAATAAGGAAATAAGCAAACAGGAAACCACTCACCCAGAGGCGGCGTTCCTAGTGGCCGGAGACTTTAATGCAGGGAAACTTAAATTAGTTCTACCAAATTTCTACCAACATGTTAAACGTGCAACCAGAGGGAAAAAAATTCTAGATCACCTGTACTCCACACACAGAGATGCGTACAAAGCTCTCACTCGCCCTCCAATTGGTACATTCAACCAAAACTCTATCCTCCTGATTCCTGCTTACAAGCCAAAATTAAAGCAGGAAGCACCAGTGACTCGGTCTATAAAAAAGTGGTCAGATGAAGCAGATGCTAAACTACAGGACTGTTTTGCTATCACAGACTGGAACTTGTTCCGGGATTCTTCCGATGGCATTGAGGAGTACACCACATCAGTCACTGGCTTTATCAATAAGTGCATTGAGGATGTCGTCCCCACAGTGACTGTACGTACATACCCCAAACAGAAGCCATGAACTACAGGCAACATTCGCACTGAGCTAATGGGTAGAGCTGCCGCTTTCAAGGTGCGGAACTCTAACCCGGAAGCTTACAAGAAATCCCGCTATGCCCTGCGACGAACCATCAAACAGGCAAAGCGTCAATACAGGGCTAAGATTGAATCATACTACACCGGCGCCGATGCTCGTCTTATGTGGCAGGGCTTGCAAACAATTACAGACTACAAAGGGAAGCACAGCCGCGAGCTGCCCAGTGAAACAAGCCCACCAGATGAGCTAAATCACTTCTATGCTCGCTTCGAGGCAAGCAACACTGAGGCATGCATGAGAGCATCAGCTGTTCCGGACTACTGTGTGATCACGCTCTCCATAGCCAACGTGAGTAAGACTTTTAAACAGGTCAACATACACAACGCTGCGGGGCCAGATGGATTACCAGGATGTGTGCTCCGAGCATGTGCTGATTCACTGGCAGGTGTCTTCACTGACATTTTCAACATGTCCCTGATTGAGTCTGTAATACCAACATGTTTCACGTAGACCACAATAGTCCCTGTTCCCAAGAACACAAAGGTAACCTGCCTAAATGTCTACAGACCCGTAGCACTCATGTCCGTAGCCATGAAGTGCTTTGAAAGGTTGGAAATGGCTCATATCAACACCATTATCCCAGAAACCATAGACCCACTCCAATTTGCATACCGCCCAAACAGATCCACAGATGATGCAATCTCTATTGCACTCCACACTGCCCTTTCCCACCTGGACAAAAGGAACACTTAGGTGAGAATGCTATTCATTAACTACAACTCAGCGTTCACACCATAGTACCCTCAAAGCTCATCACTAAGCTAAGGATCCTGGGATGAAACACCTCCCTCTGCAACTGGATCCTGGACTTCCTGACAGGCTGCCCCCAGGTGGTGTAGGGTAGGTAGCAACACGTCTGCCACGCTGATCCTCAACACTGGAGCTCCCCAGGGGTGCGTGCTCAGTCCCCTCCTGTACTCCCTGTTCACCCATGACTGCATGGCCAGGCACGACTCCAACGCCATCATTAAGTATGCATACGACACAACAGTGGAAGGCCTGAACACCGACAACAACAAAACAGCCTATAGGGAGGAGATCAGAGACCTGGCCGGGTGGTGCCAGAATAACAACCTATCCCTCAAAGTAACCAAGACTAAAGAGATGATTGTGGACTACAGGAAAAGGAGGACTGAGCACGC
The DNA here is from genome assembly GCF_013265735.2 of Oncorhynchus mykiss. Taxonomy (NCBI): domain Eukaryota; kingdom Metazoa; phylum Chordata; class Actinopteri; order Salmoniformes; family Salmonidae; genus Oncorhynchus; species Oncorhynchus mykiss. Next base: position 21,856,301 of record NC_048582.1, read on the forward strand.
CCCCATTCTCGTCGAAGGGGCTGTAGTGGAGCAGGTTGAGAGCTTCAAGTTCCTTGGTGTCCACATCAACAACAAACTAGAATGGTATTAACACACCAAGACAGTCGTGAAGAGGGCACGACAAAGCCTATTCCCCCTCAGGAAACTAAAAAGATTTGGCATGGGTCCTGAGATCCTCAAAAGGTTCTTCAGCTGCAACACCGAGAGCATGGTTACATCACTGCCTGGTACGGCAATTGCCTGGCCTCTGACCGCAAGGCACTACAGGGGGTGGTGCATACGGCCCAGTACATCACTGGGGCTAAGCTGCCTAACACCCAGGACCTGGCTACCAAGACTATTAAGACTATGGCATTGTGTGCCACCCCCTACCCCCAACCCCTCTTTTTACGCTGTTGTTACTCTCTGTTTATCATATATGCATAGTCAGTTTAACTTTACAATTATGTGCATACTACCTCAGTTGGACCGACCAACCAGTGCTCCCGCATATTGGCTAACCGGGCTATCTGCATTGTGTACCGCCACCCACCACCCGCCAACCCCTCTTTTACGCTACTGCTACTCTCTGTTCATCATATATGCATAGTCACTTTAACCATATCTACGTGTACATACTACCTCAATCAGCCTGACTAAGCAGTGTCTGTACAGTGCCTTGCGAAAGTATTCGCCCCCCTTGAACTTTGCGACCTTTTGCCACATTTCAGGCTTCAAACATAAAGATATAAAACTGTATTTTTTTGTGAAGAATCAACAACAAGTGTGACACAATCATGAAGTGGAACGACATTTATTGGATATTTCAAACTTTTTTAACAAATCAAAAACTGAAAAATTGGGCGTGCAAAATTATTCAGCCCCCTTAAGTTAATACTTTGTAGCACCACCTTTTGCTGCGATTACAGCTGTAAGTCGCTTGGGGTATGTCTCTATCAGTTTTGCACATCAAGAGACTGAAATTTTTCCCATTCCTCCTTGCAAAACAGCTCGAGCTCAGTGAGGTTGGATGGAGAGCATTTGTGAACAGCAGTTTTCAGTTCTTTCCACAGATTCTCGATTGGATTCAGGTCTGGACTTTGACTTGGCCATTCTAACACCTGGATATGTTTATTTTTGAACCATTCCATTGTAGATTTTGCTTTATGTTTTGGATCATTGTCTTGTTGGAAGACAAATCTCCGTCCCAGTCTCAGGTCTTTTGCAGACTCCATCAGGTTTTCTTCCAGAATGGTCCTGTATTTGGCTCCATCCATCTTCCCATCAATGTTAACCATCTTCCCTGTCCCTGCTGAAGAAAAGCAGGCCCAAACCATGATGCTGCCACCACCATGTTTCACAGTGGGGATGGTGTGTTCAGTGTGATGAGCTGTGTTGCTTTTATGGATATCTTTAAGAAATGGCTTTCTTCTTGCCACTCTTCCATGAAGGCCAGATTTGTGCAATATACGACTGATTGTTGTCCTATGGAGAGAGTCTCCCACCTCAGCTGTAGATCTCTGCAGTTCATCCAGAGTGATCATGGGCCTCTTGGCTGCATCTCTGATCAGTCTTCTCCTTGTATGAGCTGAAAGTTTAGAGGGACGGCCAGGTCTTTGTAGATTTGCAGTGGTCTGATACTCCTTCTATTTCAATATTATCGCTTGCACAGTGCATCTTGGGATGTTTAAAGCTTGGGAAATCTTTTTGTATCCAAATCTGGCTTTAAACTTCTTCACAACAGTATCTCGGACCTGCCTGGTGTGTTCCTTGTTCTTCATGATGCTCTCTGCGCTTTTAACGGACCTCTGAGACTATCACAGTGCAGGTGCATTTATACGGAGACTTGATTACACACAGGTGGATTGTATTTATCATCATTAGTCATTTAGGTCAACATTGGATCATTCAGAGATCCTCACTGAACTTCTGGAGAGAGTTTGCTGCACTGAAAGTAAAGGGGCTGAATAATTTTGCACGCCCAATTTTTCAGTTTTTGATTTGTTAAAAAAGTTTTAAATATCCAATAAATGTTGTTCCACTTCATGATTGTGTCCCACTTGTTGTTGATTCTTCACAAAAAATACAGTTTTACATCTTTATGTTTGAAGCCTGAAATGTGGCAAAAGGTCGCAAAGTTCAAGGGGGCCGAATACTTTTGCAAGGTACTGTATGTAGTCTTGCTACTTTTAAAGCCTCGCTACTGTATATAGCTTGTCTTTTTACTGTTGTTTTATTTATTTCTTCACTTAATATTTTTTTGAACTATTGGTTAGAGCCTGTAAGTAAGCATTTCACTTTAAGGTCTGTAAGGTCCTACACCTGTTGTATTTGGCGCACGCGACAAATCAACTTTGATTTGATTTTAAATAATATTGTGCAAGATGGCAAGGAATGGATTACATACAACTAACGTATGACATGATGTGACTGAGGTGTGGTGAGTAGCTAGCTATGATACTGTGATCCTGTGGTGTAACTAGCTAAATACATAGCCTCTCCCTAATGTGTGATGTAACGTCTTAGAGAGAAAGATTTGCATAGGTAATGTTGCACCTGACAATAAGGATTGATTGTTATCCAGCTTGCTATCGATAGGTAATGTTTCAACTCAAACGGGATCACTAATAAGATCCCTGCTAGATAACTTTTTGGCACTTTCTCTCGTTAACTCAGGCCCTGGCGCCATTCTGCCTTCATTGTAATGGACCTGGGAGTCATGATCAAGGGCTAGGTTAGAACTAGCTAGCTAGCATTCTGGGGCTTCGTCTGCTACTAGTGCTAAAACAACATTTCAGTTCTCATACAAGTCTATTGTGTATTTTCTAGGGAAAAAAATGATTAAATATGGCACTTGTCTAGCCTGAGTGCCAGTTTCTTTAGCTAACATGCTACAAATATGTGTCAGCAAGCATTCTGCAACACAACTTTACACAGCTGGTTTTATAGTTATGGCGTCCGAGTCACTGACCTGAATCTATTCTGTAATTACAGTCACTCTATTAGTATAATTACTTCCAAATTAGAGATGTAATTTTTCTCACTATTGGTTTATTGAGTGACTACATTACTCCATTCATAGGCTACTTACAAAGACCCTGTGTATTCCTTAAACTTGTCTTACATGGGACACCATACGAAGGGATGACGACTAACATGTACCACCAGACAAATTGCTGATGGGTATAGTATCTGTTTCGGCTGTAATTGACAATAGAAGACAAATGACAAGAATAATATTTGCACATCTACAGTATTATGTGAAGGTTTGTTTATTCTATATGAAACTGTTATACTTCAAAGTTATCAAAACACGTTGTTTAGAATATCTACATAAGGTAAGAAATTGCACTCTTCTCATATTACTCTGTAAGCTACTGACCGATGAACAGCTTCCTCCTGGACGTAGCTTGGTCAGTAGCTACGGGTGGTATGAGAAGAGTGCCATCTTCCTGCATCTTACATCTGCCTGTATTTATTTGAACTCTGCCTGCTGGACCAATGGGTTGAGGCAAACTCTGTCATATCCAGGATGGAGTGTCATGCACTACACACCTCCTGCCATCTGACATCACCTGTCCATAACCTGTAATACATTACATAGATGGAAGGGACTTCATCACCCACTGGTGACTTGAAGACAGAACCTCACATCACCCAAGAGAGATGTGCATGTCAATGTGTGGTTAGACAGCCAAATCCTTAGACTAGATCATAAAACATAGAATAGAATGCCATGCCATGCCAGTTCTGGGACAGCTGAGGTTGTACCAGTGCTCCTTGTTATTTACATTTGCTAGGTAAAGTGAAGGCATACTGTCTTTACAAGCAAATCAATATAACAGTGTTATATAACACTCTTTTGTCTTTGTAACACACCCATCATTTTTTTCTGTTGATGAATGTAACTACACTCAAGCTGGCCTTGTTTGTGCTATGTCCACACGTAGCCTGGATCTGTAGGGATATTAGTTCTGGGATTTGTCCCCCAGGTAAGATCTAACAGTGGATAAGATGAGACAGAACTAGACAGTTATAGAATATTGTGTTGACAGCTGAGCTGACTGAAGACCGGGCATTCAACTAGCAGTTGTTGATCTTAGTTTCTATGGTAACATGTTTTAACATGACCTGACACAACTTCAAGTTGCAAGCTACTATTGTCGCAAGGTATTGTTGAACAAGTGTCTCATGAAACACATTCCAGACACTGGTACTTCTAGCTGTCTTGGCATAACTGATTTGAAAGAGAAATATAATCTAGCTAGATAGGGTAGCCAACTGTAGCTATGCTAGCCAGCTGCTGTCAGGTTGGCTAAACACAAGTTCAGGGCAGGCTTTAGCCTACACATAGATCTGAATTAGCATCTTGAGATGGCGAGTCAGTCAGGAGGGGAGAAGTCCACAACTTCATCTTCCTTAGATAAGTTAGCTTAGCTTACCTCACTGTTACGAAGTTACTCATTACTGTCCTTGTTTGTTTGTTGTGATTGAATGGCAAAGACACAAACAAAAAACACCCACATTAAACCATACCCCAAAGACAACTATATATAGCCGCTGCATTTCTTAAATGAGTGTCGGAAGAAACACATGCGGAATAGGTGAGTGCAGTTCAACTTTAACCTGTATATTTTTGACCTAGGATACAAGCATATACTAATTATAGCACCACCATGTGGTGGATCTAGGTATATTTTAGGCAGGGCCATAGCTGTACCTCATTAAAAAAATATATTTTTATAAAAAAATATGAGTACTGTTTTTTTTCATGTCGGAACTCAACTTACTCTTGAGAGGTAGAATACACAAGGTAACATTTCGAAATGTGCTTGTGCATCAGTAGTTTTCCTCTTGTTAGTGGCTTCATGCCCCTTAACTTATTACACATTTTGTTGTTACAACCTGAATTCAAAATCGATTAAATATAGCTTTTCTCACCCATCTACACAACATACCCATAATGACAAAGTGAAAACATATTAACATAAACATAAACAACATAAACATAACATAAACAATATTTTTTCCAAATGTATTGAAAATGAAATAATGAAATATCTAATTTACCTAAGTATTCACACCCCTGTTTATTAAAAATCAGCAAAATTGATTATTGATCAATGCTAGACAACTATTTTTAGGTCTTAGGTCTTACCATAGATTTTCAAGTAGATTTAAGTCAAAACTGTAACTCTGCCACTCAGGAACATGCAGTGTCTTCTTGGTATGCAACTGCACTGTAAATTTGGCCTTGTGTTTTAGGTTATTGTCCTGCTGAAAGGTGAGTTAATGTCCCAGTGTCTGGTAGAAAGCAGGCTGAACCAGCTTTTCTTTTAGGATTTTGCTTGTGCTTAGCTCCATTCTGTATCTTTTTATCCTGAAAAACTCCTCAGTCCTTAATAATTACAAGCATACCCATAAGATGATGCAGCCTACACTATGCTTGAAAATGTCAGTGTGGTACTCAGTAATGTATTGGATTTTCCCCAAACAGAACACTTTGTATTCAGGACAAAAAGTTGATTGCTTTTCCACATTTTTTGCAGTCTTACTTTAGTTTCTTGTTGCAAAAAGGATGCATGTTTTGGAATATTTTTATTCTGGACAAGCTTCCTTCTTTTCACTCTGTAATTTAGGTTAGTATTGTGGAGTAACTACAATACAATGTTGTTGATCCATCCTCAGTTTTCTCTAAGCACAGCCATTGAACTCTGTAACTGTTTTAAAGTCACCATTGGCCTCATGGTGAAATCCCTGAGCGGTTTACTTCCTCTCAGGAAACTGAGTTATGAAGTATAACTGTATCTTTGAAGTAACTGGGTGTATTGATACACCATCTAAAGCAGGGCTCTCCAACCCTGTTCCTGGAGAGCTACCCTCCTGTAGGTTTTCAATCCAACCCCTGTTGTAACTGACCTGATTCGGCTTATCAACCAGCTAATTATTAGAATCAGGTGCAATAATTATGGTTGCCGCGAAAACCTGCAGGATGGTAACTCTCCAGGAACTGGGTTGGAGAGCCCTGATTTAAAGTGTAATTAATAACCTCAAAGGGATATTTAATGTCTGTTTTTTTATCTACCAAAAGGTGTCCTTCTTTGCGATGCATTGGAAAACCTTCTTGGTCTTTATGGTTGAATCCATTGCTCGACTGAGTGACCTTACAGATACTTGTATGTGTGGGGGTACAGAGATGAGGTAGTCATTCAAAAATCATGACGAGTTTCAGAAGAAAAGTATTTGTTTCTGGCCATTTTTAGCCTGTAATCGAACCCACAAATGCTGACGCTTCGGATACTCAAATAGTCTCAAGAAGGCCAGTTTTATTGCTTCTTTAATCAGAATAACAGTTTTCAGCTGTGCTAACATAATTGCAAAAGGGTTTTCTAATGATCAATTTGCCTTTTAAAATTATAAACTTGGATTAGCTAACACAACGTGCCATTGGAACACAGGAGTGATGGTTGCTGATAACGGGCCTCTGTACACCTATGTAGATATTCCATAAAAAAATCTGCCATTTCCAGCTACAATAGTCATTTACAACATTAACAATGTCTACACTGTATTTCTGATCAAGTTGGTGTAATTTTAATGGACAAAAAGGTGCTTTTCTTTTAAAAACAAGGACATTTCTAAGTGACCCCAAACTTTTGAACGGTAGTGTATATCAGAAAAACATATTCCCAATTGACAGGGTTGGGGAGTAACTGATTGCATGTAAACCGTTAATGTTACCAGAAAAATATTGTACAGGTAATTTTGAAAAACTAGATGATAACTTCTTGCATTACTTATAAATTCAGAAAGGATGTTTGCAAAAAATACATTGACAGCTTTCTGTTTTCTCAATGACATTAAATCTAGCATTGAAAAAAATGCGCAAGTTTAAATTGGTCTGACCACAAGTCAGAGACCACTATGATGACACACCAAAAGTGTTTGATGGATCCTTTTTTTGTTTTTACCTTTATTTAACTAGGCAAGTCAATTAAGAACAAATTAACATTCACGGTGACTTTACAACATCTTCTAATGCCTCTTAAATGTAAAGTAATCTAAAAGTGACTGAAAGGAATCAGATTTCATTACCGAGTTTCGGTAGTCCAAAGTTACATTACTGATTACAATTTTAGAAAGGTATTTAGGAACTGCAATGGATTTCATTAAGAAAGTGACCTACTCAACCCTGCCAATTGATAGCCAACATGGTTGTTAACAATTAAATAAAACCAATCCCGTAATCCGATAATGTTGCCCTAAAGCTGCATCGTGATTTAAATAAATGTTTGCACCCATTCAATTTAAATCTTGATGACAGACAGCGAAGGGGGTAGATTCTAGAATGTCAACAAAAAGTGTATGACTACACCCCTTTGAGGAGGGGATCAAGTCCATATCTTGTCTCCAGTTAGCACAATGAATGGCTCTTGGCCCATCCACAGAGGAACAGAGCGACGAGGGCCTGTATGACTACTGGTAAGAACAAATCAAAAATTAGGATATACGATTAAATTCAAAGAAACCCATTGTATTCCACAACACTTCTGGTAGCTACTCATCCCAATGCAAGGTGTCACATTTTCCTGGATTTCAATGGGTTGCTTTAGCATTAGTTAGCCTAGCACGAGGACGAAAAAGGCAGTTTAATAGAAAACTAGCAGTATTTTAATGAGCTTGATTGATCAATTTGGATAGTGGAATAATTAGGAGTACAACGACATCTTCCATTCCTGGATTGAAGTACGTTTTCGAGCCATATCCTGCGCCGGCTCCTCGGTGCCCAAATACGGCAGCTGTGCGTTCTGACCTGAAAGGTTCAGATTGTCTATGTTATTTGCTGCAGAATCTCAGGTCGGAACAGTTCTGGCTGCTATGAGATGCAAAAAAAAGATGTGACTTTCTTTTGTATCTATGACATTCACAGGCTGAGCAGATTTTGACAGTACACTATATACACTGAGTACACCAAACATTAGGAAAACCTTATTATGACCCCCTCCCACCCTCCATTTTGCCCTCAGAACAGCTTAAATTTGTCTGGTCCATGTTGACTCCAATGCTTTCCACAGTTGTGTCAAGTTGTCTGGATGTTAATTGAGGTGGATTTAATCATCAATATGGATCCTAGCTTTCACTTGGATTCACCTGGTCAGTCTACGTCATGGAAAGAGCAGGTGTTCTTAATGTTTTGTATACTCAGTGTATAGTATTGTACCACAGTACTGTACAGTAGCTGAGTGGATTTAGAATAAAGTGAGTCTGTTCTCAGAGCTGTTTATGTGCTCGTCAGCAGGAATGCAGTAAATGCGCAGACATCCGTAGAAACAGGTCCTAGAACAGACAGACATGGCTGTCACGTGGCTCCAGCCCTGGGGGAGTCATCTGCCACCGCCTCCTAAATCTGCAGCATCACCACTCAGAAGGTAAGGTTCCCATTTCCCCGCCTCCCTGAGCTGTTCCTCAAGTTCTGTGGCAGAGAAAATGCAATTACCTGTCCCCTGTAAATGTCTGGTGTGTTACAGAATCTGCTAGTAATGAATTATGGATGCCAACCATCATGCAATAATTTAGAATCATGAAGATTTGATATAGCATTTACATACCTAAAAATATGAACAAAACATTAGACAATTGAAACGATTTTACTAAGTTTCAGTTTATATAAGGAAATCAGTCATTCATTAGGCCCACATATATGGATTGTGCAGTGGTAGTAGTGCAGACATGCGTGGGTCTGAGAGGGCATAGGCCCACCCACTTGGGAGCCAGGGACAGCCAATGAGAATGAGTTTTTCCCCACAAAAGGGCTTTATTACAGACATAAATACTCCTCAGTTTCATCAGCTGTCCGGGTGGCTGGTCTCAGATGATCCCACTGGTGAAGAAGACAGCTGTGGAGGTCCTGGGCTGGCTTAGTTACACATGGTCTGCGGTTGTGAGGCCGCTTGGACGTACAGCCAAATTCTCTAAAATGATGTTGGAGGTGGCTTATGGTAGAGAAATAAACATTTAATTATCTGGCAACAGCTCTGTTGGTAATCCTGCAGTCAGCATGTCAATTGCACGCTCCCTCAAAACTAGAGACATCAGTGGCAGTGGTCTAAGGCACTGCATCGCAGTGCTAGCTGTGCCACCAGAGACTCTGGGTTCAAACCCAGGCTCTGTCGCAGGAGGTCCATGGGGCGACGCACAATTGGCCTAGCATCGTCCGGGTTAGGGAGGGTTTGGCCGGTAGGGATATCCTTGTCTCATCGCGCACTAGAGACTCCTGTGGCGGGCCGGGCGCAGTGCATGCTGATCAGGTCGCTAGGTGTATGGTGTTTCCTCTGACACATTGGTGCGGCTGGCTTCCGGGTTGGATGCGAGCTGTGTTAAGAAGCAGTGTGGTTGGGTTGTGTTTCGGAGGATGAATGGCTCTCGACCTTCGTCTCTCCCGAGACCTTACGGGAGTTGTAGCAATGAGACAAGACAGTAACTACTAATAATTGGATACCATGAAATTGGGGAGAAAACACATTTTATAGTGTCCTTTTATTGTCCCCAGCACAAGATGCACCTGTTTAAACCTCTATAGGATTGGTGTCCCCCCGACAGAACGGTTGAGCTAAAGTGCGCTAATGTGATTAGCATGACATTTTAAGTAACAAGAAAATTTACCAGGACACAGATGTCTTATATGGGCAGAAAGGTTCAATTCACGTTAATCTAATTGCACTGTCCAATTTACAGTAGCTATTACAGTGAATGAATATCATGCTATTGTTTGAGGAGAGCGCACAGTTATGAACGTGAAAATGCATCAATAAGCCAATTAGGCACATTTGGGCAGACTTGATACAACATTTGAACTGTAATGGAATGGTTCATTGGATCAGTCTAAAACTTTGCACATACATACCTGCCATCTAGTGGCCAAAATCTAAATTGGGCCTAGAGTCCTAAGTCATATAATGGACTTTCTCTTGCATTTCAAAGATTATGTTTTTTTTTCTTTGTATTATCTTTTACCAGATCTAATGTGTTATATTCTCCTTAATTTCACATTTCCACAAATGTCAAAGTGGTTCCTTTCAAATGTTATCAAGAATATGCATATCCTTGCTTCAGGTCCTGAGCAACAGGCAATTACATTTGGGTATGTCATTGTAGATGAAAATGTAAAAAAGGGTCCGATCCTTACGAGGTTTGATATACCACACTGGTCAGGTGGATGGATTATCTTGGCAAAGGATACATGCTCACTAACAAGGATGTTAAAAAAAACAAGCAAACATTTCAAAGAAATAAGCTTTTTGTGCATATAGAACATTTCAGGGATCCTTTATTTCAGCTCATGATACATGGGACCACCACATTCCATGTGGCATTTCTATTTGTGTTCAGTATATACAGTACCAGTCAAAAGTTTGGACACACTTACTCATTCAAGTGTTTTTCTTTATTTTAGTATTTTCTACATTGTAGTATACTAGTGAAGACACCAAAACTATGAAATTACACATATGGAATCATGTAGTTACTAAAAGAGCAGTCCAACTCATCCCAGACCATCTCAACTGGGTTGATGTTGGCTGATTGTGGAGGCCAGGTCATCTGATGCAGCACTCCATCTCCTTGGCGAAATAGCCCTTACACAGCCTGGAGGTGTGTTTTGGGTCATTATCCTGTTGAAAATCAAATGATAGTTCCACTTAGCACAAACCAGATGGGATGGTGTATGGCTGCAGAATGCTGTGGGAGCCATGCCGGTTAAGTGTGCCTTGAATTCTAAGTAAATCACAGACAGTGTCAGCAGCAAAACACCCCCACACCATCACACCTCCTCCTCCATGCTTCATGGTGGGAACCACACATGCAAAGATCATCCGTTCACTTACTCTGCGTCTCATCAGACCAAATGACAGATTTCCACAAGTCTAATGTCTATTGCTCGTGTTGCTTGGCCCAAGCAAGTCTCTTCTTATTATTGGTGTCCTTCAGTAGTGGTTTCTTTGCAGCAATTTGATCACGAAGGCCTGATTCACGCATTCTCCTTTGAACAGTTGATGTTGAGATGTGTATGTTACTTGAACTCTGTGAAGCATTTATTTGGGCTGCAATCTAAGGTGTAGTTGACTCTAATGAACTCATCCTCTGCAGCAGAGGTAAATCTGGGTCTTCCTTTCCTGTGGCGGTCCTCATGAGAGCCAGTTTCATCATAGCGCTTGATGGTTTTTGTGACTGCACTTGAAGAAACTTACAAAATAATGATGGCTTGTAATTTCTCTCTGCTTATTTTATCTGTTCTTGCCATACTACGGACTTGGTATTTTAACCAGGCACACCTGTTAATTGAAATGCATTCCAGGAGACTACCTCATGAAGCTGGTTGAGAGAATGCCATAGAGTGTGCAAAGCTGTCATCAAGGCAAAGGGAGGCTACTTTGAAGAATCTCAAATGTAAAATATATTTTGATTCTTTCACACTTTTTTGGTTACTACATGATTCCATATGTGCTATTTCATAGTGTTGATGTCTTCACTATTATTCTACAATGTAGAAAAGAGTCAAAATAAAGAAAAACCTGTGAATGAGTAGGTGTGTCCAAAACGTTTAACTGGTACTGTATATATTTTTGTAAATAACTGTCATCAGGCATTTTGACAGCATCCCAGAGATCAGATCAAAACTAGGATATGTCCTTTTACAAGGAGAAACAATTCATCGGACTAAGCAGCCAGAGCTTGTTACAGAGCAGAAGCGGTCCCGGCTGCCTCACAGATTGAGGGTATAATTCTATATTTGATCTGACAGCTGAAGGCAAGTGAAAAAACTGTCACTGGTTATTTTTGCCAGCCCTTCTAGGAGGCCTATTGTGGAGTAGTTTAGGATGTTATGTATGCAGTGGTGATTTGTCACAGGACTTGGAAATACAGCCATGAGTAATATTTCTTATGACAGTACGTAAATATCATAATATGATTAATTGTGTGTGTGTGTGTGTGTGTGTGTACTGCACGTGCCTGTGCGTGTGCATGCATGTGTCCATATTCAAGTGTCTGTGATTATAGGGTGTGATAAGACACAATACAACTAACATTTCTGCCAGTGAAAACTTGTGGTTTATCTGCAGCAATCTAAATGCAAAATGAGTAACTCAAAAAACGCATACAGTTTAAGTTGAGACATCTCAAGATTTTCCCGTCAAACACCAATGACACGCCTTTTAGGTCATCCTTGAGTGATACGTGTTAATATTACCCCTATTTAACATATTTACACTCCCATCATGTATGATGCTTTTGTTATATATACTCTCTAAACAGAGCACAAAGAACACCATTTCTTCAACAGCAGTACAATGGTTTACATAGGCAGTAGAGACATTGACAGGGTTGCCGGGAGTTAACGGCAAAAACAAGAGTTGCCGGTGCATGGCCAGGCAGAACCAGTGGCCGCTATGCTTTGGCGGACAAAGTTGAACGCCTGTCTCTTCCAGTGTGGTCCCCCTTACCAAGACTGATGCAGTCGCTTACGGTCTGGGAACTTCCTCTGTCATCGTTAGTGAGGAAGGAGGCACTTGTCAGAGGCTGCATTAAGACTTCCTTATGAGCTCAGATGCTTCGACAGTCACAGATAACTACGGAGTGGGCACTAGTGAAGTCCTCTTATCCAGGGAGAGGGGACGGCAGACTGCTAGAGGATGCCAAAATAGAGGGAATGAGAGATTATTCTTTAGGGTAGAAAAGCTGTATTGTGGTGGTTGAGTGGCACCATGACTCAGGTATTGTATTGCAGCCGGGTTTAGGAGTAGTGCTCAAGCATGAGTCATAATTTCACGCTGTTATAAAATCTTAGTCTCCAGGTATGATGCTTGTTTTTGGTGGACACAGTGGTAGCTCTAGTAAGCCTATAGATAGACGTTTTATTCAATCAAAAAATCTGAAGCAGCAGCAGAGCAATGATGTGCCATCAATATTGCATTGGCTATTACATTTCTAGTAAAAACAAAAGTAATAACAATTGGGCATGGATTTCAGGGAATAGCGTTGACTGCTTTTGTGCTCGCATTGTGTAGGACTGCGTACAGTGTATTCCAAAGTAAATACAGTCACTTAGATTCATTATTATACTCCATGATTCTTACGTGTGGCCAAAGCAATTAAGGTACTGTATACCCATTCAATGTTGATGTTCAATGTATAACTTCATATTTACAGCACTGTAATCTAAAGCAGTAGAGCCATCCCGCAAACCTCATTTTGAACAAAACAGAATTGTCTTTAATCCTCACCATCTGTCTTCTAACTGTGATCGTCTTGACACATGTGGGGGGGGGCATTGCTGCTTCTAATAGAATGTCTGTTCCCAGATATCTGCTCTTCGTGACAAACAGGAAACGGGGATCAATTCCACTGATAAAAAGGCTGGTTGAATAAATCAGGTATAATGCAGGCCCGGGACTAGCTCTGGAAAAAGGCTTCAGCGTAGAGAACAGTATGTTAAGCTTCACCTACTTGTCAGTAAGATTAATGGGGCGCCATTGTCTCCGGCTCTCATCACAACACTTTTATCTTCAGAAATGACAAAGCTTGCACTTTTCATTATGTATGTTTGTAGTGAGCTACATTCTCCTCAGCAGCCCCTGCTTACTTCTATGAGATTGTGTGTGTGTGTGTGTGTGTGTGTGTGTGTGTGTGTGTGTGTGTGTGTGTGTGTGTGTGTGTGTGTGTGTGTGTGTGTGTGTGTGTGTGTGTGTGTGTGTGTGTGTGTGTGTTTCTGTGCAACCTATACTGTATGTGTTCTCTAAGAATTTGGACAAATGATGATCAAGTAATTTGATGTTTTGTTCGACAACACGGTTGTGTAGAGTATTGACTACCTTCAAGGCAACATTGATTGGAGAAATTTGTTGAAATAATTTGAAGACAAGTGTTGCCCCGTGAATTGGCTGGCTGTGAATCAATACTATTTGTGAGAGCAGAGATGAAAGAAACATGAAACACAAGCGGTATAATGCATCATATGATAGTTACATGCAAAATGAGATTGCCAATTCAATCCCTTTCTCCCAACAACAGTGATAAATGCCAGCGAGGAAAGCATGGCCTTGGGGTTCAGCACCTAAAAGTACTTGAACATCAGAGAGATGATCTATAACTTCCTTGTCATTAGCATTGCTTTAACAGAAATTAGTAGAGGTCAATACAGTTCCAAGATGGCATCATCTCTCAAGGCACACCATGAGTAGGAACAACATGATGTAAAAATGTCAATAATATTAATGTGTCAAATTCAATCTATGAATAAAAGATAGAAGGTGGGAGCAACATGTCCCATATTTCTGCCATGGGCTTGGAACAAAGCCATAAACAAAGTGATAACAGAACATTACTTCTGTGTGTAGGTTGTGATTGCTGATTCTCACCAGACGCACAAAAAAACCTAGGGCAAAGAAATATACATACACTACATGGCCAAAAGTATGTGGACACCACTTCAAATGAGTGGATTTGACTATTTCAGCAACACCGGTTGCTGACAGGTGTATAAAATTGAGCACACAGCCATGCAATCTCCATGGACAAACATTGGCAGTAGAACAGCCTTCCAGATTAATCGGTGACTTTTACTGTTGTACCGTCATAGGATGCCACCTTTCCAACAAGTCAGTTCATCACATTTCTGCCCTGCTAGTGCTGCCCTGGTCAACTGTAAGGGCTGTTGTTGTGAAGTGGAAATGTCTCGGACCAACAATGGCTCAACAGCGAAGTGATAGGCCACACGTGCTCACAGAATGGGACCACCGAGTGCTGAAGCACGCAGCGTAAACATATTCTGTCCTCGGTAGCAACACTTACTACTCGGTAGCAACACTCACACTAACCTCTGAACGTCAGCACAAGCCTACGATCACCATGCGCAATGCGAAGCGTCGGCTGGTGTGGTGTAAAACTCGCCGCCATTGGACTCTGGAGCAGTATAAATGCATTCTCTTGAGTGTTGAATCACGCTTCATAATCTGGCAGTCCAACGGGTGAATCTAGGTTTGGCGGATGCCAGGAGAACGCGACCTGCTCAAATGCCTAGTGCCAACAGTAAAGTTTGGTGGAGGAGGAATAATGGTCTGTGGCTGTTTTTCATGGTTGGAGCTAGGCCCCTTAGTTCCAGAAAATGGGATATCCTAACACTACAACATACAACGACATTCTAGACGATTCTGTGTCCAACTTTGTGGCAACAGTTTGGGAAAGGCCCTTTCCTGTTTCAGCATGACAATGCCCCCGTGGGCAAAGCGAGATCCATACTGAAATGGTTTGTTGAGATCAGTGTGGAAGAACATGACTGGCCCGCACAGAGCCCTGACCTCAACCCATTGAAGACCTTTTGTATGAATTGGAATGCCAACTGCGAGCCAGGTCTAATTGTCCAACATCAGTGGTCGACCTCACTAATACTATTGTGGCTTTTATGGAAGCAAGTACCCGTAACAATGTTCCAACATCTATTGGAAAGCCTTCCCAGAAGAGTGGAGGCTGTTGTTGCTTTAAAGGGGTGACCCAAAGCTTTTGGCCATGTAGTGTATCATATCTCCAATCCCATTGACTTTTCTCACCAGCCTCACAGCATGTACATTGTTACTACAAAATGATAGAAAAGCAAAGTGTCATCCAAGCATTGCTGTGATTTCCGACATTGCTAAAGTTAATCGAATCACCGCGGTGATTTCAGCCGTTGCTTTAAAAATCATATTGCTGTCCCTGGTGTGATAACACCTGCAACATCAGTATACAGCACATTCCCAGGCCACTTGCCAACTAAGTTAATGTTTTTCTGTGCCAGAACGCTTAATACGTTAATTTAAGTAATTATTTGGAAAGTAGAAGCTAAAATAGCTTAGGTGTCTTGGGGTATAAATCCGTTGATAATTACATGTTAACTACAAATCCTGTAGGACTGAGGCAGTCCAGAACAGAGAACAAATGGGGGGGGGGGGGGGGGGGGGGGCTTTGGTGCTGCACATCACACAGCTAAGAAGTCTCTAAAGAGAACCAGTCAGGCGGCCACCATCTTGAATGCAAACAAGCACAGAAGGACTTGCCCAGGACGGCACTTAATTAGATTTGCCGTTGACAATGCATATGTCTTCTCCCCTGTCTGGAAGAACTCGTACAAGGTCGGGGATATTGAATCGGTTGAGAGTGTAGTTATTGACAAGGGTTCTGTGTGGCGATGAATGTAATAAGGTATTCCTCGAGAGGGTTAATATATGTGTGCGTTGTAAAAACAGCGTGCTGTGGCAAGCACTATGTCAACACTCTGTTTGCCAAGACACCATGAGGTATACTTAGACTATTCCATTGACTCTTCCTCCTGATGTCTGAGTGTTATAGTGCCACATCTGCATAACCAGAGACCCCTTTTAACTAACCACTACTCTGCATTATTGATGTATTATTCTATATGAACGTCATATGGCCTTGCAATTCTTTCTCAGTCCTTAGTTGTATTTTAAAAGCAGCCATGGATTACTGTGCATACAGTTGACGTTGGAAGTTTACATAGATCTTAGCCAAATACAAATGCAATTAATCCTAGTAAAAATTCCCCGTCTTACGTCAGTTAGGATCACCACTTTATTTTAAGAATGTGAAATGTCAGAATAAAAATAGAGAATTATTTATATCAGGTTTTATATCTTTCATCACATTCCCAATGGGTCAGAAGTTTACATACACTCAATTGGTATTTGGTAGCATTGCCTTTAAATTGTTTAACTTGGGTCAAGGATTTCGTGTAGTCTTCCAAAAGCTTCCCACAATAAGTTGGGTGAATTTTGGCTTATTCCTCCTGACAGAGCTGGTGTAACTCATTCAGGTTTGTAGGCCTTCTTGTTCACACACGCTTTTTCAGTTCTGCCCACAAATGTTCTATGGGATTGAGGTCAAGGCTTTGTGATGGCCACTCCAATACCTTGATTTTGTTGTCCTTAAGCAATTTTGCCACAGCTTTGGAAGTATGCTTGGGGTCATTGTCCATTTGAAAGAACCATTTGCGACCAAGCTTTAACTTCCTGACTGATGTCTTGAGATGTTGCTTCAATATTTCCACATAATTTTCTCCCTCATGATGCCATTTATCTATTTTGTGTAGTGCACCAGTCCCTCCTGCAGCAAAGAACCCCCATAACATGATGCTGCCACCCCCGTGCTTCATGGTTGGAATGGTGTTCTTCGGCTTGCAAGCCACCCCCTTTTTCCATCAAACATAACGATGGTCATTATGCCAAACAGTTCCAGTTTTTGTGTCATCAGGCCAAAGGACATTTCTCCAAAAAGTACAATCTTTGTCCCCATGTGCAGTTGCAAACCGTAGTCTGGCTTTTTTATGGAGGTCTTGGAGTAGTGGCTTCTTCCTTGCTGAGCGGCCTTTCAGGTTATGTCGATATAGGACTCGTTTTACAGTGGATATAGATACTTTTGTACCTGTTTCCTCCAGCATCGTCACAAGGTCCTTTGCTGTTGTTCTGGGATTGATTTGCACTTTTCACACCAAAGTACGTTCATCTTTAGGAGACAGAACGCGTCTCCTTCCTGAGCGGTACGACGGCTCTGTGGTCCCATGGTGTTAATACTTGCGTACTATTGTTTGTACAGATGAACGTGGTACCTTCAGGCGGTTGGGAATTGCTCCCAAGGATGAACCAGACTCGTGTAGGTCTTCAATTTGTTTTCGGAGGACTTGGCTGATTTCTTTTGATTTTCCCATGATGTGAAGCAAAGCGGCACAGAGTACGAAGGTAGTCCTTGAAATACATCCACAGGTACACCTCCAATTGACTCAAATAATGTCAATTAGCCTATCCGAATCTTCTAAAGCCATGACATCATATTCTGGACTTTTCCTAGCTGTTTAAAGGCAGTCAACTTAGTGTATGTAAACTTCTGACCCACTGGATTTGTGATACAATTAATTATAAGTGAAATAATGTGTCTGTAAACAATTGTTTGAAAAATTACTTGTATCATGCACAAAGTAGATGTCCTAACCGACTTGCCAAAACTATAGTTTGTTAACAAGACATTTGTGGAGTGGTTGAAAAACAAGTTTTAATGACGCCAACTTCAACTGTATTGTCCGACTTCAACTGTATCGTCCAGCCTTTAGGTTCCATATGGGAGCCAACTCTATTACGCAACTGCATCTTTGTGAATTAAAAAAAATCTTTACATATACAGTGGCAAGAAAAAGAATGTGAACCCTTTGGAAATACCTGCATTTCTGCATAAATTGGTCATAACATTTGATCTGATCTTCATTTAGGTAACAAATCAAATCAAATTTATTCATATAGCCCTTCGTACATCAGCTGATATCTCAAAGTGCTGTACAGAAACCCAGCCTAAAACCCAAAACAGCAAGCAATGCAGGTGTAGAAGCATGGTGGCTAGGAAAAACACCCTAGAAAGGCCAAAACCTAGGAAGAAATCTAGAGAGGAACCAGGCTATGTGGGGTGGCCAATCCTCTTCTGGCTGTGCCGGGTGGAGATTATAACAGAACATGGCCAAGATGTTCAAATGTTCATAAATGACCAGCATGGTCAAATAATAATAATCACAGGCAGAACAGTTGAAACTGGAGCAGCAGCACAGCCAGGTGGACTGGGGACAGCAATGAGTCATCATGCCAGGTAGTCCTGAGGCATGGTCCTAGGGCTCAGGTCCTTTCGAGAGAGACAGGAGAAGTACTCCAGATATAACAAACTGACCCTAGCCCCCCGACACATAAACTACTGCAGCATAAATACTGGAGGCTGAGACAGGAGGGGTCAGGAGACACTGTGGCCCCATCCGATGATACCCCCAGACAGGGCTAAACAGGAAGGATATAACCCCACCCACTTTGCCAAAGCACAGCCCCAATAGACAGTCTGCTTAAACGAATAACACACAAACAATTATACGTGTTCTTGTCTTTATTGAACACACTGTGTAATCATTCACAGTGCAGGGTGGGGAAAGTATGTGAATCCTTGGCTTTAATAACTGGTTGACCCTCCTTTGGCAGCAATAACCTCAACCAAACATTTCCTGTAGTTGCAGATCAGACCTGCACAACGGTCAGGAGGAATTTTGGACCATTCCTCTTTACAAAACTGTTTCAGTTCAGCAATATTCTTGGGATGTCTGGTGTGAACTGCTCTCTTGAGGTCATGCCACAGCATCTCAATCGGGTTGAGGTCAGGACTCTGACTGGGCCACTCCAGAAGGCGTATTTTCTTCTGTTGAATCCATTCTGTTGTTGACTTACTTCTGTGCTTTGGGTCGTTGTCCTGTTGCCTCACCCCACTTCTGTTGAGCTTAAATTGGCGGACAGATAGTCTAACATTTTCCTGAAAAATGCCTGGATAAACTTCAGAATTAATTTTTTCCATCGACGATAGCAAGCTGTCCCTGAAGCAGCCCCAAACTATGATACTCCCTCCACCATAATTTACAGTTGGGATGAGGTTTTGATGTTGGTGTGCTGTGTCTTTTTTTCACCACACATAGTGTTCTTTCCAAACAACTCAACTGTAGTATCATCTGTCAACAGAATATTTTGCCAGTAGAACTGTGGAACATCCAGGTGCACTTTTGCAAACTTCAGACATGCAGCAACATTTTTTTTGGACAGCAGTGGCTTCTTCCGTGGTGTCCTCCCATGAACGGCATTCTTGTTTAGTGTTTTACGTATCGTAGATTCGATGTTAGCGTGTTCCAGAGATTTCTGTAAGTCTTTAGCTGATTCTTCTTGACCTCATTGAGCATTCTGAGCTGTGTTCTTGCAGTCACCTTTGCAGGACGGCATCTCCTTGGGAGAGTAGAAACAGTGCTGAGCTTTATACATTTAAAGACAATTTTTCTTACCATGGACTGATGAACATCAAGGCTTTAGAGATACTTTTGTAACCCTTTCCAGCTTTATGCAAGTCAACCATTTTTAATCTTAGGTCTTCTGAAATCTGTTTTGTTCGAGGCATGGTTCACATCAGGCAATGCCTCTTGTGAGTAACAAACTCAAATTTTGTGATTGTTTTTTTTATAGGGCAAGGGAGCTCTAAACAACGTTGCCAATCTCTTCTCATTGATTGGACTCCAGGTTAGCTGACTTCTGACTCCAATTACCTTTTGGAGAAGTCATTAGCCTATGGGGTTGACATACTTTTTACAACCTACACTGTGAATATCTAAATGATATGTTCAATATAGACAGGAAAAATACGATACTGTGTGTGTTATTAGTTTAAGCACACTATGTTTGTCTATTGTTATGGCTTAGATAAAGATCAGACCAAATTTGATGACCAATTTATGCAGAAATCCAGATAATTCCAAAGGGTTCACATACGTTTTCTTGTCACTGTAGCTCCTCAGAGGGACATGTCAGCATATAGACTTCTATATAGATATTGGATCTTAATTCGACCAGTATTGTCGCAGCAGAATAATCTGCAGCAACATGATTTGAATGTTTAGTCCATAATGTTGCTTTATCGGTGGTTAGCTGGCCAAAATTAGGCTACATGAAATGTGCAATACCGTTACTATAACAGTGTGCTAGTGCAGGTTTTCAGTGAATTTATGTAAATTATTAAGCTCATCTGCATTTCCTTTGGAGCGGGAAAATTCTCAGCAACAAAAGAGTGATCAAATTAAGTTCCTACATCTGTAGACTTGGAATGATGTATTGGTCAGCATGTCATCAACAGGCCAACTCATCTCATATAACAACAATACATTGCAGTACCTTCATAGAAAGTATAGTGTGTATATACGGCTGGGTGGAGGTCAGGGCCATTATCTTTAAATTAAAATATAGTTGTATTTTTTATGAAATGCCATTTTCCTCACATACTGTAGATTTTGATCAGAGTGAAACTCCTAAATTAATCTATTTGCACAAGCGAAACTAGACTGACACATACAGGCACAGTTCGTAATGGTGGTAATTGAAATGGGGAAATTGATTCGAAAGACAAGTTTTACGAGGGCATACATTACAGCAGCCTGGATGAGTGGCTCCAGGAAGGCCAGTGAACCCTGAAATGGAATTTCTCCATCGAACATTTCAGATACTCGCTGAACAATGTTCTAATGCATAAGTAACATCCATCGCTACGTTAAAATATATTTTTAATCCTTTTGAAAAATTCCCCCAGTTAATCTGCATGTATATGCAGTGGCATTCATTTTCTCCCTTCCAACACGTGATTGTACGTTTCTCTTTGACTGTTGGTTTACAGTATTCAGGGAACAGACCCCAAGAGATAAGCATTTTTTAAATGAGGATGCATTTGAAGGGATTATGTCTGTCTGCTCACTTTTACAGCAACATATGTCGTAGGCCCTCTACTTGCATTCTATTTGTGTTTGAGCTGTACATGAGTGGGTGTGTGTTGTGGTGTCTGGCTCTGATTGTGAATATGGCATCGGTAATCTGAGCAAACACTTGGAAACACAAGACCAATCAAACCATATGGTCAATCAAACTATTATGGCCAGGTTTCTGGGATCAGTAAAAAAAAAAGTAATTGTGTCTTGTCCTGCAAGAAATATGTTTTTGATGATTTGAGTGATTTTAGGACACTAGGAACTAAAAATGTGTTAGAGCAAAAACAACAAACCTCACAATTTTTTTTTTTTTAATGATGGCATAATACTTATTTATAGACGTGTGTCTTATCCCATGGACCTGGGTACCGCTGTGGATTGAATTGAGCCCCTCGAGAGTGCTATTGCTAACTCTATGACGGTTTCTCCCCGTGAAAATCAAATAATACCTATGTATTATTACCTTTGTGCAAACTTAGGCCACGGTTTCAGAGTGATCTCTCTTCTGCAGTGTGCCACTGACAGCGGGAATCTCTTGGGACTTCAGAAATGGGTCAATGGGACTCTAAGGAAAATTAGTAGAACAAATGTCTCAATTTCCATCTAAAAATGACATCTCAAGACTCCTTTGGGGTGGAAGGTGGGAGGTGAAGATAAGTTTGCTATGACCGATTAAAGGTCCCATTTTCGGACAGTGAAAAAGCTCTCCCAATTGACTGTTACCTGGGCAGTACTCAATATCCCAAAACACAGTAATGAAATCCTCAACCTGCAAAGTTTTGGGAAGTGCGTCAAAGCTACAAACACAGGCAAGAAGAACATTTGGGTCTTCAATGTTCATTTTCGTAATGAATTCACCATACTCTGTGTCATCAAGAAGGCTAATTGAGGCGCCGTGGCTGTGAGATCCATCTACATCAGTGAAATCTAGAATTAATCAGTCTACTGTAATTAGTAATTGTTCGCACTGTCGGAGATGTACCACCCAAACTCCTACCTGGTCTCACACTGTGCACTAAGAATTCCCATTACAAATTAGAGCCTAGTTCTCTGATATCTGCTGCATCTTATCACCGATTCACTGACTTCTCCATTGACTTTTAAGATGTTGGCTCAAAGCATTGATAAGGAACCCTCCTGAGGGGCCCGATACACCCATGCACATGGAATACAATGTGATAGTTCATGAAATGGAATAACATTTCCTCTCCAATATAGTCAATATGCAAAAATCACCACATTACTAATATTCATTGTAACACATACTGGACAAAAAGACTTGGGGGTCCTACTCTTCCATATGCAAATGTCAAAGGTATGATTTGAGCATTTTTTCAGGAGGACTTACTATGTATTTAATTTTCCGAAAAGCTTTTACATTTTAGTAGTACCTCTTATCCAGAGAGACTTGCAGTAGTGGGTACATACTTCTTTGTACTGGTCGCCCACGGGAATCAAACCCACAATCCTGGCATTGCAAGCGCCATGCACTACCAACTGAGCCACACGAGACCGCTTATATTATTTGTGGTATTTATTTTCTCCAAAATATCCCTAGTGTCAATCTATTGCCAAGTTGCAATTGGATGAGGACCTCTTCTCCGCACCACAGGGCCAAAACTTTACTCCTCTTATCCCAGTGTTATGATTACCAAGCTTTTAAGTAAATACTAGTTTCTATGGCAACCCAAGTCAAGTTCCTATGGGGAGGGAGCTAATGGTTGAAACTTCAGCAGTGGCTAAGTGTTCCTACGGAGTGACACCAAGTCAGCCACAGATCATCCTGACCAATCATTCCGAGAACCTGTCTCAGCAGTACTGGTCTCAGCGGTACCAGTGTTTTCTACCAGGGTATTAATTATTTCACAATACCGATAAGTAAGTCGCAATACAACATATCCTCATCCAATCATTCACATATCATTTGATGCCATTCACATGGCATCTACTGAATGGTTTCCTAAGACAAAATGTATATGCATGTGTACATATGCATGGGGTTACATGGTTATTTTGGTGAGCTCACAGGAAGACGAGAGGATAAAACAGAGTATTTAGAATCTGAGTTATTGCTGATGCTACTGACTAACAGTGCATTATCTACATCAATTACATGTCAAGATTACAAATTCACTCATCTCTTGTGGAATCATTGATATACCTTGGCCTTCTGTGTAGTATTGAGAAAATATGTGCTGTAAGGATTTCTATTTTGGACTGTTTTAATCCTAAAAAGGCACATACTGCGCTCTCTGCATATATAATCCACCGTTCACCTCGGGTTGCAAAATTTTAACAATGGGACAGAGTTTTAACAAAACAGTGTATTATCCCTAACATAATGGGACAAGCCCTTAGCCTGGGGTGACACGTTTATTAAATAGTAAATACATTTTACTGTCTAAGTCTGGTTAATTTGAAATACATTATTTCAAACAAACAATAAATCCCATGTGTGTAGAGCAATGGAAGTTTACATACACTTAGCTTGGAGTCATTAAAACGTGTTTTTCAACCACTCTACAAATTTCTTGTTAACAAACTACAGTTTTGGCAAGTAGGTTAGGACATCTACTTTGTGCATGACACAAGTCATTTTACCAACAATTGTTTACAAGCAGATTATTTCACTTATAATTCACTGTATCACAATTCCAGTGGGTCAGAAGTTCACATACACTAAGTTGACTGTGACTATAATCAGTTTGGATAATTTCAGAAAATGATGTCATTTAGAAGTTTCTGACATAATTTGAGCCAATTGTAGGTGTACTTGTGGATGTATTTCAAGGACTGCCTTCAAACTCAGTGCCTCTTTGCTTCACATCATGGGAAAATCAAAATAAATCAGCCAAGACCTCAGAAAACAAATTGTAGACCTCCACAAGTCTGGTTCATCCTTGGGAGCAATTTCCAAATGCCTGAAGGTACCACGTTCATCTGTACAAACAATAGTATGCAAGTATAAACACCATGGGACCACGCAGCTGTCACACCGCTCAGGAAGGAGACACGTTCTTTCTCCTAGAGATGAACGTACTTTGGTGCGAAAAGTGCAAATCAATCCCAGAACAACAGCAAAGGACCTTGTGACGATGCTGGAGGAAACAGGTACAAAAGTATCTATATCCACAGTAAAGCGAGTTCTATATCGACATAACCTGAAAGGTCGCTCAGCAAGGAAGCAAGCCACTGCTACAAAACCTCCACAAAAAAGCCAGACTACAGTTTGCAACTGCACATGGGGACAAAGATTGTACTTTTCTGAGAAATGTTCTCTGGTCTGATGAAACACATAGAACTGTTTGGCCATAATGACCATCGTTATTTTTGGAGGAAAAGGGGGAGGCTTGCAAGCCGAAGAACACCATCCCAACTGTGAAGCACGGGGGTACAGCATCATGTTGTGGGGGTGCTTTGATGCAGGAGGGACTGGTGCACTTCACAAAATAGATGGCATCATAAGTAGGGAAAATGTGGGTATTTTGAAGCAATATCGAGCAAGGAGGCCTACAAACCTGACTCACTTACACCATCTCTGTCAGGAGGAATGGGACAAAATTCTCACAACGTATTGTGGGAAGCTTGTGGAAGGCTGATATTAACTGACCTAAGACAGTTCATTTTTAGTAGGATTAAATGTCAGGATTTGTGAAAAACTGAGTTTAAAGGTATTTGGCGAAGGTGTACGTAAACTTCCGACTTCAACTGTAGGTATAGATATGTCTTTCTAATCCTCTAGGTAAAGTATGTATCACATGAAATCCATGTCTGTAACATACAGTAATGTTGATATCTGTCTAACAACCATAGATTGTAGCTAACAACTAAGGGATGCACCTATACGAAATGGGTAGAAACGTATAATCATGGACCGTCGCATTAGGTTGCAGCGTCGTCATCATATTAATTTGCCCATCAATTCCTTATGAGCACAGGTAACATTTAGAAAAATTGCATCTGTATAGCTGAGATAATCTCTTCGTCAATACAGCAAGAACACCAGTTGGTCAAATAAACCTTAAAAAGTACCCTTTGAATAGAACAGAGGCCCATGGTTTTGTGAAAACAGGCAAAGAGGACAGACTGACATATCCCTTAATGGTGGACTTAATTAAAATAGATGATGCATAAGAAAATACTGTCCTTGTCCTGGGGTTGCAAATGTGCAGACAACAAAGGATAGTATGGGTAGTTAAAGTGAAATAGAGTTACAAAGGCTCTCTTCCCTTTTTTCAAATTTTGATTTTCACAGTTTAGAATTCAAAGTAGGTTACACTTTACTTATTAAAGGGGCGATCTGCAGTTCCAACAATAACAGAGGCACCACACCACTGATTTGGTAAACAGCTGAGGGATGGGTCTGGAAAAATATTACCACTTGCACTCAAACTCATCGACAGAGCTCT
Organism: Oncorhynchus mykiss; assembly: GCF_013265735.2. NCBI lineage: Eukaryota > Metazoa > Chordata > Actinopteri > Salmoniformes > Salmonidae > Oncorhynchus > Oncorhynchus mykiss. The sequence continues at coordinate 21,882,050 of NC_048582.1, forward strand.
GGATACAAGGACTGACCATTCATTATATAACACTCATAGTTTTAACTATGCTTTGAGGCTATACAGTGTTTGGCGTTTGTTCACATATACAGTGTTTACAAACAAAGGCATAGAACAAGGTTATATGTTGGGTTCTGATGGGGTACGACAGTTGAACTACAAGCTTATGAGGCTTATATTGTTCAAGATTCACTGGGTTTATATCACTGATTTAAAAGTTTAAAAATGTATGTAGCAACTGCACAATGTCCTTTGACAGGTATAATGCAGTATATAATGTGGCCATAATGAAATGAGAGCCCATGAATAAATTGCAGCCATTTCGTTGCATTACAATTCCTCCTCAAAGAGCTGGAACTATTCATTGTTGTGTTTTTGAGAGACGTTTTAAGGTCCTCTAAGCGGTTCCTAGCTAGCTTCCTTATCTCTTTGCCATGCATTTCCTTTTGAAATACTAAAATCATTACCTCTTATCTCTCCTTTCATAATAAATGGTCAAAGTAAGCATGTGCTCATCTGCCTTTTAACAATGTGGAGAGCATTTTTAGAATGGAACTTAGACATGCAATGTGGACACTTAGGTAGCAGAACCATGCCTCCAAAAGCCTAGAGTTATCACAAAATACAAAGACCACTATGGGTGAATTAATTCACTAGTTTCATTCTAGGACTGTTGACCCTAAACCTTTGTTATTGGGGTGGATTCTACTAAGCCAAAAATCAAATAAAAGATTTACTATATTGATCACACATTGAATAACACATTCATAAATTGCAAAACAGACAGTCAAAATAAAGACATAAGAAAGCTCAGGAAATTATTTCGTTTTCTTGACACATATTTAACCACAAACTACCTCCATACTTCCGTAATGACACTTGTGACACATCGTGTTAGTGAGAATCTCATCTTTCTATTAAGTGATCAAGAATCCAAGATGGCGTAGCAGTCAGACGTCTTTTGTCCTCGTCTTACATGTCCCGTGTATAAATCGTGTATATATATTTTTTCTTTGCATATCATTTTAAAATATTTTTCTTAACCTCAACTTCAACATACTCTCCTGCAAACCGCCTTATCCAATGTGGTATGGATCTGCTATTTTCTTTACTTTGAACTGGAACCTCAAACAGAAGCTAGCCATCTAACTAGCTAGTAGTCAACTAGCCACTGCTAGCGGTCATCAGCTACCTTTAGCCCGGACATCTCTCGCCAGTCTGCATAGCGTGACTCAAACCAGAGTAAATTGGACTTGTTTTTCTCCATATCTCTGGATTTCGACCTCAAGCTCTGAACCTTTTCACGGGGCTCATCGCAGCTGGCTAGCTGCTATCCGAGTGGCCACTCCTGGCGAACGTCTCTGTGCCGATGCAAGAACCAACTAGCCTGGAGCTAGCCTTTGCTAAGCACACCTCCTGGCTAGCCGAAGAGGTTCATCAGCCACTCCTTAGGCTACAATACCGATTTTGCCAAATGGCCTGGACCCCCGCCGACCCATCACGACTGGACTACCGAAGTAATTCGACAGAGGGGTTTTTTCAACTGGCTCCTCTGTTGCGACGTCCTCTGAATGCCCATCTGCTAGCCTGCTAGCAGCGACCCGCTAGCTGTCTAGAGCATATCGGACTGTTACCTTAAGAGGCCCATTGAACAAATTCTTTGGCCACTATACCTATTTTGCCAATTGGCCTGGACCCTTTCACCACACGGAGCCCTGCTGATCCACGACGACTCGTCTGCCGACGTTACAGCACGAGGGGGCTACAACTGACTTCTACCGTCGCGACATCCCTCTAAGGCCCTTCTGCTAGCTTGCTAGTCCCGCCTGAGACACGGTGACTTCTATGATCACTCAGCTACGCATGCCTCTCCCTAATGTCAATATGCCTTGTCCATTGCTGTTTTGGTTAGTAATTATTGCCTTATTTCACTGTAGAGCCTCTAGCCCTGCTCAATACGCCTTAGTTACCCCTTTAGTTCTACCTCCCACACACGCGGTGACCTCACCTGGTTTAAATGATGTTTCTAGAGACAATATCTCTCTCATCGTCACTCAGTGCATAGGTTTACCTCAACTGTACTCACATCCTACCTTTGTCTGTACATTATGCCTTGAATCTATTCTACAGTGCCCATATACCGGTTCCTTTTACTCTCTGTTCTGAATGTACTAGATGACAAGTTCTTATAGCCTTTAGCCGTATCCTTATCCAACTCCTCATCTGTTCCTCTGGTGATGTAAAGGTTAATCCAGGCCCTGTAGTGCCTAGCTCCACTCCCACTCCCCAAGAGTTCTCATTTGTTGACTTCTGTAACCGTAAAAGCCTTGGTTTCACGCATATTAACATTAGGAGCCTCCTCCCTAAGTTTTTGTTTTATTCAATGCCTTAGCACACTCTGCCAACCTGGATGTTCACTCCAGGTCTGGTTCACTCAAGAGCAGTCAAGACCTGACTGCCCTTGACCAGCACAAAAACATCATGTGGCGTATTGCATTAGCATCGAATATGCAACTTTTCAGGGAAGTTAGGAACCAATATACACAGGCAGTTAGGAAAGCAAAGGCTAGCTTTTTCAAACAGAAATTTGTATCCTGTAGCACAAAATCCCAAAAGTTCTGGGACACTGTAAAGTCCATGGAGAATAAGAGCACCCCCCACCCAGCTGCCCACTGCCCTGAGGCTAGGAAACACTGTCACCACCGATAAATCTTTGATAATTAAGAAAATCAATAAGCATTTCTCTACGGCTGGCCACGCTTTCTATTTTGCTACCCCAACCAAGGCCAAAAGCTCTGCATCCCCCGCAGAAACTGCCCCAAGACCCTGAAAGAGCTGCAGAATCTGGATCCCTACAAATCAGCTGGGATAGACAATCTGGGCCTTCTCTACCTAAAATTATCCACTGAAATTGTTGCAACCCCTATTACTAGCCTGTTCAACCTCTCTTTCTTTTCGTCTGAGATCTACAAAGATTGGAAAGCTGCCGCGGTCATCCCCCTCTTCAAATGGGGGAGACACTCTAGACCCAAACTGCTACAGACCTATATCTATCCTACCTGCCTTTCTAAGGTCTCCGAAAGCGAAGTTAGACAGATCACCGACCATTTCGAATTCCACCATACATTCTCCGCTATGCAATCTGGTGTCTGAGCTGGTCATGGGTGCACCTCAGTCACGCTCAAGGTCCTAAACGATATCATAACCGCCATCGATAAGAGCCAATACTGTGGAGCTGTATTCATCGACCTGGCCAAGGCTTTTGACTCTGTCAATCACCACATTCTTATCGGCAGACTCAACAGCCTTGGTTTCTCAAATGACTGCCTCGCCTGGTTCACCAACTACTTCTCAGACAGAGTTCAGTGTGCCAAATCGGAGGGCCTGCTGTCCAGACCTCTGGCAGTCTCTATGGGGTGCCACAGGGTTCAATCCTTGGGCCGCCTCTTTTCTCTGTATACATCAATCATGTTGCTCTTGCTGCTGGTGATTCTCTGATCCACCTCTATGCAGACGACACCATTCGGCCCTTCTTTGGACACTGTGTTAACTAACCTCCAGACGAGCTTCAATGCCATACAACTCTACTTCTGTGGCCTCCAACTGCTCTTAAATGCAAGTAAAACTAAATACATGCTCTTCAACCAATCGCTGCCCACACCTGCCCGCTCGTCCAGCATCACTACTCTGTACGGTTCTGACTTAGAATATGTGGACAACTACAAATACCTAGGTGTCTGGTTAGACTGTAAACTCTCCTCCAGTCTCACATTAAGCATCTCCAATCCAAAATTAAATCTAGAATTGGCTTCCTATTTCGCAAACAAAGCATCCTTCACTCGTACTGCAAAACATACCCTCGTAAAATGATCCTTGTCTTCAGCGATGTCATTTACAAAATAGCCTCCAACACTCTACTGGACAAATTGGATGCAGTCTATCACAGTGCTATCCATTTTGTCACCAAAGTCCCATATACTACCCAGCACTGCGACCTGTATGCTCTCATTGGCTGGCCCTTGCTTCATATTTCTTCGCCAAACCCTCTGGCTCCAGATCATCTATAAGTCTTTGCTAGGTAAAGCCCCGCCTTATCTCAGCTCACTGGTCACCATAACAGCCCCCACCCATAACATGCGCTCCAGCAGGTATATTTCACTGGTCATATCTCCATCACTAGCTTTAAGCACCAGCTGTATGAGCAGCTCACAGATGTACATGTACATACCTCATCTGTAAATAGCCCATCCAACTACCTCATCCCCATACTGTTATTTACTTTATTCATTTTGCTCCTTTGCATCCCAGTATCTCTACTTGCACACTCATCTTCTGCACATCTATCACTCAGTGTTTAATTGCTATATTGTAATTATCTCGCCAATATGGCCTACTTATTGTCTTACCTCCCTTACCCTACCTGATTTGCACACATTGTATATAGACTTTTTCTATTGTATTATTGACTGTATGTTTGTTTATTCCATGTGTAACTCTGTGTTGTTGTTTGTGATCGCACTGCTTTGCTTTATCTTGTCCAGGTCGCAGTTGTAAATGAGAACTTGTTCAACTTGCCTACCTGGTTAAATAAAGGCGAAATAAATCAAATTTTTTATTTTTATTTTTTTATTTTTATTTTACCTTTATTTAACCAGGCAAGTCAGTTAAGAACAAATTCTTATTTTCAATGACGGCCTGGGAACAGTGGGTTAACTGCCTGTTCAGGGGCAGAACGACAGATTTGTACCTTGTCAGCTCGGGGGTTTGAACTCACAACCTTCCGGTTACTAGTCCAACGCTCTAACCACTAGGCTACCCTAAAATATTAGTTTGTAGACCAAAGCATTCGGACGCTACAGATGTTTTCATGAGAAGACCGATTTTCGGGATGTCTCCTGGTCTGACATACACAGCTGTGGCTTTCCACTTTCCACGGAATATGAAGAAGGCTGACATAGGCAGATGTGGTGGATTGAGATGCAGCCCATGCAAAAAATGTATATCTCTCGCTTAAACTGACAGATTTTGATGAGGACTATATTACCACTCATATTTGCTGTATCTTAAATTGAATTTAGTTTCAGAATGGGCGGCAAGGAATAAGTTGGTCCTAAATCTTAAAAGCATTGTATTTGGTACAAATCATTCCCTAAACCGCAAATAAATCTAACAAGTTGAGGTGACTAAACTGCTTGATTAAATTGTAAACTGTCACGGTCAAAACATATTGGTACAACAGTAGCTAAGATGGGGAGAAGTCTGTCCATAATAAAGTGCTGAGGTGCCTTCTTCACAACACTATCAACAAGGCATTTCCTACAGGCCCTAGTTTTGTCGCACCTGAACTACTGTTCAGTCATATGGTCAGGTGCCACAAAGAGGGACAATTACAATTGTCTCAGAACAGGGCAGCACAGCTGGCCCTTAAATGTACACAGGGAGCTAACATTGATGATATGCAATTTCTCATGGCTCAAAGTGGAAGAGATATTGACTTCGTCACTTGTTTTTGTAAGAAGTGTTGAAAGGTTGAGTGTACCGAGCTGTCTGTTTAAACTACTAGCACACAGCTCCCATGCATACCCCACAAGACATGCCACCAGAGGTCTTTTTCACAGTCCCCAAGTCCAGAACAGACTATGGGAGGCACACAGTACAAATAGAGCCATGACTACATGGAACTCTACTCCACATCAAGTAACAGATGCAAGCAGTTGAATGAGATTTAAAAAACACGTAAAAATACACCTTATGGAACAGCGGGGACTGTGAAGAGACACACACAAAGGTACAGACACACGCATACGCACACAAGCGGTAGCACACCCACTCTACACACACACATACATTGTAATATTGTTGTATGGTGGTATTATACATTTTTTATTGTAGATTTGTAATGGTGTAATAATGTTATATGATGTACTGTTTTTTATTTTGTTTTATATGTAATGTAAGTGCCTCAATGTGTTTGGAACCCAGGGAGAGTAGCTATTGCCTTGGCAACAGCTATTGGTGTTCCCTAATAAATACAAGTACGTTCAAATTCTCCTAAGGATTAATAAACAATTCTCACATCAACTTGTTTGAAAATAACTTACAGTATATCTGACTTCCATCTCTGCCAGACGACAACTAACAATGTGAGTCAATCTCTGAGGAACTGCAGTGTTGAACTGGCATCCTGCCATATAATAACATAAAAAAGGTCCTCAGGAAGATTAATGGAAACATTATGCAGACCAGAAAAATAGTGATTTCAATACTTCAGCTGCACACAGAATTGTACCCTCATTGCCAGTGTGTTACACTATATGAATTAAGGAGATAATGACATTTTACAGATGTGTTTTCGATAAAAGAGATCACCTATAGTTATTGGACCATTTTCGATATCTGGTCGATGTTGGGATCATCTTTATACCCAAAACACAGTACACCGTAGCTGTTGGGCTCACCCGGAATCTTGCAGGGACACTTGCATGAACATTTGCATGAGGTGGCGATAGCTTTTGTTGTGGGGGTAACAGCACCAAGGGTTACTCAAGTATTTCATCTTCACAGTAAATTCTAATCCGCTTTCCCGACAATTGTAACTGTTGCTAATACCCTAAGTAGTTTAAATATCTATTCACTGACCATGTCCAGTGATCCAGAGAGGGAAAATGCTTAGTAATCATTTAAGCCATTGATATTAATCACTTTGCAAAAAAAAAATGAGAATAACTTTCCAAGCAGATGTACTATAAAGTTGGAGAATGGTGAGTCATTGTAAGAGAGAGAGAGTTAGTTGAAGCATGGGCTATAGTGAATGTGATTAAACCGAAGTAATTTCCAAATATCCACATGATCTTACTACAATTAAAAGTAGCCTAAATTCTAGAATAAGCTCGACAAAAACAAGAGCGTCACAAATTGATCTAAGCTAGAAAAATAAACCCTTTCAACTAATGTATACAACTTATGTATACTGTAAGGATCGCCGGTGTGTATTGCATGAAACGGGAATATCATCTGTTTGGTCGCTTGTTGTCACCAAAATAGTTCTCAGAATGTCACAGCTGGAATCTCTGCCAGATTTCCGCAAACGGAAAATCTTAGCGAGTAAGTTACCACTCTTTCCCCAAACTCCAACATCAGGAAACGCTCACTGTCCTACATAAAAACAAAGCGACATGAAACCAAATGCCTCCCGGGGGGGAAAACAACAACAAGGAAGCAACTAGCGAAGGTAGCTAGACCCCTAAAGGAGTCCCCCTTATTCTTTTAGTCAAAGCCTTGGATCATATGAGTCACACTGTGTGTGGATGGGGCTGCCTCACGGGCCTTAGTTGCACCAGCGCACACTCAGCGCCTTGTCTCCTTCCTTCAGTCTCAATCTAATGGGAGGCCTGCTGATCTGGGGAGATGCCCAGAAAGAAGTCACTATTACACACATACCCGAAGAGATTCTGACACAGGTACTATGAGAGTACTTACCAAATCTGTGTGTGTGTGTGTGTGTGTGTGTGTGTGTGTGTGTGTGTGTGTGTGTGTGTGTGTGTGTGTGTGTGTGTGTGTGTGTGTGTGTGTGTGTGTGTGTGTGTTGCGCTCGCATGCTCTTCAAAGATGGTGATGCTCCAAAGTGTCTGGGAAAATATCAAACACTTGTGGATGTGTTTGCAGCACTGGAGGTTACTGAGGGGAGGACGACTCATAGTAACGGCCGGGATGGAGTCAAGGGAATGGTGTTCATTCCAGCCGTTATTATGACGGTAAACCATTATGACGGTAAACCGTATACCCACAGGAAAGGTGAATTATCCGTCCCTGTAGCCTAGAATTGCGTGTTTAGGTGGTTGAGAGGGACTCACAAATTAAACTGACCTCACTGATCTCCAGCCATATCTTTTTTTTTTGTGAAGGGATCTACTAGACGTTGTGGCAACTTTGTGATTTGCCTTTCTCTGCCTGTATTTTGCCTCGTGAGCCGGCTGTCTCATGAGTTCTTTGGTGCCTGTCTTCAAGGTTGACTTCGCCTTGGGGTCTGTTCATCTGGCTGCCGCATCAATTCCTGTTTTAGAGAGAATATATTTTTGTGAAGACATTCCAATAAAACATTGTGTTTCAAATAAATGTCATAAAACGTGTCAACAATCAATGTATAAAGATAATGCGACTGCACGCCTTGCAATCGCAATTCATAGAGTCCATTATGTTAAAGTTAAAATGGAGACATCTAGACCAAACTTAATCTGCACTGTGAAAAGAATGACAGATCACCTGTCATGAAGTCTGGTGGCAGTTCAAACCAACCAGCATTAATACAGTATTCATTACTGTAAAGCGTGAGACAGTAAACATTTGAATGATAGTTGAGCATGAAGGTGGAGGGTGTCAGAAACAGTAAGGGCAATGCCTGCATTCCTAAACAACTGCAGTGGTTCATATTGAATGCAGGGGCAAGGTGGAGGATCTGATATTTCGTTTTTGATACAAAATAAATATACCTTACAGCCTTTGGATCTAACCTCTGGTTGAACTAACATCCTACTGTTTGCTTTTTGGCTCATGTTTACTCTTTAGGTCACAGGAGTGAAAGCGGCTGATTGGCCCACATGGGAAAGTGGTTATGAAATATAGGTGAGAGGAGACATGTCTGAGACTGGGAGGAGTGGGAGGGTCAATGCTCTGTGCCAGATCTTTCTCCCTTGCATTTTATTTGAAAGATCTCATTACAGTTCCTTCCCCCGCTTGGGTGACCGTTGGCATGGTTGACTGGATGTATTTATCATGTGGGTATAGGTTCAAGCAATAATGCAGTTTAAACCGTATCTATTTCATGTCGTATGGATAGCAACAGCAGATACCACTCTCTCTACTCTGAATCAATTTAGTCCTGGGCATTCACCTTCCCCAAATTCTTATAGAAAAATGCTATTAAAGTATGTCCACAAAAGTGAGTAAAGTTCATACCCACATCCATTCCATGACGTTAGTTGTTCTTTAAAGGACATAAAGATAGGCAGAGAATGGACTGATAAGCCAGTGTCCAGTGTGTGATTGAAGGCAGTGTACAAGTGAAGTAAAGACTCACCGGCTCCATGGCAATCGGGCAACAACATTCCTTCAATATGAGACTGCCAAAAAGTTGTGGTCAGAGAGGAGAACATTCAGCAGTTGCAAGTGGGTTTTCAGAACAAGTGGAAAGTGAATGATTCAGAAGATAGAGAAAAGGCCTCTTAACTAGCTGTAACATAGCTGTAACTAGCTGTAACATTGAGCGTGAATGTGGTGAGCTTTCGATCAATTGTGGAAAGTGTCTCATCATTTTTATAATTTATCATTATTAATCGACTGGTATCTTCAAAAGGTATAATACATTGGCTGTGCAGATGATTTCAATCCATCCAAAGTTTCAGAGAGATTAAATGAGATTACAAAATGACGTAAGTATCAAATACAATTTTAAAAAATGACCTCGGTCCCATTTCTCAGAATACCTCAGATAAGTTGTACTAAATAGGCTGAATTTGATACGAACCAACCAAATACAACTACCTGTTGATAGATCCTGGGACAGGCTGACATGGAATAGACAGGTTGGAACAAGATTACAAATCAATTGTTTACTAGCCTTCTCAGAATGTACAGACTTTTCAAGGAAAGACTTACAAGACACAACTATGTTCTCCAGACAGAACCTTTGATGATGTTTAACATGGCGATACAGGACAGACAAGGTTTTATATTGCAGACACAGCAACACTTGTCTCACACGTAATGGTGTTTCAATTGAATCCCTTTGTTGATGTCCAATAAAACAAACAAATCTATAACAAAAGACCATCAAAGGGAACAGACCCACCGTTTTTGTTCCTCTCCCTTGTGCATTGGTTATTTAGAATGCTTGCTCTGCACCACATGTTGGCACATCTGTGAAAAGTACAGCACAGCTGCCATAGCACACTGGCGGAACCATTGATGTAGCTGGTTCCAGTGGAATAATGAGATGGATTTGAGGACTGGTCCAGAAGGTGGGATCAGTGGGCTCCTCCATTACCAGGAAACCTGTGTCCTGAAGAACTGGAAGTATCGGACAGAGGTAATGCTAACCTGAAACAAGGACAAGCAAGTGGTGCCAAACAGGGTCTTTGGTTGGTGCCTGGATATCTGCAATAAAAATCTGGAAGGAACTATGTCCTGGAACACACTGTCCATGTGAACCCTGACAGCATACCATGTGTGTTGTATAGAGCACTAACCATCTTTGATAATGTTTTTTGGTTCCCTGAGATGGCAAAGACTGGTGTGTGTACTGTGTCTGAAGAAAAAAAAGAGAAATACATTTTTGTTAAACAACTCACCCAATACAATTTTGTTGCCAGAGTAGTCAGAGAACTGTGCAAAAAGATATGCAAGTATCTGTTTGTGGGAACTGACATAATTAAATATAGTGCTGCGCATAATGTAAGTATGTTTGACAGATGAAAATGAAGGTAGATGGCAATTTTTTTGCTACTGTCCATCCATTATAAATTGTTGTTTAGTATTCTGAGGGTTTATGTCACCATAGTGTCCATCTTGGTTTGAACGTTAATGCATTTCTGCTCTGAGCTTGGAAGGTTTGAGCCATGAGAACTGATTAGAACACAGCAAACTGCATAATGTAAATACCATTAATGTATCGCAAACTTACCAGGGATATGAGTTTCAAAAGTTTTGATTACTTAGTTTAATGAATGTTCCATGGAATCGTCAATCTGTCCTAATGTAATTTATAGTGTGCCAGTCATACGTGTTTGTGATGATAAGTAAGTTAATAATTTAGGGGGGGGGGGGGGGCTTTCATAGAAAAGAGACTCACTATGTCTTCACAATTCCAATATGCTTTCACTGATTCACTGTATGAGACTATCCAAAGACTATAACCATATTATGTATAATACACTGATACCATTGTTCCGCAATCAAGTGAATGAAACAAAGGTTAACCTTGCTTTTCTTCTCAAAAGGTTTGAAATAATCACTCTATAGTATGAGTGTCGAGAAATGGGCAGGTTTTCAATATATATCCCGAGAATATTTCTCCCCATTTAGCTTAATCGTGACAGCAGATATTGATCAATTGTCAAATACTCCCAGCTCTATCTTAATGAGTGGCACAATTAGCCCAAAATTGACACACTATGGGCTTACTCATTGACGTGTAGCAGAGGTCTGGCCTTGATGATCAGTGTTTTGCAAAGGGGGCCTTTTTCATACCATGCACTAATGCACTGCCATTTGCTGACGACACGACAGTGATGGCGATGAGACAACCTACAGGGGGGAGGTCAGAGACTTAGCAGTGTGGTGCCAGGAGAACAGCCTCTCCCTCAACGTCAGTAAGACCAACGAGCTGAACGTGGACTACAGGACGCTCGCCCTCGTCCATATCGACGGGGCTGTAGTGGAGCGGGTCGAGAGCTTCAAGTTCCTTGGTGTCCACATCACTAAGGAAATAACATGGTCCACATGTACCTGCAGAGTCGAGAAGAGGGCATAACAATGCCTCTTCCCCCTCAGGAGGCTGAAAAGATTTGGCATGATTTATCGTGATAAAAGTGTAGATGCCAATCACCATATAAGTTCAAAGATGAAAAGGCCCGGAAAGAGGAGAGATGACTAGAAACGATTCGGTTGGCCGTTTTATGTGTGGATTAATTGTCGGAGTAAAAGACCTTTTGCATTTCAAGTAAAATAACAACTTAATGTTTATATCCCAGGACAACTTAGCGAGTAACTGCAACCTAGCTAAATAGTACAAAGTGAAAGCTAACTACCTAAATTGCCATACATGTTTAATGCTTTTCGACCTGTCCCCAAATTAATGTAATTGGTTCAGAGATTGTTTTGATATTTTAACCCGCGTGTCGTGATCGTGTTTGGTGAAGGGGGACTGTCACGTTCTGACCATAGTTCTTTTGTGTTTTCCTTGTTTTAGTGTTGGTCAGGACGTGAGCTGGGTGGGCATTCTATGTTGTGTGTCTAGTTTGTCCATTTCTATGTATGGCCTGATATGGTTCTCAATCAGAGGCAGGTGTTAGTCATTGTCTCTGATTGGGAACCATATTTAGGTAGCTTGTTTTGTGTTGGGGTTTGTGGGTGGTTGTTTCCTGTCTTTGTGTTCTCTGCACCAGATAGGACTGTTTTGGGGTTTTGCCACGTTTGTTGTTGTTTTTGTAATTGTGTTCATGTTTAGTTTCTCTTATTAAAAACCATGAACTCTAACCACGCTGCATTTTGGTCCTCCTCTCCTACGACGGAAGAAAACTGTTACAGGGACAAAATAAATGTATGCACGATAACGTACGATGGCGCACTCGCGCAGCCGGTTTGGGTTCCGTGTTAGGATCATCAAAAATTCTACAGCTGCAACATTGAGAGCATCTTGACTGGCTGCATCACCCCTTGGTATGGCAAATACACCGCCCTCGACCGCAAATCACTACAGATGGTGATGCAAACAGCCCAGTACTTCACTGGGGCCAAGCTCCCTGTCATCCAGGACCTCTATAGCAGAAGGTGTTCAAAAGAAGGCCCGTAAAATTGTCAAAGGCTCCAGTCACCCAAGTCATAACCTGTTCACTCTCCTACCATCCAACAAATGGTATCGGAGCATCGGCTCTGACCATCAGGCTCCGAGACAGCTTCCACCCCCAAGCCATAGTGTTAAATAGCCATAAGACTGCTAAAAAGTTCATTAAATGTTAAATGCTTACCTGGACAATTTTATGCTGCTGCTACTCTGTTCTTTATTTTACGCTTATTATTATCTATCCTGATGCCTATTCAGTTTACATTTCTAACTCGTACCCCTGCACATTGATCTGCTACTGGTACTCCTGTATATAGCACCACATTGATCTGCTACTGGTACTCCTGTTTGTAGCTCCACATTGATCTGCTACTGGTACTCCTGTATGTAGAACCACATTGATCTGCTACTGATACTCCTGTATATAGCTCCACATTGATCTGCTACTGGTACTCCTGTACATAGCATCACATTGATCTGCTACTGGTACTCCTGTATATAGCACCTCATTGATCTGCTACTTGTACTCCTGTACATAGCATCACATTGATCTGCTACTGGTACTCCGTGATGTAGCTCCACATTGATCTGCTACTGGTACTCCTGTATATAGCACCTCATTGATCTGCTACTGGTACTCCTGTACATAGCATCACATTGATCTGATACGGGTACTCCTGTATATAGCACCTCATTGATCTGCTACTTGTACTCCTGTACATAGCATCACATGGATCTGCTACTGGTACTCCATGATGTAGCTCCACATTGATCTGCTACTGGTACTCCTGTATGTAGCTCCACATTGATCTGCTACTGGTGCTCCTGTATGTAGCTCCACATTGATTATGCTACTGGTACTCCTGTATATAGCTACACATTTATCTGCTATTGATACTCCTGTATGTAGCTCCACATGGATCTGCCACTGGTACTCCGGTATGTAGCTCCACATTGATCTTCTACTGGTAGTCCTGTACGTAGCTAAACATTGATCTGCTACTGGTAATCTTGTGCATAGCTCCACATTGATCTTCTACTGGTACTCCTGTATATAGCACCTCATTGATCTGCTAGTGGAACTCCTGTACATAGCTCCACATTGATCTGCTACTGGTGCTCCTGTATGTAGCTCCACATTGATCTGCTACTGGTACTCTTGTATATAGCTCCACATTGATCTGCTACTGGTACTCTTGTATATAGCTCCACATTGATCTGCTACTGGTACTCCTGTATATAGCTCCACATTGATCTGCTACTGGTACTCTTGTATATAGCTCCACATTGATCTGCTACTGGTACTCTTGTATATAGCTCCACATTGATCTGCTACTGGTACTCTTGTATATAGCTCCACATTGATCTGCTACTGGTACTCTTGTATATAGCTCCACATTGATCTGCTACTGGTATTCCTGTATGTAGCTCCACATTGATCTGCTACTGGTGCTCCTGTATGTAGCTCCACATTGTTTTGCTACTGGTAATCTTGTGCATAGCTCTATTCTTGTGTATTTTATTCCTCTTGTGTTACTATTCTTCTTTTTATTTTTTAACTCTGCATCGTTGGGAAGGGCTCGTAAGCAAGCATTTCACGGTACAATCAACACCCGTTATATTCGGCACGTGACAAAAACAATTTGATTTAACACAACATCCTTGTCTCTATGTTTCTTGATGTAATTGTCTTTCATATGAAAATTCTGTATATAGCTACACATTTATCTGCTATTGATACTCCTGTATGTAGCTCCACATGGATCTGCCACTGGTACTCCGGTATGTAGCTCCACATTGATTTTCTACTGGTAGTCCTGTACGTAGCTCCACATTGATCTGCTACTGGTACTCCTGTATGTAGCTCCACATTGATCTAAAACTGGTAATCCTATATGTAGCTCCACATTGATCTGCTACTGGTGCTCCTGTATATAGCTCCACATTGATCTGCTACTGGTGCTCCTGTATATAGCTCCACATACATCTGCTACTGATACTCCTGTACATAGCATCACATTGATCTGCTACTGGTACTCCTGTATGTAGCTCCACATTGATCTGCTACTAGTGCTCCTGTATATAGCTCCACATTGATCTGCTACTGATACTCCTGTACATAGCATCACATTGATCTGCTACTGGTACTCCTGTATATAGCTCCACATTGATCTGCTACTGGTACTCTTGTATATAGCTCCACATTGATCTGCTACTGGTACTCCTGTATGTAGCTCCACATTGATCTGCTACTAGTGCTCCTGTATATAGCTCCACATTGATCTGCTACTGATACTCCTGTACATAGCTCCACATTGATCTGCTACTGGTACTCTTGTATATAGCTCCACATTGATCTGCTACTGGTACTCTTGTATATAGCTCCACATTGATCTGCTACTGGTGCTCCTGTATATAGCTCCACATACATCTGCTACTGATACTCCTGTACATAGCATCACATTGATCTGCTACTGGTACTCTTGTATATAGCTCCACATTGATCTGCTACTGGTACTCTTGTATATAGCTCCACATTGATCTGCTACTGGTGCTCCTGTATATAGCTCCACATACATCTGCTACTGATACTCCTGTACATAGCATCACATTGATCTGCTACTGGTACTCCTGTATGTAGCTCCACATTGATCTGCTACTAGTGCTCCTGTATATAGCTCCACATTGATCTGCTACTGATACTCCTGTACATAGCATCACATTGATCTGCTACTGGTACTCCTGTATATAGCTCCACATTGATCTGCTACTGGTACTCCTGTATATAGCTCCACATTGATCTGCTACTGGTACTCTTGTATATAGCACCTCATTGATCTGCTACTGGTACTCCTGTATATAGCTCCACATTGATCTGCTACTGGTACTCTTGTATATAGCTCCACATTGATCTGCTACTGGTGCTCCTGTATATAGCTCCACATACATCTGCTACTGATACTCCTGTACATAGCATCACATTGATCTGCTACTGGTACTCCTGTATGTAGCTCCACATTGATCTGCTACTAGTGCTCCTGTATATAGCACCTCATTGATCTGCTACTGGTACTCCTGTATATAGCACCTCATTGATCTGCTACTGGTACTCCTGTATATAGCTCCACATTGATCTGCTACTCCTGTATGTAGCTCCACATTGATCTGCTACTGGTACTCTTGTATATAGCTCCACATTGATCTGCTACTGGTACTCTTGTATATAGCTCCACATTGATCTGCTACTGGTACTCCTGTATATAGCTCCACATTGATCTGCTACTGGTACTCTTGTATATAGCTCCACATTGATCTGCTACTGGTACTCCTGTATGTAGCTCCACATTGATCTGCTACTGGTGCTCCTGTATGTAGCTCCACATTGTTTTGCTACTGGTAATCTTGTGCATAGCTCTATTCTTGTGTATTTTATTCCTCTTGTGTTACTATTCTTCTTTTTATTTTTTAACTCTGCATCGTTGGGAAGGGCTCGTAAGCAAGCATTTCACGGTACAATCAACACCCGTTATATTCGGCACGTGACAAAAACAATTTGATTTAACACAACATCCTTGTCTCTATGTTTCTTGATGTAATTGTCTTTCATATGAAAATTCAGCATATAATGAAAACATATTGAACCAAATGGAAAAAGGAGTGGTACAGGGAAGTTCGATGATGTGAGAGAGTGAATGCAGCAAGGACTGCCTAGTTGGAGATTGATATGCACATGCATACTGGAGTGTTATTGGCTGTTCATTAGTATGTGCCTAACAGTATGGAGTCTACAGTACCTGGAAAGGACACATCACGCATCTATAAAGTCTGAGGTGACTCATACAGTTTTCATTAGATGCTTCTAGAGGTCTGCTGAAATAGGAGAACATTGTGTATGTTATGTTGATATGTACATGATCGAACTAACAAAGTGAGATCTGGACGGACGGATCGACAAGACAAGACCAGACAAGACGGACAGACAGACACCAAGGCACAACCAGAGAGTTTTTTTCTGGTCTCTATCCCAATGTCTGCCACTGCTGCATAACAAGCAATATGATCAAACTCTAATGATTGAGGTTGGAAGTGTTCTCTGAGTTGAAGGCACTGACAAGGTTTCTGTTAGAAATGCCAATTACATCTAATCACAGTTAATCATCCATTGTTTGGTCTACAATGTAATCATCAATGCAGAATGCAAGAAAACAAATGTATTAAAACACAGCCACATCCCGTCATTAGCCACACATATGCATCGAGAGGAACCTATCTCTGCACAAATGGGTTTGTGATGAGGTAAAGTCTAACCAAAACTCTGTTCCCCTGTTCTCATGTCATTCATTTCTCCAAAGAGGCCTGTCAGCCATGACAAAACATAATCCATTCATCAACACGTCATTTCTACCTCGGCACATAATGGAAAAACAAAAAGGTCAAACAACAGAATTTTGTGTTTTCTACCTAAAGTGTGCCATTCAGCATTTTAATGAACTAGTGAGCGTATGAAGAATGAATGAGCTGCGAGCAGTAAAAACCTTGTTTTGCCTGTTTCTCTAGTCATACACTAGAGAGGCAGGCAAGACGGCGTGGTTACATTAACAAAATGGTGAAGCCGAAGAACAGCGATCCCCGATCCCTAGGCGGAGGGGATGACGTTACAAACACTGAGCCATAGTGAAGATACTCTTATTACCATGCCTCTCCCTCAAGATGGATGATAGTTCTGTTGCTCTCGATTCCCTTTGAAGGTTTAGCCAGACTTTATCTCCAGCCACTCTGATATTAGCTAGGATGCGACCCCTCTGGCGAAAATAGAAATCGTACGCCATATGTCATGTCACACACAGCAGATGCATGAAACATATTACACAACTACAGCCTGCTTTCTCTTGGTTCCTGTCTGGCTGAAGTGAATCTCCTGTGTCTGTTGTTGAAGCATCACAATGGCTTTTAAACAAAGGCAGACTCTGAAGGGAGGTGTTAGCCAAAGTGGGGCTTTGTGAATAATTGCTGATACCATGGAGCAGCTAGAGGCAGCATGCTGGCGGAGAGGCACTCATGGTTGACTAATGATCAGCCTGGCTTCTACCCCAAATGAGAAGTGACAAGAATCCAGATGAGTGGCAACTGGCTGATGGACTACAATACCCAGGCAAATGCAGGAAGGGTTCCATGTATGGAATCATGGGAACTGTAGTGACATATCATCATTGTGTATATTATATATGCCCTGGTCATCAGCTGTATGTCCCATGGATGGATAACAAGTTGACTGGAGTATGAAACTGAGGTTCAACTCTTAGCTAGTCATGGCTAGTTGGGGCGGCAGCGTCAGCCTTGTGGTTAGAGCGTTGGACTAGAAACTGAAAGGTTGCAAGTTTGAATCCCCGAGCTGACAAGGTACAAATCTGTCATTCTGCCCCTGAACAAGGCACTGTTCCTAGGCTGTCATTGAAAATAAGAATTTGTTCTTAACTGACTTGCCTAGTTAAATAAAGGTGTAAAAAAAAAGGGCCAACATAGTTTAAAGTAGCTGTCCAGTGTTTCAAGATTTCTATGAAATGGGATCTATAATGAATTACAGTATGAGTGAAATATGTTTTCTTCCATTTTTGTATGTTAAAAAGCAGTGTTTGTGTTTGAATAGTGTGTGCATACCCCAACAACAGAATGGTGTGGATATGTCTGGGTCAGTAAAAATTTGAATGAAGAGTAAATTCTCAGCCAATAATGAAATGTCTCGACCAAAACATGACATCATCCTCTATAAGGAAATAACAAGCATTTTTTTAAATGGTATGTTTGAGATACAAGTTTGAGGTGGTGGTTTTTGAAGTGTTTTTTTAAATCTAATTCTTGCTGTGGACAAAAAAACAAGTATAGTCCGAGTCAACAACATTATTTGGGTATGAGTAATCAGCCAGCCTGATAGAAGTTACAGAGTAATGTGTGGTTTGATTCACACACTTCCTAGAACATGTTAAACATGACTCATTCTGTTTTTTATCAAGGGTCCTGTAAATGTAATGACAATTTATCCTGGACTAGTTTGGTTTAGTGCAACCTGAACACTTTCTATGAAGTCAGTTAGTTAAATCACAAATGAACAGGGCTCTAAGGCGGACATTCAATCAGATCAAGCGTTAACCGGGAATAGCATACACCTGCATAGTGGATCTTTTGGAGGGTGGAACTGCATTGGAGCGGTTAAATCGGTGAACAGCTGCTCTTGATCATCATAACGAAGCCACACCCGCCCCACTCGTGTTTGAAGTTCCGAAATAATGACGCTCAAATTGAAAAATCATTAAACGAAATAATGAGGGTTTCTATCATCCTAATGAAGGTGTAAATTCCATCTCACATTTCAGTGTTCAAACTTGTAAACACGGCTGCATGGGAATCATGTTATTGCCACTCCATGCAGCCAATGGCAATGTTCGCTTAAGATATAATGTCGAGAGCCAATTGTGGATTTGACATCTCTAACACAGTTCCACCTACAACACAGTCAAAACAACCACTATGTTGATATCGGCTAAAGCAGATCTGACTGAATAGAGCCCTTAGTCTCGTTTAGAAGGACTGACACTAAAACAGAAAGTCTGCAGAGAATCAATAACCGCTATTTTGATCACAGAAAACAGAACTGGAACTCTGCACACACAAAAGCCACATGCAAAAATCAAATAACAAATGTCTGAGGGGAGATGATTATTTAGCTACTAAAAGGGAACCCAAGTCCATTACAAGTGTGTGGGCTAGTTCTTTAGAATCCTTTGTTGCTACAATGTCGCCACATTGTACAGATATAAACACAGCAAAAAAAACGGTCCCTTTTCAGGACCCTGTCTTTCAAAGATCATTTGTAAAAATCAAAATAACTTCACAGATAGGCAATAACAGGTAGGCAATTAAGGTCACAGTTGTGAAAACTTAGGACACTAAAGAGGCCTTTCTACTGACTCTGAAAAACACCAAAAGAAAGATGCCCAGGGTCCCTGCTCATCTGTGTGAACGTGCCTTAGGCATGCTGCAAGGAGGCATGAGGACTGCAGATGTGGCCAGGGCAATAAATTGATATGTCCGTACTGTGAGACGCCTAAGACAGCACTACAAGGAGACAGGGCGGACAGCTGATCATCCTCACAGTGGCAGACCACGTGTAAGAACACCTGCACAGGATCGGTAAATCCGAACATCACACCTGCGGGAAAGGTACAGGATGGCAACAGCAACTGCCCGAGTTACACCAGGAACGCACAATCCCTTATCAGTGCTCAGACTGTCTGCAATAGGCTGAGAGAGGCTGGACTGAGGGCTTGTAGGCCTGTTGTAAGGCAGGTCCTCACCAGACATCACTGGCAACAACGTGGGCCTATGGGCACAAACCCACCATCGCTGACAGGACTGACAAAAAGTGCTTTTCACTGACGAGTCATGGTTTTGTCTCACCAGGGTTGATGGTCGGATTTGAGTTTATCGTCGACGGAATGAGCGTTACACTGAGGCCTGTTCTCTGGAGCACGATCAATTTGGAGGTGGAGTGTCCAACATCATCGGACTGAGCTTGTTGTCATTGCAGGCAATCTCAACGCTGTGCGTTACAGGGAAGACATCCTCCTCCCTCATGTGGTACCCTTCCTGCAGGCTCATCTTGACATGACCCTCCAGCATGACAATGCCACCAGCCATACTGCTCGTTCTGTGCGTGATTTCCTGCTAGACAGGAATGTCAGTGTTCTGCCATGGCCAGCGAAGAGCCCGGATCTCAATCCCATTGAGCACGTCTGGGACCTGTTGGATCAGAGGGTGAGGGCTAGGGCCATTCCCCCCAGAAATGTCCGGGAACTGGAAGGTGCCTTGGTGGAAAAGTGGGGCAACATCTCACAGCAAGAACTGGCAAATCTGGTGCAGTCTATGAGGAGGAGAAGCCCTGCAGTACTTAATGCAGCTGGTGACCACACCAGATACTGACTGTTACTTTTGATTTTGACCCCCCCTTTGTTCAGGGACACATTATTCCATTTCTGTTAGTCACATGTCTGTGGACCTTGTTCAGTTTATGTCTCAGTTGTTGAATCTTGTTATGTTCATACAAATATGTGCACATGTTAAGTTTGCTGAAAATCAATGCAGTTGACAGTGAGAGTACGCTTCTTTTTTTGCTGAACTGTGTGGGATCACTGACTGAAAGCACCATTTGTGGAACTTAAAATATTTATTTTAGCTTGATGTAAAAAAGTTTTTTGAAAAAGAATAATTTAGAAGAAATGAATCTAAAAAGTCTCATGATGTGCATTGACTTCAATATGAGTTTGAAAGGTAAAAAGGTCCACCACTTTAAATTTACCTCGTAAGAATTTATTCTGACAATGTCTTTTTCATTGAAATTGGTAAAGCACATCCATACATAAATCAAATTAATATTTGTACCTTGCAATGAAAAACTAGAACAGCTTTGAAATGGGATAATGTGAAAGCCACTTTAGTGGCAAATTAAGTTCATGGAATTTAAGATGACAGCCCTAGGCAACATACCGGCCTACTGAGATATACCTCAAGATTAAATCAATGGTGAATTTTTCATAAAAGTGGATGAATAGCGCATTGTTTATGTGCATTAAGACATCGATTTGGCCTTTTGCTTTTTTATGTTGGATATTTTATGATGCAACTGTACTGTCATGATGTAGAATGAAAGAACCTGCATCAATTAAAAAATACATATCCTATAACCATGACATTGCTAAAAGCTCTAGGCATTGTGCACTGATCTAAAATCAGCTGTATTTAACATAACCCTAACCTTCACTAATAGAGGTTAAAAAGCTAAACTGAACCTGGATCATTGCTTAGGGCTACATTTATTTTCTATATCAGGGGGAGGAGGCGGAGGGGACCTAGGGTTGGGAATATAATATGACCCAACCAATGAGAGACTACTTGAAGTACTTTGGGGACCATAGAAAGATACATGGCTTTGAGATTAGAACCCTAGCCCTTATTTTTGAACCTCGGTTAATTTGAACTATCTGACACTTCGACCTAGAGTTAATGATATCCTTTGAATTACCCCCCTTTAGCGCTTGGTAATTGAAACCATAACAGCTTTCTTAGCTGGCCAAGCCAAAATAGCAATGCATCTAGGTTACAACTAGTTAGCCATTGACAACTTTAATTAATAAAGAGCTACAATGTTCTCTCAATGTTCAATATGCATTATTTATAGTTATGGATCACAAAAATACACTTCTAAAAATATGTGTATACATATATATATATATATAGAAAAAATCATATTGAAAATGAATAACAATCCATAGGGAAGTCTAACATGGTAATATATTTGGAAGGACCAGTAATTATAAAACTAGGCCATATACCAATGGGAGATAATTAACAGTAGCAAATCCCTATGAGGTTTTTAGGAAAAAGAGTCTTTGACAAAGCCATTCAATTATGTCCGTCCCACTGGGTCTGGGTATATAGAATATAGAATGTCTATATTAGGTACATGACAAATGGAAGGAATGAGCCATGAAAGGGTATGGTGGACTGTGGTGGATATTGAACCCCCAATTAATAGGTAGCCATTCGGCTGATGTCTTTGCGACTCTTTTTGCATCTTGTCAATCTTGTCAATGGGGATTTATAAGAAAACAAAGTTACAACACAATTGTTGGTCATTTTTATCCATTTGTAGTCGAATTGTGTCCATGTTCCACATTGTCGCTCACAGATTGAGCTAATTTGTTTTCTTCTAAAAGTGAAGATGTGCTTCATATGTAATGACCTGTATACAGTACCCTGCATCATGCTCCTCTGTTTAATGAGGACTGGCAGGACTAATTAAGAAGTCAGGCTGACAAAGAGTGACTTGGCCCACTATATAGAGAATAGACCTCAATGTCTAGTTGATCTTACGTTCTCCCAGAAAGAAAACTAACTGTAAAAATGATACATAAATGCTTCACAAATCATTTATAAGCAAATGTCACAAGATATAAGCGTGATAGAACAGGAGCTTTCTCTCTCACACACATGCATGTGCGCACACACACTTTTTTTGCGGGGTGCCATCGCGCCGCCAAAGATGGTGGATAAATGACGATGATCCACTCAGGCCGTTTACCATTGAAAAAAAATGGTCAGTTCCGACCTGCATGGATCTACCTTAAGGCACAAATGCATTAGCAGCTGGTTCTGGTCTGCTTAGTTCATTGACTATATATGAACCAGAATTTTTATTACATTTATTCATATATTATTGTTTTTATCATGACATTTTTCTATCAGCATTTTGTTTTTTGATTGCTTTATGTGTAAGTTGTAATGAATTGGTCATCTTGAATGAGTTGAAGACACATTTTGCCAGTTTATGGCTAACTAGCTTGGGGACAGTTTGGATTCAAGTGAATTAGAATGCCACCGGCTTGAAAAGAGAAGAAGAAAAAGTGATAAGATTGCATGCAGAGATGGCTTGGTCTAGTGGATAAACTACCACTCTGACTGTTAATATGGTGTGGTGAGTTTCCAGGGCCTTTGTGGCAGCATAGTTTAGCATCACCCAAGTAGGTTCTACGCGGTGCTAGTGGAGAGAGGAGTGGCTAGCCAGCTAGCTAACTAAACATCTACATCCCGGAGCACAGAGGACGTGAGCAGACAGCTAGATGTGGTGCCAAGACTCCGGACCTGACTGCCATTCTACTCAGACCGGCTCCCTTCTCCATTCATCCATCAATCAATGCTTCCTCCTCTCCTAATGCCATCACATCTACTTCAACTCTATCATCCATCATCTGTTCCAGTTCCATTGCTCTCACAATGCATTGTTGTTTGTTTGCTTGTACTTGTGTACGCAATTCAGCTTTTAGCTGCCACGTATGCAAATAAAATCTAAATATGCACACACACACACACACACACACACACACACACACACACACACACACACACACACACACACACACACACACACACACACACACACACACACACACACACACACACACACACCATCTGTTGTCATCCAGTCCATATGCAATTTCACTCAGCATGCGCATGGTTCCAGTGTACTAAACGGGAGGGATGGGGATAATAACTGTGTCCTCCTAATGGGCGGAAGAGACAAACAGTAGTCATGAAATCAACAAGCCGAGTCGAACTATGAAGCAACTATAATCTATACCTACTGTAATGTGTTGATCTATTTATTTGGGGGAAAAAGTGTGTGCTAATGGCATATATTCTATTACACAGACTAGCTGCCATGACCTCTTTCCTGTGCACAAACTGTCACCACTTCTTCGACTTGCATTACAAGCTCATTAAATAGCAAGAAAATGTGGCTTATAACATTGGGAGAAACATCAATCTTGGACTTCATATCAACTTCAATGTCTTCTTTGAAAGGGACACAGTTCAGAAGTGTGCAGGTTGTTAATTAAGGCACAGCATTTTCATTGGCCGACAACACATTTTTACCCAACCAGAAAATAAGTTGTTGAACACACAAAGGTTTGATTGGCTCAGTGCACGCAGTGATTTGAGATCCAATAGGTGAGAGAGGCAACGGATGTTCGGGTTCATGCTATGCTATTAACATTCAGTATGGGTGATAAATTCCTAAACACATGGTCCTGGGGCTTGCGATCGAGACCGAAGTGTTGCTGTGGATTTTAATTAGCCATTCTACTGCTCTAGCTCTTGTGGCAAATTAAGCTCTGCGTGGTTTCAGAAGAACAGTGAGAGATCAGCTCAGGTACATGCACTGAGTCTGTATCTAGCACGCCAGAGTGACAAAGAAATGGGTCAGAGCGAGAGAGAAACGGGAACATAATGCTACCATGTTTGACCAGTCACTGTATACCAGCCCCCTTCGACACCAGCAAAAAAACAAAACATGTTGCCTGACTAAAAATAAGCTCGCCACAAGGACTCGGAGACGTGTGCAAGGCAGACAGATGTTGGCCAGGCCAGTTGGACATATGAGAGGATATTCAGGGATGTACACTGTCCCTGTTAACATTTACAAGCTGTTATTATTTTTCCTAATACGAGAAGAGGTCAACAATGACCTTCCCAACGGAGGCTCTCACTATCAGTTTCAATGTCAGAAAGGAACCGAAACCAAGATAGTATTTCTAATAATGATGCTTTAGTAATTGGGATTGACAACCACGATTTTGCAATATCACCATTGCTATTATGTGTGAGATACTGGTGCTTATACATGGCAGTAGGCATTCACTTTGTATGCTGGGGGAGCACACGCAAAAAGCCACCCAGAAGCACTGTAGCGGCAGGGAAGTTGCTGTTATTACTATGACATATATCTGTGGTGCGTGACTGCTTTATTTTCCCCATTCATCTTTTTACTTCGGCCATTATTTTTCTTGGTCCCCATCTAAACTTAATCTTCTAAAAGGTGAGATTTACTCCCACACCATGGGGCCATTATCACCAGCGTGAATTAAGCAAAGGGACATCTATTTAATTTATCTGAAACGATGTACTCAAGACCCCGAATTAAACGCTGTGTATCTGCTAGTCACCGGGACATACCGATACACAACTGCTAATGCAAAAGAATGGGTTCTAAGTTGAGGAAAGCGTATACAGTACGAGTGAAAAGTCTGGACACACCTACTCATTTTTACTACATTGTAGAATAATAGTGAAGACATCAAAACTATGATGTAACACATATGGAATCATGTAACCAAAAAACTGTTAAACACATTCCTCCTTTGCCTTGATGACAGCTTTTCACACTCTTGGCATTCTCTCAACCAGCTTCACCTGGAATGCTTTTCCAACAGTCTTGAAGGAGTTCCCACATATGGTGAGAATTTGTTGGCTGCTCTCCAACTCATCCCAAACCATCTCAATTGGGATGAGGTTGGGTAATTGTGGAGGCCAGGTTATCTGATGCAGCACTCCATCACTCTCCTTCTTGGTCAAATAACCCTTACACAGCCTGGAGGTGAGTTGGGTCATTGTTCGGTGGGGAAACAAATGATAGTCCCAATTAGCACAAACAAGATTGGTGTATCACTGCAGAATGCTATGTTAGCCATGCTGGTTAAGTGTGTCTTGATTTAAAAATAAATCACTGACAGTGTCACCAGCAAAGCACCCCCACACCATCACACCTCTTCCTCCATGCTTCACGGTGGGAACCACACATGCGGATATAATCCGTTCACATACTCTGCGTCTCACAAAGACACGGCGGTTGGAACCAAAAATCTCAGATTTGGACTCATCAGACCAAAGGACAGATTTCCACGGGTCTAATGTCCATTGCTCGTGTTTCTTGGCCCAAGCAAGTTTCTTATTCTTATTGGTGTCCTTTAGTAGTGGTTTATTTGCAGCAATTTGACTATGAAGGCCTGATTCACACATTATCCTCTGAACAGTTGATGTTGAGATGTGTCTGTTACTTGAACTCCGTGAAGCATTTATTTCAGCTGCAATTTCTGAGGCTGGTAAATCTATTGAACTCATCCTCTGCAGCAGAGGTAACTCTGGGTCTTCCATTCCTGTGGCGGTCCTCATGAGAACCAATTTCATCAATAGCACTTGATGGTTTTTGCGACTGCACTTGAAGAAACTTTCAAAGATCTTGAAATGTTCCTTATTTGACTGACCTTCATGTCTTGCTGGACTGTCATTTCTCTTGTTTCAGCTGTTCTTGCCATAATATGGACTAGGTCTTTTACCAAATAGTGCTATCTTCTGTATACCAACTCTACCTTGTCACAACACAACTGATTGGCTCAAACGCATTAAGAAGAAAATAAATTCCACAAC
Source organism: Oncorhynchus mykiss (assembly GCF_013265735.2). Lineage (NCBI taxonomy): Eukaryota > Metazoa > Chordata > Actinopteri > Salmoniformes > Salmonidae > Oncorhynchus > Oncorhynchus mykiss. The sequence continues at coordinate 21,908,427 of NC_048582.1, forward strand.
TTTACTTTTAACAAGGCACACCTGTTAATTGAAACGTATTCCAGGTGACTACATCATCAAGCTGGTTGAGAGAATGCCAAGAGTGTACAAAGGTGGCATCAAGGCAAAGGATGGCTACTTTGAAGAATCTCTAATATAAGAAATATTTTGATTTGTTTATCACTTTTTGGTTACTACCATATGTGTTATTTCATAGTTTTGATGTCTTCATTATTATTCTAAAATGCAGAAAATAGTAAAACATAAATAAAAACCCTGGAATGAGTAGGTGTGTCCAAACTCTTGACTGGTACTGTATGCATTGGAAAATAATATACAAACAATAGTGTTCCCTGTGTTTCCATTGTGTATCCTCTAGTCACCCAGACCCACCGATACACACCTCCTAATGAAAAATAATGGGTCTAAGAAGCTGAAGAAAGCATACAAGAAGTATTACCAAACACTACCATTTCCCCCCATTGAGGTATGCTACTTCATGACAAATAAAATACTGTATGTGTCTCTGAAAAGATAAGTTCAACTGAGTAGGACATTACATTAGACGTCACCATGTGACCCTTGGATCCCACAGTGCAGAGGTATTCAAACTGTACAGTAGCAGGACAGTGAATAGACATGCAGGCGGAGGAGAGGCAGTGGCAGGAAAAGCAGGCATAAGGGCATGGCTTTACAGTGTGTGTGTGTGCTGTGGGGGTGGATGGTGGATGTGCATGGCTGCGTGTCCCTCTATGACAGCTCCCTGCCCGTGAATCATTCTGAGCCCTTTGGGCACCATCCACGGGCTCCAAAAGACTGTAGAAAAGAGAGAGAGAGAGAGAGAGAGAGTCACAGGCTGTGCCATCATGGCCAAGACTAAGTCCTGTCCTCATCCTACAGCATGCCTTACAGAGGAGCCCTGGGATGACACCGTTCATGCTATACAATACATGACGGTATGTATGCGATACTAGCAAATCAGAACATTAAGTTCCCCCTCAGCGAGGCCCAGCTGATAATCACTGTGATGTGCTCAATAGGGGACGACTATACACACTACGATGACTGTGTAGTCAGTAGAATACAACACACACACACACACACACACATCTACATCAATCCAATGTTACATGCTCCCCTCAATGACATTGCATAATAGTTCAGGTCTTGATACAGTGTGTGGGCAGGAGCTAAAATAGGGCAAATCATCAGAACAACTGAAGACAAAACAAAAACGTAATATGGCAGAGCTTTGTTTTAGTCTAATTCTGCCTCTGCTGCTGCATGCAAGGAATGACATAACCAGCTCATTTGGTTACTTCTCTGTTGTCTCAAGCTTTCAATGCCCCCATGCGGTTACTTGTGATACTACAGCCTCACCCCATACTTTGTATTCAAGCACAGTTCTTTGTGAGATAATTTCCCTCATTGGATGGATTGGTTAGAATGATCTAGAACATTCTGGTCCTTTAGAAGGCTATTGTGATTGTGATTGACAGATATGAGTACATACACTTGATTGTGTTGCTGGTGATATTCATTCCTCTTTGATCATGCTACACTATATGACCAAAACTATGTGGACACCTGCTCGTCGAACATCTCAGTCCAATATCATGAGCGTTAATATGGAGTTGGTCACCCTTTGCTGCTATAACAGCCTGGACTCTTCTGGGGAGGCTTTCCACTAGATGCTGGAACATTACTGCGGCGACACGATCTCAACAAATCATTTATGTATGGACCTTACTTTGTGCACATGGGCAGTATCATGCTGAAATAGGAAAGGGCCTCCCCAAACTGTTGCCACAAAGTTAGACGCATAGAATCATCTAGAATGTCATTGTATGCTGTAACGTTAAGATTTCCCTTCACTGGAGCTAAGTGGCCTATCCTGAACCATGAAAAGCCCCAGACCATTATTCCTCCTCCACCAATATTTACAGTTGGCACTATGCATTCGGGCAGGTAGCGTTTTCCTGGCATCTGCCAAACCCAGATTCGTCGTGGTGAAGTGTGATTCATCACTCCAGAGAACCCGTTTCCACTGCTCCAGAGTCTAATGGCGGCGAGCTTTACACCACTCCAGCCAACGCTTGGCATTGCACATGGTGATTTTAGTCTTGTGTGCGGCTGCTCTAAGTCACTGAGAATGCATGGCTGTGAGCCTTATTTTATACACCTGTTAGCAACGGGTGTGGCCGAAATAGCAGAATCCACTAATTTGAAGTGGGGTCCACATACTATAGCTGTATGTTGAGTTGACAGATTGACTCAAGGTTAATGAGAGGTCAATGCATACTACCTTGGCATTAGACATCAAGTGGAGCAGCAGGTACTTTGGGTAATAATGGATTTTCCATTTGTATTCTAAATATTTAATGTGCTAGGATATTCAAGGATTATTTCTCTGCATAATAGGTCTTTGGATATCAGTCTCCTCTGGTCTTCTTCCTTTGTAAACAGCCTTGTGTCCTTGTGTTGTGCTTAGGGGGTAATAAACAGTCCACTTAATGCAGGGAGTGATTTTTATTATTTATTTCCTGTCTTTCTTTGTCCTTACTTTTTCCACTTTTCGTTTTTTGAAACTTTTAATGCAGTTATACTTTTGTGTATGCCTGTTTCCAGTTCAAGTAGCGTAAAACTCTGGGGTTGCGGTGAAACCACTGCTAATGTCAACGCTAGGCCAGACAAAAAAAAGACCATGCTAATTTGTAGAGATCAGACCACACTAAAGGATGTCAACAAAAGCCCTTAGAATGGCCAAGAGGATATCATTCTACCATACAGTCCTTGAAGAGAAGGGAGGAAGGCTGTCTGATAATGGTGGATAACTGAAGTCAGAAGCCTATTACTCTGTCCAGGGTTGCAGGGAGTCACTGAATGGGAGAGGATGAATGATAGAGACTTCAGAGTTAAGTAACTGCCATGATTAGAGTGCTCTGTATATTACTGGGGGGAGGTTGTCTTTTTTAACTGATTGAAGACAATTGAAAAACCATAGAATGTCTATATCAGATATTTTTTTGTACATATATATATATATATATATAGCAAAACATTTGCTGTTTTCCAGATTGTGCATAGCTATGTATTGATGTATTTTTAAAACAAGTGGTATGCAAATAATTCAAATTGAATTGGGCCTTAGGCTAGGGGCAGAGGAAGGCAGGACAACATGCATGGGTTTCTAGAGCTAGCGTGTTCTCCAAAAGCCACACAGTAACTCATGTTTCTGGAGCAGAGCAGGTTTACCATCAACTCCCATGCTTCTCTTCTGGTTCTGTAACAACTTGGCATGTTTAGGACTTGAGTCATGCTTTTGCTTGTTGTTGTAAAGGCTGGGAGCTATAGTAGTGTGCATACGATTTATTGCCTCTGTCGTCTGAAGGGGGCGCCACGGAATACACTAAAGTGTCTATTGCTTTATGGAAACGACACTGAGAGCAGCCACATACAGCCATAACAAAGATTGTGTTTACACATTTTTATAACATTTTTTACAAGCTATAGCAAGTTCATGAATTTTAAAGCAGATACACTTCATCTGCAGTAGCCCAGAGAATATTACTATGGGTTCAGCAGCAACATAACCTGTGGCGTTATCGCTAGGGCTCACATGTTGTCCTTGAAACAGTACAAAACTCCTGTAAACCCTCGTAATCCCTTGAAAAATAGATGGATACGATGTCCCCCCCCCTAGATAACACTGTAGAATTTCATAGAGCTAAACAGCCCTGTGCAACATTGTTGTTATTTGCTCTAAGAAGATGAACTAACTAATGAAAGGAATTTGTGTGCAAGATTTGCTCCATAACTCTTTCTGAATGAGTGTTTCATCATTCTTATAGAGGATAACTGCTATCCAGTTGCACACCTCTAAATCCCAGTGCGGAGCATTGGGTCTATAGCATGACTTCCATAATATTTTACTGTATAATTTCCGAAGTAATTGACCTAAGGGCCCGCAGGGGTCATTAGAAACATACTTTCCCAGTATGTGTTTCATTGCGGCTGTTAATTTTATGACGGTAGTTAAGTGAAGTGGAGGTGCTACTGCCAGCTAGCATGCCGCTTGGATCAGCGTTTCATCCTCCCAAAAATATTTGCTTTTTCTACTTTCTTCGAGCCTCTGACGCTGCCGAATTTCATGTGCTATTTAAGACTGTGGGGTATGATTAAAATATATGTGCCTCTGCAGGGACATCTCATCCAGGGGAGACAATTCACTCAGTGTTTCCTGGTCATGTGAACGGCATGTTTATGCCCCATGAATGGAGGAAGGGATCTGATAGTGTCAATGCAGGTGGTCGTTGGGATATACAACCCGAGGCACTGGCAATCTGCCAAAATGGACCTTGACCAAAGATGTCCCACATTTAGCCAATACTGCTGATGGAATTTTGATCCACGAAACGTGATGCATGTCAAGGCATTAACAAATGGTATGTTATATGCAATGATTGCATTGACATATATGTATGGTCAGTCATACCACTACAGACTGTGATGTCATTGACATCTTTAACAGCAGTCTAACATCGCTGATGGTTAATGTAACATCCTAAACTGGAGAGTTTGGCATGTTTTGCATGTAGACCCCTTACGGAGGTGAAGGGGACACTTAGCACATAACCATTTTCTATTTATCTGGGGTGAAAACACAAAACCTCTCTTGGGTTTTTCATAGTCATCTCAGCAGTTAAGCTGGACATAGACCAGCACGTCAAAACAAGCATTACCATAACACACCCGGGGAGATAATCAATAATGCCTTGGGGTCATGCACTGTCTGTTACAGAAATGTGCCTTCCATCACTAAAACAATTAACAACGGGAATAATCTGTCAGTCAACCTTCACCCTTCCCTTGCCTCAGCCCCCCTCTACCTCCCAACGCAACGCCCACACAATTGGGTAATGGTGGGTGTGCTAGCCAACCAGCTCCAATAGCCCCAGCCCCTGTATCACCCTTAAATGAGTGTTGTGGCGCAAAGCCTTTGTTTGCCTCCACAGCTCAGTCATTAATAATGGGAAGGGATCCACCCCGCGGTAACCTGGGACATGTAGTTTGTTCCGTCAAAGTGGTGTTGCCAACTAAGTGCAGCTAATTGAGAAGGACAGTGGGGGTGTCGCTGTGTGTGGGTGTGGGGAGAGGGAGTGGGTGTCTTGCTGCATTATGTGCTATTAAGAACCTGGGAGCACTCGAAAGATGGAAAAATAATTATAATATTGTAGTAAATTTGGGAGGTAGTCCCAACTGGGCCTCCAACACGAATCTAGCAATTGTCAAACCAAGACCTTAACCATCATGCCACGATGTCTGAACCAGGTGTTGGTTTAAGGTTGCTACATTGGTGTCAGAAGTGGGATGGCTCCCGTGAGGCCATCGGAGAGGCGTGTACACGTGAGGGACTTGGAATAGAGAAGCACGGGGACACGCTCGCTTGAAAGAAGGAGGTAATGTCCTTCCTTCAAGAGAGTGTGTCCCCATGATACCAAGTCCCTCATGTGTACACGCCTCTCCGATGGCCTCACGGGAGCCATCCCACTTTGAGTCCACGACAGGGACTCAAAACTGGGTGCAGCGACTGTCAAGTCATCACCTTAACCATTATGCCAAGAGGTCGCTAGGGGTTGGGTTAAAGCTGCAATATGGACCTTTTTGGGGGACCTGACAAATTAGGCTAACTATTCTAATTTCAGCAACCAGGAAATGCCTGAGCGAAGAAGCTACAATATACAGATTTACGTGTGCGCACACACACGCACAAACACCGTCCACCGAACACACACGCACAAACACCCTCCACCGAACACACACGCACAAACAGCCTCCACCCCACACACACACTCACAAACACTCTTCACCCCACACACACACACACACACAAATACCCTTCACCCCACACGCACAAACACCCTCCACCCAACACACAAACACCCTTCACCCTACACACACACACACACACACACACACACACACACACACCCCACACACACACACAAACATATACATCCTCCAAATTCATGTACTTCAGAGTGCTCATATTCTCCACAGCCACATGGTAAGTGCTTTGAGCACAGCCACTACAGTAACTGATGTATATATGCGTTTCCTGACCAGGGTGCAAAGACAGGAGATGAGCAGCTATCCAGGGGAGCCCAGGTTCCATTGTACGTCCCACTTCCTCCCATCATTCACTCTGCTGCCTCTCTCATCGCTATGTGTTCACTCATCTGGGCACTCTACTTACAGCTGTACTCAGGCCAGTCACCATGAGCCAACAACTATTTCTGTAACATCCGTTTTGAGCAGGGCCTTCATCCGAAAGCTACAGTACCCACGATAAGGATGACTGTATTTGTTTCTTTTGATGTTGACAGTGGTCGAAGGATATCCAGTTCACTATGTGAATGTGGCATTACAGATTCTACTGTGGAATTGACTTGTATATTGTGTTATGTTATCACCTAACCAATCATTGTGCAGGTCCTTTGTCACCTAGAGGGAAAACAAATGCAAACATCCAATCTGGCAATGCAGTAGGCTACTATATTGTATTATTCCTCACTCCATGATCCCCAGAGCATGACGTACAGGGTTATTTTTCAACTGCCATGTGTCAGCACGTCTGTGTGTGTGTGAGCAAACAGCTATGGGCATCTTAAGTCTCCAAACACCCTGGAGAGCCTAATAGCTGTCCATCATCAACCAGGAGTGTGTCAACTCTCAGCACTTAATCAAAGTGGTGAAATCCTATAGATGCTCCTCAATGTCATTAGTGATGTGAAACTCAATTGATGGGTGTATTTGATTTGAAATGGTATCAGTAAAAATGAGGGAATTAAAATACAACTACTTCTAATTTTGTTTAGTTGAGAAAGAAGATGACAAGGGGGTGGTGTGTGTGTGTGTGTGTGTGTGTGTGTGTGTGTGTGTGTGTGTGTGTGTGTGCATGCGTGCGTGTACATAACATGTGTAGGGGAGGGATTTAATCCTCTGACTTCATTATTTCAAACATTTTGGGAAATTCAACAGTGCCCTCTACTGTACGCCAATGGTATCCTCTCCAAAATGACCTTTTCCAGGACAGTAAAATCACCCAACACATATTTGCTTAGGGCTTTGCTCAAGTGAGAAGAATACAAATAAATCACATGAATGTAGTCCTGCAAATCTTCTAGTCTTAGCAAAGTAAATTGAGGACTGAACAAGTGGGTCTTGCGTAACCGGTTGACCGAGCGAGTCGATCTTTAAAGCTCCATTTCCACCAGTACACTTCAAGTTCACCCTTTGACAGGGTTCTATTGAGCCACCTATTGTCTGACAATGCCAATGAGGAAGATTGAAAGGATTCAAAGCCGCACGAAGGGAGAGTGTGCTCTGTTAACAAATGAATACTCTCAAGTACATGTCTTTGTCGACCATCCAATTTAAATACATACTGGTGAGATAGTGTACCATAAAATATGGATAAATCCATGTAATGACAACATAAAATGACAACAACATCACTCGATTTATCCTGAAAAAGCTAATCCACAATCTACTCTGCCCCACGTTCAAGACTTAACAGATCACACCCACTGGGCACAGACGTCAGTTCAACGTCTAGTTTCGATTAACATTTGGTTGAGTTGTCAACTAACTGTGAATTCAATGTGAAGTCAACAACAAATGTCAACATGTCATTAGAGTTAGGTTAAAAGTTGCGTGAAAAAAAATACACAATTCCCTCACTTTGATGACTTTTTGCAAATCCAATCAGTTTCCCAAGTCGATTCAACGTCATCACATACATTTTTGGGCTTGAAATGATGTGGAAACAACATTGATTCAACCAGTTTTTGCCCTATGGGCAGCATTTTGGACTACAGAATATTTGATGAGGTAATTGACAATCCCTAAACCAGCATGTATCCAATTTGAATACAGTGTGAAAAAACAAGACATGAACTGTAGTGTTGTAGACAAACAGATACAGCTGCTGTTTCCCTGATCTGCCCCAGGCCCCAAACGCCACATTTTACATAATGTTTTTCTGGTGTTCGCCTGTAATTAGGTGACAGATATCGGGCATTTGAAGGGGCTAGGCAAATCACCTTCATTACCAATGCTGCTCATCATCGTAATGAGCCGATTTCATTATCGCTTGGAGGACTTTTATCTCTGCTACCAAACAAGGCTTGTTGTTCAGCACTCCAGGGGTGCTACTTGAGTTGACTCACAAAGGGGTTTGGGTCGTGGTGATGACAGGTGTTGTGAGGAGTTTCTGACTGCAAATAACTAACTATAATCCCCTCCTGTTGGACTCTTGTGACGACTGTACTGCTTTCAGCAGGAATAGTCCTACTACATTGGGCCACGTTGAGCTCTCTGAGTCTCTCTGATAAGTAGTCAATCTGTTTTATGACCTTTAATGGCGGATCAAACTGCCTAATGTTGAACAATTTTCAAACCCCACCACACATGCCTCCAAACCAAATCTTTGGCTTAATCTCCTCTCCCCAAATTACCTCTTCTCTTTGTTTGCCTCGTCTGTCGCTAATTGTCCTCAAACGCTTTCCATTAGCGTCACAAACAACTCACAGCCGACTTCAGGTCTAATCTTTTGGACTGATCTTTTCTTCCTGTGTACTCATTCACTGGCTGTCTCTAAAGAGCAAGGCCTCAGCTGGAGTGACCCGCGCAGTCGTGCAGGGAACGCTAGGTACCAAAGCCGTTGAGGTGCATTTAGGAGGATTTAACGTTTGATGGGGGCTCAGAGGAAGTGAAGGGAAGCTGTGGTAGACGACCTCTGAAGCCAGAACAGCCTGAGCCGGGTATTAGCATTCAACAGTGTGCCAGTCAGGGTCCCCAAGGATGACTTCCTGGTCACAGTCGGCAGATGAAGGTCATTGGCAATGGGAGGTGTACTTGCAGCAGAGGCCCTGTGTGTGTGGATGGAGGGGTAAAGGAGGGCCACAGGAGCAGGGACTCAATGGGTAGGATTTGAGACAAGGTACTCACACGCACACACACACACACGCATGCACGCACGCACACACACACAGAAAGAGAGAGAGAGAGAGAATCATTAAAACGTGTACATTAAAACGTGCAAATACATTCTATGTGGAACAGGTTGTGGGAGCTCTATGTCAATTTAAGCAGTAGCTAAACGTCGTAATATTTGTTCAAATTGATTCAAGAGCCATACCAAACAGAAGCAGCTCCCCACTGTGTACATATACTGCATGTATTTTAGATGAGGGCAAATACATCCAGAAATGGTTCTGCACACAATCACCATGCCTGAGAACATGCAGTATTTCCAGCACTCGTCCACAGTGTGCACTGTGCAGTGTATACACAGGTAATTGCTGTGATTAAGCTGTGCATTTGACAGAGCTTACAAAAGTGTGTATTTCCTCTCACAACAGGTCCCCTACACACATATAATGCATTTGAATGTAAATTTAATGGATTTTAAGGCTCTACTGACTCTTAATTTTAAGATTAGAAAAATGTCACATGACAATTGGGTTATATGGTGTTATATTGTGTTATATAAGTTATATAAAATGTATTGCTTCACATCCAACCCTTGTTTTTGTTTGACTAGCAACATCAAAATCAAATAGTTTAGCTGACAGCCATCTTCATGAGCAAACTATTGTACAGACAGACAGACACAATTAAATGGCAGGATTGTATTATTGGAATATATCAATAAGTACATATGTAGTTCAGACAGAAAGTTCTAAAAGCTCAAATGCTATCCCAAATAAACAGTTCTCTGCTATGCTTTGTTTGGTACACTGTCCGAGTAGATACTGTTCAATCAGTAGGTGAGAGCAGCCACTGTAGTTTTGGATCCCTCATGTTGTCTGTTTGAATTTGTATGGTAAATCACCAGAAGGGGGCAATGCAAACCAATGGAAATATCATGCATCCTGTGAATTTGATTTAGAAAGATCAAGCGTTGTAAAAGGAAGCATTAATCAAATCATCTGCGTCGTTGAGAAAGTATCTACCATACTACTGGAGACATGTGCCTATTGTGCAAGCTGACAAAAACGTTGAAAAATAAATGTTTTGTGTATAATGTCACTGACTGAACCTAGATGTACTTTTAGATAAACAAGGCTTGTCTGGTGTGGTCAACCAGGGCAGGCTCTCAGACTATTGTGATTCAGTTGTAACCCAAGCCCCTTTAATTAACACACAACCTGTCTACTTACAGGACCAATGGACCGCGCCGCCCCACCCATTACAAAATGACCTAAATGGGACTAGAGAGGAGTCTATTATGAGAGGGGAGGACAGGCCAGAACAGACAGAGAGAGAGCAGCATGTGGTGTGAGGCCTTACCCTGGGGCCGTCCAGCCCTTCTACACGACCAATACAAGCTGTCCACTCTCACTGATCTGCTTCTGTCCACAATAAGCCACTTCCTGTCTAGAAACAGGAAGAGGGTGATGGGGGGGACACAAAAGTCAGTAAACAAAGTAAAGTACACACAAAGGGCTTTCAATCACGTACAATAGAACACCAATTGTATTGGCGACCTTGGACCTTAAAGAGGTGTTTATTTTTAATTGAACAAGCCTCAGCGGGACAATAAACAGGATATTGCCAGGTAGTCATCTTTTGTCCTAGTTGGTGGAAGGAGAGATATTGCCAGGTACTCAAATTTTTGTTCTATTCAGTAGAAGGGGAGTGATAGTCTCTCACACGACTATTAGTGAGCAGCGTATCAAGTGAACATCTCTGGGGTAATAAGTGTGTAGACAGGTGTCTCGTTGTCCAGTTTTCTGTAAAATAACCACTAAAAAGCAATATCAATCTTACTGCGCATGCAGTTCTTATTTTTCGTGTAGTATGATCCAGCACATAGAAAGCCTACTCTCGGTTTATCATATACCCATAGTCACTTTAACCATGTCTACATGTAGTACTACCTCAATCAGCCCGACTAACCGGTGCCTGTATGTAGCCTCCCTACTCTTATAGCCTCGCTACTGTTATTTTTCACTGTCTTTTTACTGTTGTTTTTATTTCTTTGCTTACCTATTGTTCACCTAATACCTTTTTTAAAAATTGCACTGTTGGTTAGAGCCTGTAAGTAAGCATTTCACTAAGTTCTACACCTGTTGTATTCGGCGCACGTGACAAGTAAACTTTGATTTGACGTGAGCTTGCTAGGTCAATAATAGGTTCATATTCAGCAGTGTGTAGCAGAGCTAATCTGGCGAACGAGGCTTGAATGATGACTAACCTCATACCTGAAGCCTGGAGACGTTTCTGCACTTCCAGTCAGAGTTAGTCTGGAGTTGCCTGGGTGACTCCCGTTTTGATATTCGGTCAGTCTCACTGATGCATGTGACTCAGATCACACAATTGATATCTGTCAGCTGCTGCAGAGAGGGGGAAGAGATGAAAGAGGGATTAAGTGCCTCCAAGATGTAGGCATTAGCTCTGGGAGCTAACAAGAGTCTTCAGTCCTCATGCAAGGTTACCATCCACATATCTCAATTCTCTTTCCTTGATTCCATAAGTCCTCTCTCCACACCTCCTTCTCAAATCGCGTTGGAGGTTCCTCCCATCTGACCTTCTCCGATGCAATTTGCGAAGGAAATGAGGAGATACAAGAGACGAGGAGACACGAAGAATCAAGGAAGTGCAATTGAGATTTACCCATATGCTTGTGTGTTAGGCAACCTTGCATGAGACCTGAAGACTCGTGTTAGCTGCCAGGGCTGATGCCTGCGTCTTATATAGTTCCGGGTTCAATACATGCCACATGGTTTGATTAGTCACATTAAGCAGTAAACAAGTGCTCAACAGATCCAATACTGATCAGCTGATGTGCAACAACTTACTGAAATAAGTCCAACAGCCAACCTACTGTATTGCACCCTTTCAGCCTGAACATGACCTGAAAATATCACATTATGTCCTAGGGCCAGTGGGCCTGTGCAATCATGCCTATCTATCCCTGTTGATTTGATCCAACTTCCTCTTTCTCTCCCTTGTCCATTAAAGGTATTCTCCAAAATGCTTCATTTATTTCAAATGTTGCACTTCTGGTGATATTGTGGTGTTTATCCTTTTTTGTCTTTAATGTATGCTTTTGGCATTCATATTACTTTTGTGTTTTTCTACCTCAGGGTACATAGGTTGTGCTTTCCCAAATGAAAGCAGAGCTAACTTGGTCACATGCTGTGACGCTCATGGAAAACTTTAGTTTTCTTTTTACTCACAGGTCACCTGCCCAAAGCTTTTCTGGACACAAAGATTGTTTTTCCCATAAATTCCCGTTATCTCTGTTCTCTGTTTGCAGATAACATATTTGTTCTGCCAACAATTCATCTCACTGAAGATTACATCCCAACAGATTCGCAGCCACTGCAATGACCCAGACTGCACATGCAGTCGAGCTGATAGACCAGCCACACACTCTCAGGATACATGTAAATGTTTTGGCATCATAGTATTACAAAAACTATTTTCTCACAGCAGGTTTTCAGAGAAATTGTGCATTTCCGTACAATAAAGACATCAAAATCCCCTTAGAGTGCTGTATTTTATCCACTCTATTATCTATTAGTAATGGCTATATGACGCTGCCTATATAAAACAAGAGATATGTGCAAAGGTAATACTGAATCAATGAGTGGCACCGCAAAATGTATTGAATTACAACATCTAGACTTGCTTAACAACTATAGCTATTTACAATGTTCAATGGGAATACTATACCAGATAAATCAAATAAAGTGTAACTACAAACAATCATGATATGTCATAAAGATAACCTTTAGAGATGTTATTTGCTATTGGACAGGAAACACAACTCACTGTGCCAAACCTTCACCTTCACTTCCCTCATCATTGGTAGCCTTCGAGCTAATTTGAACTTTGACATAAGCAACATCAAAAATATACAGCATGCTACAGCCTAGTGTTTTGTTGATACGCATCATAATATAGTTAAATGCTTGTTATTCGGAATAGAGTCAGAAAGCAGTAGTCATGTTTGAAATACTCTGTTGTAACTTAGGGATTTAAGAATAGATCACAGAACAATCTGCTGTGGCTCATTTACCATCTTTCAGACAAACTTTTATGTTTGCTGTGGAGATGTTCCTCTGTTTTATTCCAAATGGTCCTCAACTGATGCTTCAGAAAAACAAATCAACCATATCAGTGACAAGGCAGCAGTAGGCCTGGGGTATATTCACTAGGGACCAAACTGAAGCAATGTGGCCGAAACGAGAAGGGACCTTTCTGACCCTTGTTGTCTAATAACAAATACGTGATTTTGTTTTTCTGTTGCAAAATGTTTGTTATGATGCAAAAACATTTTGATACGTGTCCGCAAATGAATAAACACATGGGCCGTTCATTTCGATCATGATAGGCAGAATCCTATCTTGAGATGTACACTGAATGTACAAAACATTAAGGATACCACCCCCCTTTTGCACTCAATTCGTCAGGGCATTGACTCTACAAGGTGTTAAAAGCGTTCCACAGGGATACTGGCCCATGTTGACTCCAATGCTTCCTTTTTATGTCAAGTTGGCTGGATGTCCTTTGGGTGGTGGACCATTCTTGATACACACAGGAAACTGTTGAGTGGGACCTACTACCATACCCTGTTCAAAGGCACTTCAATATTTTGTATTGCTTAAATCTTTTGTCTTGCCCATTCACCCTCTGAATGGTGCACATAGACAATCCATGTCTCAATTCTATTAAAGCTTAAAAATCCTTCTTTAACCTGTCTCCTCCCCTTCATCTACACTGATTGAAGTGGATTGAACAAGTGTCATCACTAGGGGATCATAGCTTTCGCCTATATTCACCTCATCAGTCTGTCATTGAAAGAGCAGGTGTCCTTAATGTTTTATACACTCAGTGTATGTCTGCAGTGCAACACATCTCCCATTGATATTGACATTGGGATTAACAATGCAATTAGGGGGATGTCTGAGTCACATAATCACATCTTAAGTTAGTATCCACGAAGTGTCTCAGAGTAGAAAATTGGTTGTAAGTGCTGAAAATAGAGACATTTTACTCCTACTCTCATGGGTAAAAATAAAAGCTATGCATGAAGCCTCTTTAGTCATAAGACTCCCACCTAGTCGACAGATATTTAGAAGACCTCATGAGCTGGCCTAAGCAGTTAAGAGTTAGCAGCAAGTGTCTTGATAATAGAAAAGAGCAGTGAGTCAGTGGTTCCTGCGCTACATGAAATTGCTTTGGAGTTGTTGAAAGAATGTTTGGATATTTCTATATGATCAACCCCTAAATAATCTAGACCTACATGCAACAGCGTCTCCTGCACTTGACAATGATTTCACTTGAGGCCTATTCCACACGATAGGCCTAAATACCTAGAACCACAAGGCTAAAACATGAACGGGTTGACTTCTTTCCATTAATGAATTACCTACGTTAAGTTATTTCAAGTTATATCAATTGAGCGCAATATCACATTGTTAAAAAAAAATGCTTAAATTGGGCATGCCAATTGAAGGCATCTATGGCTTATGTTAACTTTGATTCTGTTTGATTAATAGGACAGACCTTTCAAACGTTGTGTGCAACATTATCGGCAAGATACTTGACGCCTAGTTTTCCAAAGCGATTTAGCGTTATTAAATGGCGCGATGTTAGAAGAGTGTATTGTTCTATCGGTAATATTGTCAAGATTTCGCTTTTAACAACCATCAGAATTGGTACAGAAAAATGTTATGCATGCCAACATATCAGGCAAGAATAAAGAGTAGGCAAAGTGATCAACCAACGTTATTGACCCCTTTTTATTAGAAAAAACAATTTAAAAAAACATTGTGGACTAAATGTTCAAATCATGTTGCTGCAGGATTATTTTGCTGTGACAATATAGAGCGAATTAAGATCCTATCATTGTGGTAACTTTGTGGTACCTCAAACTGTCATGAGAGAGAGATGAGAGTTGACTTTACTGTCTGAGCAGTGTCTTAACATCCTCCTAAAACCTACTCTGAGCTGGGCGTTTTTTGGGTCCTAAAACAGTTTTTTTTTTTTAAGGATTCCTTAGGACCTTTTTTTGAAACCCTTTGTGGATGTGGGCCCTGGATTTATAGGACCTGTATGTCACATTGTTAGTGCCTGCCTCTGATGATTGAAACTGAAAAGGTCCCAATTTCAACTGAGTCTGGACATGTCTTTATGCATTCCTGTATGCTGAGAATCTGTTATTGCACTGTCAATGCACAGTAATACTCATAACCTATACATTTTGTTGTAATATTTGCTAGTGTTGGATGCATGATTTCTATGAGATTATTATTAACATTTATTTTTTAAATTACAGTAATATAATACCATTATGATTTTCCCAAATGTTTACATTGTGATGACAAATTCCATTTAATTACTACAATAAATCAAATGTTCCCACAATTCTGGCATCAGAGAGAAGTAAAGGAATGTTTATTTTCTTTTCCTACCTTACCGTATCACCATCAATTAGATAGAAAACAATCCTCTGTCAATGTAAGTAATGCATTACTGGATTGTGAAACTCTGCCAGGACAGGTTATTCTACTAGTTACCGAGAATGCGACAAGTTGGGACCTGCTTCCTGTGTTTTTGTTTCTCATCATGGGAAATTATGTGCTCACCTCACTAACTTCCCTCATCTCACTAGCCCTCATTGTCATAATTTCATGTTTGATGAAGGCTGGGCCTTGAAACCAGCTCCGTAGATACGAAACAGAGAAAACAAATAATGGAACTGTTAGAAGAAGCTGTCATCTAAAGCTTTGAATTGACATATATTTTTATTTTACCTTTATTTAACTAGGCAAGTCAGTTATGAAGAAATTCTTATTTTCAATGACGGCCTAAAAACAGTGGGTTACCTGCCTGTTCAGGGGCAGAACGACAGATTTGTACCTTGTCAGCTCGGGGGTTTGAACTTGCAATCTTCCGGTTACTAGTCCAATGCTCTAACCACTAGGCTATAATACTTACTGTATATAGGCATCAGTTGACACCATTTTTCATCACAAGTAAAGACAGGCGATTACCTTGACTGTCCCCTAAATATACATATATTAGTGCACATTCAGTACACACTGTAATTGATTGTCTGTGATCTCTACTATCAAAATGTGATCTACAATATCACTGTGTTAGGGCATAAGTTTAGCATGTATACCTGAATATGACCTTTGAACTCATTTGGGGGTTCGGGGTTGATGTTATACCAGTTTACAGACACCTGTGTTGCCTACTCAGATTAAAATCCCAGTATTTTATTGTTTCCCAGTTTTTTTTTTTTTTTTTTTCTACAGGGTGAAGTGGGGTTCTCATGGAGAATGGCCAGTAGTGACATGCCTATGAGGAAAACAAAAAGGATCAGTGGGGGGGTAGCACGGTTGAGTCAGACTGTGACAGTGTGTGGGGAGAGTCGACAAAAACAATGAGGCACATCGTGCCTTCAGGTCAAAACAAACAAACTCTCAACAAATGTAGAACTTCCAGTGAGATTCGGTTTGCTCAAAGGTGCTATATTTGCATCACCATAAGAAAACACTGGAGCTAGACAGCTGGGCTCTAAACTTTCTGTGATACCTGCATATTGATATTTTAGTGGATAATGTCTCAAACCACAGAAAACATAAAAGTGTGATAATGCACACAAATGTAAACAGTCCACATCTGTGATTCAAACAACAAGCCCAGTGGCTTACCGTGCAACTTTTGATTGAATTCTAGCTATTTCTTCAAATATTGAACCAGTCTCATTCAAATACTTCCAAGACTTCTACTTTCGAAAGCTGTTCATGAGTAGTTAGTGAGGATTCGGATAACTGTTATTTACTTAACTTGGGGACAAATTCTGATTCAAATTCGATGTTACGAAGCAGTAAACCAAATGAAAAAATGTTGGACTAAATAATCTAACTGCAGATGGATTATTCTAGGTGTTTTCTAAATATATCTTACCCCATGAGAGTGTAATATTGTAAGTGAAGCCCAATGCATCTTCAGATCGGACAATCATTCTTTGAACATCTTCTGATCAGAGAATCATTCTTTGAACATACTCAGATCAGAGAATCATTCTTTGAGCATCTTCAGATCAGAGAGTCATTCTTTGAGCAGTTTCCAAATGTGCCAGGCACAATCAGACTTAGATATGGTAATGACATAACTGTGAGATTCAATTGGAGTCAGATCCCATCCAAGCTCATGCACTACTGACCAGAAAATCCAACCATTGATCTTTCACATTGGATGAAGTATGCACAGGGTTCAATCTGTTTGTATGTATAGGCCATTGTATCATAGACTGTGTACGGACAGTCGTTATAAGGATGATTCCTTAGCTGCCTTAGCTTCAGACCTTCACACATAACTTCCATTGCATGAGGCCTCAGTGAGTGACAGGTAGAATTGTAATGGAAAGAATATATAAAGATATATATATTATTGGTTATTTACATTCTATGTGCTTTCAGGATGAGAAGACATTGTCAATGGGGGTGTCCTAAACATGTTTACATTGCATTATTCATTATTCACGACAACTGTCAAACATGTCAACTGTCTTTAATATCTAGAGGGTGAAAACATATTCATTGTCTCCTTTTATTTTGAGCATGAATAAAATATGATGTGTTGAACACCTAGCCTGGCGCTAGCTTCCCTGATAGGAACTGTAAAAAGCCAGCCAAGGTGAGGGTTTATTTTACTGTAAAACAAAGAGTTTATGAGACCAGGAAACATATGTAAACACCTTTACAAGGTAATCCCTAAGCAGTAAACCTTCCTTGTAGTTCACTTGAAATATTAGGATTCATGCTCACCACACACACACACACACACACACACACACACACACACCATTGAAATACTTCAGAATCTGCCATTTCTGACAGTTGCATGACCAAAAGTGATATTCACTCTGATCAAGGTTCTCAGGAAAGATGTCTATTTCCCCAAAACAGTAATAGTCACACAAACAAAAACAGAAATGAAACAGATCAATAAATTACATTACAAATCCAGATGAATCTCTAATGAATCTATATATACATTCGAAATAATTATATTATATCAACACTTGTACGGCTACTGAGGGCAACCTGACTTTCAGAACCAGATACTGATCTGCCAAACGCGCTCCACAACGCCACTCAATGCCATAAAAGTCCGTGAGTCTCGGGGGGAGGAGCCCAGAACCAATACAATACTTCGGAGCTTTCCGTGGCTCAAAAGCATGTAAATTATAAGGAACTATGCGAAGGGTCAGTATACCAAATAGACTCTGCAGTTACACTCACACTTTAGGGGCTGGTAACTAAGCGCGCAAGAAGTTAACAGAGAGGACTGACCAGGGAGACTAATAAGGATCTACATTAATTAATTACAGATAAAGTGGAAAGGCCAACACATCCCAAAATTGCCTCGGACTAGGCTCGTGTCGGGTGGAACACTTTGCAATATCATGGAAATATCGGATTTGTAAATGCCGACAGTCTTCTACAAAAACAAGAGGGTACAAAAGTAAACGTTAGTTACACCGGTATGCCTAGTCTATTCTCTAAAGAAGATGCTGTGACGTTTAATTAAACAGTTTGAGGGCACTTTTGATGCCTCGCATCCTTACGTCTCCACATGGATCAACCTCTCTACCCCAAGCATCCTTTGGATTAGCCACAGTCTTTCTCACTCTGCACAACGGGTAAGTAGCCTATCATATCATCCAGACAAGAAGTCTCACAACTGTTATAAATTCGTTACTTTCTCGAATTAGTTTGTTGACAATCTTTCTTTAGACTGATAGGACATACAGTCACTTGAACTTCCTGCGTCTATCTTGTGTGGTATCCAGGTGTCCGTTCGATATGTCGAGGCTTGTTCGGACTAGCTGGAGCTGAGGCTGGGAGCTCGCTTTCCTCCAAATAACCAACAAACATATCGATGTTATTATATTTGTATCATAACGTCCGGTGTGTTCTGGCCAATGCTTTGTGTTTTTAGAGATTGCAGTTGGCAAGACAACTTAAAAATTGTTATCCTCCATTTGCAAATTGAATTGTCTGATTCAATACGTCTTTAGTTTGTGAGGGCAGTTGAATTACTCGAAATAAATCTGCTAAAGTAACGTTACACCTGGGTCGACAGACAGGTTCAGGTATTTTACGCGCACCTGGCGCACCGCCATGCATTACATTCAGCCACACGTACTGCACATCTCCAGCAACGCATTGATTTAGCCTACTACAATGAATCGTCCTTGGAACATGAGAATGATTCAGCATATGCTCACCTAAAATGTTTCCTAGCGATTTCCATTGGTAATAATAGCACAAACTAGTCTTACCATTTTACTTGACTCAAGATGTATTTATGCAGACGTTCTCATGTCAACATGTTTTGTGTGTAAATCAGTCAAGTTAGGCTACCACATAAATGGGGGGAATTTATAACATCAATCTAACATGGAAGGTACCTCCATGCAACCAGAATGCAATTACTCAGCTGTGCACTGTAACTGCAGCTGAAATATTGTTTGGTAATGTATAAAATACGCAGGCCTAGGTTTTAAATTAGCTACATTGTAGACATATGTGTAGAAGAAGATAATACATTGGGGAAAAAATAGAACAGAATGGAATATTACTATGGATTCCATTTAAGTGCACGGTCTTTGAGCTAAAGTATGACCAAGTTGAGTTGGTCATCACATTTATGCACTCACTGTGCCTTGAAATCTAGCTTAAAACATGAAGAACGTGGTTACAATATATGGTTATTGTGCTACATTGTATTCCTGCTCTGGTAGGATCATGTAAATTCCCATTTGGACTAATCACCCGTGAACACCCACTAACTGTATTCCTGGTTAGGCAAGTCATTGAGTATTAAATAATGGAGGTGCAAATCAAGGCACATCCACAACATTGTTTAGTTGTCATATTTCAGAACAGGGGTATTTTTAATGCTTACATGATGGTTCCCAGACAGTAGAGTTTGTCCTTTTCCCCCCCAAGAACAGGAAACAAACACACACACACACACACACATTTAAACCTTATGAAATAGTTGCAATGGAACAGAGAGTGAGTGACCTTTCGTCTGTCTTGAGTGGGCGAATGTAATTATCATCCTTGGACTGTGGGACTGAGGACCATGGTGACGTCTCTATAGATGTATTTGGGAGTAGTGGTTTCCCTGTAGGGCAAGCACATCACTTCCAATACACTGGAATAGCGAACTGTCCTTCCATTAATTGGCCTGGGAATATTGTGCAGAGGTCCTCTACCGGGTTCATATTCGTGCACACAATACGGTGTGCAGAAGCTCCTAATTTGCTCTCATGGTTCTCAAGTTGAGTTGCTCTCTGCCTTGTCTCCCTTAGAGTCCTTCAGCCATGAGCGTAGCATCCGGTGTGCTGCAGTAACAACCTCTAGTCTAGCCTCCAATCTGCTGGCTAAGCTACTTCTGTGTAGAGACACTGTGGGCCTTATCTTTCAACACTATGTCTCCATAATATAACTAAATATGCAATTAGAGGTCATGTTGTCTTATGGTGAACATACACTGAGTTTACCAAACATTAGGAACACCTTCCTAATATAAAGTTGCACCCCCTTTTGCCTTTAAAACCACCTACATTCGTCGGGGCATGGACTCTACAAGGTGTCGAAAGCGTTCCACAGGGATGCTGGCCCGTGTTGACGCCAACGCTTGGCACCTACTACCATACCTGTTCAAAGGCACTTCAATCTTTTGTCTTGCCCATTCGACCCTCTGAATGGCACACATACGCAATCCAAGTATTAAAAGTAATTTAACCTGTCTCCTCCCCTTCATCTCCACTGATTTTGAAGTGGATTTAACAAGTGACATCAATAAGAGATCACCAACGGACCAGGTGAATCCAGGTTAAAGCTATGTCATGGAAAGAGCAGTTGTCCTTAATGCGTTGTCCACTCAGTGTGTATGCCAATACACAAATGCCAATACCATACACCATGCAGAAATACATAACAGCTCTTACAGTGCCTTGCGAAAGTATTCGGCCCCCTTGAACTTTGCGACCTTTTGCCACATTTCAGGCTTCAAACATAAAGATATAAAACTGTATTTTTTTGTGAAGAATCAACAACAAGTGGGACACAATCATGAAGTGGAACGACATTTATTGAATATTTCAAACTTTTTTAACAAATCAAAAACTGAAAAATTGGGCGTGCAAAATTATTCAGCCCCCTTAAGTTAATACTTTGTAGCGCCACCTTTTGCTGCGATTACAGCTGTAAGTCGCTTGGGGTATGTCTCTATCAGTTTTGCACATCGAGAGACTGAATTTTTTTCCCATTCCTCCTTGCAAAACAGCTCGAGCTCAGTGAGGTTGGATGGAGAGCATTTGTGAACAGCAGTTTTCAGTTCTTTCCACAGATTCTCAATTGGATTCAGGTCTGGACTTTGACTTGGCCATTCTAACACCTGGATATGTTTATTTTTGAACCATTCCATTGTAGATTTTGCTTTATGTTTTGGATCATTGTCTTGTTGGAAGACAAATCTCCATCCCAGTCTCAGGTCTTTTGCAGACTCCATCAGGTTTTCTTCCAGAATGGTCCTGTATTTGGCTCCATCCATCTTCCCATCAATTTTAACCATCTTCCCTGTCCCTGCTGAAGAAAAGGAGGCCCAAACCATGATGCTGCCACCACCATGTTTGACAGTGGGGATGGTGTGTTCAGTGTGATGAGCTGTGTTGCTTTTACGCCAAACATAACGTTTTGCATTGTTGCCAAAAAGTTACATTTTGGTTTCATCTGACCAGAGCACCTTCTTCCACATGTTTGGTATGTCTCCCAGGTGGCTTGTGGCAAACTTTAAACGACACTTTTTATGGATATCTTTAAGAAATGGCTTTCTTCTTGACACTCTTCCATAAAGGCCAGATTTGTGCAATATACGACTGATTGTTGTCCTATGGACAGAGTCTCCCACCTCAGCTGTAGATCTCTGCAGTTCATCCAGAGTGATCATGGGCCTCTTGGCTGCATCTCTGATCAGTCTTCTCCTTGTATGAGCTGAACGTTTAGATGGACGGCCAGGTCTTGGTAGATTTGCAGTGGTCTCATACTCCTTCCATTTCAATATTATCTCTTGCACAGTGCTCCTTGGGATGTTTAAAGCTTGGGAAATCCTTTTCTATTCAAATCCGGCTTTAAACTTCTTCACAACAGTATCTCGGACCTGCCTGGTGTGTTCCTTGTTCTTCATGATGCTCTCTGCGCTTTTAACGGACCTCTGAGACTATCACAGTGCAGGTGCATTTATACGGAGACTTGATTACACGCAGGTGGATTGTATTTATCATCATTAGTCATTTAGGTCAACATTGCCGGATTTGGATACTAAAATATTTCCCAAGGAGCACTGTGCAAGCGATAATATTGAAATGGAAGGAGTATCAGACCGCTGCAAATCTACCAAGACCTGGCCGTCCATCTAAACGTTCAGCTCATACAAGGAGAAGACTGATCAGAGATGCAGCCAAGAGGCCCATGATCACTCTGGATGAACTGCAGAGATCTACAGCTGAGGTGGGAGACTTTGTCCATAGGACAACAATCAGTCGTATATTGCACAAATCTGGCCTTTATGGAAGAGTGGCAAGAAGAAAGCCATTTCTTAAAGAAATCCATAAAAAGTGTTGTTTAAAGTTTGCCACAAGCCACCTGGGAGACACACCAAACACGTGGAAGAAGGTGCTCTGGTCAGATGAAACCAAAATTGAACTTTTTGGCAACAATGCAAAACGTTATGTTTGGCGTAAAAGCAACACAGCTGAACACACCATCCCCACTGTCAAACGTGGTGGCAGCATCATGGTTTGGGCCTGCTTTTCTTCAGCAGGGACAGGGAAGATGGTTAAAATTGATGGGAAGTTGGATGGAGCCAAATACAGGACCATTCTGGAAGAAAACCTGATGGAGTCTGCAAAAGACCTGAGACTGGGACGGAGATTTGTCTTCCAACAAGACAATGATCCAAAACATAAAGCAAAATCTACAATGGAATAGTTCAAAAATAAACATATCCAGGTGTTAGAATGGCCAAGTCAAAGTCCAGACCTGAATCCAATTGAGAATCTGTGGAAAGAACTGAAAACTGCTGTTCACAAATGCTCTCCATCCAACCTCACTGAGCTCGAGCTGTTTTGCAAGGAGGAATGGGAAAAAATTTCAGTCTCTCGATGTGCAAAACTGATAGAGACATACCCCAAGCGACTTACAGCTGTAATCGCAGCAAAGGGTGGCGCCACAAAGTATTAACTTAAGGGGGCTGAATAATTTTGCACGCCCAATTTTTCAGTTTTTGATTTGTTAAAAAAGTTTGAAATATCCAATAAATGTCGTTCCACTTCATGATTGTGTCCCACTTGTTGTTGATTCTTCACAAAACAATACAGTTTTATATCTTTATGTTTGAAGCCTGAAATGTGGCAAAAGGTCGCAAAGTTCAAGGGGGCCGAATACTTTCGCAAGGCACTGTACATATACTAACAGCACTTATCTATCCAGAGGGGCCATTTGAATCATGGTGTTGATTTGAAACTGGCAAGTTGGTGTACGTGACTTGAAAATGTCATTTTGTTTTGGGTTGGGTACAAGCATTCTAATCTTGGCTCGTGTAATGGATCTACACAGATTAAAAGGATACCAACGACTAGGCTACGTTAGGTCCTTTCAACATCACAGCATTTTGGATGATGCTTCTGTTGAAAACAAGATGTGTTTTTTTGAGACTTTTACTGTCACCACTTTGTGTGGTGAGGAGAAATAGTCACTTGCCAAAGTTATTTATCATGAGTCATTTAAAGTTGACTAGTTTTACAAGATCTCCCAGGTTTGGGCATGTCTGTGGTTTTGGTCATGCAGCTCAGTGATATTATGGAAGATTCTCTTCCTTTTACCTTAATGAATTGAGTAAAGACAACACTTAAACAAGTGATGAGCCTTCTATAACCCAATGACGGCTTCTGTCAGTGTTTGTGATATTCTCAAATGGCCTCATTCAAAGTCTCCTTTAAAACAGAATAATAATACATTTCTGGTCTAACTAGGGAGTAAGGGAGGGCTAATCATTTAGACCAGATTCTGCAGTGTTTTACATTACTGCAGAGCCAAGTGCCTTTATTGTGACAGTGATTCGCACATCTGTAGATATCTTTCTTGCAAAACATATTTAAAGTCACTTGGTACATCTGACTGATAATCCTTGTGAAAAACAATTGCACCAAATTAGTTAAACAGACCATTTGAAATGCACGCCTGCTAAATCGTCTTTACCAGGGGAGCTGGGTGCCCCCCTGTCGCGCTGCTATTATTAGCTGATCTCGCATATGCTCGCTATCAACGAGGAGGGGCCCACCAGCCGAGCGCAATGTGAAGATATGTGCTGCATTGTTTATTGAGGCAAGCCGTGTGCACGGTGGTGTTTAGTCGATCAGGCACCAATTATAGCTATCTCGTCGGGGGATCGTGTGTGTGTGTGTGTGTGTGTGTGTGTGTGCTGTAAGATTGACCGCCTGAGTGGAGCTGGGTTCGCAGCTGACGTGATGTAACATCATGGACGCCTGCTATCGCTCATCCGCTGTGTGTCCGTTATCAATGCTGTGGTGGGGCATCAGTGTTTGGTTGTATAATGGATGACATTGCTGTAGAAGACCACCTGCTCTGGAAGAAATGCCAAAATGTGGAATGTATTGGGTATATTTCTGTGAAAGTCAAAGCCTCTGTTGATAGTGATGAAGACACATCTTGGCCATTCCATTATTTAAAACTATGTAAAATACTGACGCCTTTCATATCCACCCATAATTATACAGTGAGTGGACAAAACAGTAGGAACACCTTCCTAATATTGAATTGCACACCCTTTTGCCCTCAGAACAGCCTCAATTCATTGGGGCATGGACTCTCCAAGGTATTGAAAGTGTTCCACAGGGATGCTGGCCCATGTTGACTCCAATGCTTCCCACAGTTGTGTCATGTTGGCTGGATATCCTTTGGGAGGTGGACCATTCTTGATACACACAGGAAACTGTTGAACGTGAAATACCAAGCAGCGCTGCAGTTCTTGACACTCAAACCGGTGCGCCTGGCACATACTACCATACTTGGTTCAAAGGCACTCCACAATCCATGCCTCAATTGTCTCAAGGCTTAAAAATCATTCTTTAACCCGTCTCCTCCCCTTCATCTACACTGATTGGAGTGGATTTAACAGGTGACATCAATAAGGGATCATAGCTTTCCCCTGGATTCACCGGGTCAGTCGGTCATGGAAAGAGCATGTTTTGTACACTTAGTGAATAGAATAGTAGTCTTGTTAGTGTTGCTGGTGGTGGTAGAAGTAACAGTAACAGTAGAAGTAGCAGTAGCGTTTGTATCCTGCGTCTGCAATGCTTAGAGGCAGAAAAGAGCAGCTATGTGAGATAATGTCATTCCCCTTTTACGGAGGATGAGTCAACAAGGCTATATCAGAGCAATGTAACCTGCTCTGCTCAGGCAGAGGAGAAGTATTAGGAGCATCGGTCACAGCAAATCAATTGAAATGGACAAAAAGTCATCTCAAACGGCATTATCTGAAATGATCTGAAAGCTATGACTTAATAACAGGGTTGATATACTACATTGTGAACATTCACATTTGAGTCATTTAGCAGACACTCTTATCTACAGCGACGTGCCTTGTTCAAGGACACGTCGGCAGATATTTCACCTAGTCAGCTGCAGGGATTCGAACCAGTAACCTTAAGGTTACTGGCCCAACGTCCTTAACCACTAAGCTTACCTGCCGCGGTTATGTTAATACACCATCAGTGATGCAGGATGAGGGTGCGATGGAACCATCAAGAAGGATCCCCCATTTTGGCGCGAGCACTCTGCCCAACAGATTGCACTTGAGAGCAATATGAAGCACACAGAGCAAACAGTGTGAATGATCTATTTGTCTGGCGATATATGGACCAGGTTCATTGTGTATATTACAAGGGCCGCAGGGGACGTTTTATTTCCGAGGTTTCTCGCTCTTTTTCTTTCGTTCAGAATGCACCGTTTTCCCAGTAATTGTTTTATGACCGCTTACTAGCACAGTAACTGCTTGGTGATGAGTTGGCCTTTGCTTACGTGCATGAGAAGGCATTATAAGGCTTCACTGGCCTCCAATGGCTCTGTGTAGTCGCTTCGCCACAAGCTACACACATTTGATTCTGAAAATAGATGTGGGGCTGTTTTTTCCACTATCCTCACCCTGTTGTCATCCATTGTATAATACACCCAGTCACCTTTCAATAGTATATATTTTCATTTTTTATTGTGTTTTTATTTTGAACTCTACCCCCCCCCACCCACCCACCCACATAAAGCATTTAGTGATAAAGCATTCAGTCTTTGATCAGTGTACTTTTTTTCTTCCACCAATGCAGTGCAGAGCTGTCATCCAACAGTGAGGCCTGTCATACCGCACAATACACCCAACCTACAGTATCAAGCTAGTTCGGTATCTAGGGAGAATCAATGAAAGAGCACCGCTTCGTGTGATGATCACACATTGCTGTGTGAGAGATTTTGAAGAAGAAAATTGCATGGGTGAGAAAATACATGTTTGCTCATTTGAGGGTGAAAAAAATTATTTTATTGACGCTTCCTGTTCTTTAGTTAAAAACATGGGTCAAATCCATTCTAGGCCATGCCCAAGTGTATTATTTAAACAGATGAAGTTTTCTACAGTACCTTGTATATGAGGTATTGTGGCCATGTACACAACATTCCAATGTTCTCTAGGCCATGCATGTTTAAAGAATATGAATTCCTCACATTGCTTCCAAGTTAACTGTATGCTCCCTTCATGCATTTGATACATTAATAAAGGCAATTGTATTTTATTGCATTCAATGCATAATTTATTTTGAAGTTCATTGTGTATTCAGTTTCAAGTTAATTTCTATACTGTGAGAATTGCATTGACCTTATAATCCAGGATTAAAAGTGTATGCACAGTTCAGAAGGAATGGGTGAATGTATTTCTATAATTGGTGACCATGCTTTATTGTCTGTCTGAAGGGACTGATAATCTAATCAAAGTAAAGAGACTTATGGAAAAAATATTTAAACAAATACTTGTGATTATTGATTCCATTACATTTTGGTAACATCTCCCTCCCTCCCTCCCTCCCTCCCCCCTCCCTCCCTCCCTCCCTCCCTCCCTCCCTCCCTCCCTCCCTCCCTCCCTCCCTCCCTCCCTCCCTCCCTCTTTCTGTGTTGCAGATTCAACGGACAGAAAATGCTACCCTGCATCGTTTTCCTTTGCTCATTTTTCACTGCTGCGTGTTTCCAAGACATCCAGCCCTCCAAGGCATTTCTGGCTGAATCCTGTGACTCATTGTGTACTTGTGAAGAAAAAGATGGCATCCTGTATCTTAACTGTGAGGAGAGAAATATCAGCAAGATCTCCCAAATCAAAGTGCCATCAGCTCTACCTTTCCACCTAAATCTGTACAAAAATGACTTGGTGGAGTTGCAGGCAGAAGACTTGGAACATTTAAAGAATGCCGTTTCACTTCATCTCGGGGCTAATAGCATACAAGAGCTTGAACCTGGCGTCTTTAGTGCACTGGGCTCCTTGAAGAAGCTCCACATCAACAGTAATTTCCTGGTCATGTTGAAGGAAGACACTTTTCACGGCTTGGTAAATTTGGAGTTTCTCCAGGCGGACACAAACTTCATCCGCGTGGTTGAGCCGGGGGCATTCAGCAAACTCATCCGCCTCAAAGTTCTGATCCTCAACGACAATGCCATCGAGTTTCTTCCCAGCAATATTTTCCGGTTTGTTCCACTCACCCACTTGGACCTGCGGGGGAACCAGTTACAGACCCTGCCGTACGTTGGCTTCCTGGAGCACATTGGGCGGATCATGGAGCTTCTTCTGGAGGACAACGACTGGATGTGCGATTGTGAGATCCTTCACCTGAAGATCTGGATGGAGAACATGCGGGCCCAGTCGGCCATTGGGGAGGTGGTCTGCAGCAGCCCCCAACACCTCAGGGGCACCATCCTGGCCAAAATCAAACGGGATGTTCTCTGCCCTTCTCATGCCGATATCAACTTAGAGGAGCCTTCCAAGTCACTGGACATGGTGGTCACTCCGTCTTCCAAAGTGGTAGAGATTCCGAAGTTGGAGGCCGCCAAGGACGACGCAAAGGTTCCGACACCTGCTTATGTTCCAGGGAGTCCTTGTGTGGAGCACTGTTCTTGTCACAATCACCCGGTGGCTGGGTTTTTAATGCATTGTCAGGACAGAGGAATTCAACGGATTTCAGATATTGGAATACTTGAGCAAAGCCCCACCAAGCTGGTGCTTACAGGAAATATGATTCAGAGACTGTTGAAATATGACTTTGTCACATATGACAGTTTGGAGTTATTGAATTTAGCCAACAATCGAATCGATTACGTTGACAATGAAACTTTTCTCAGCTTAAGCAATTTGAAAAAACTTTATCTCAACGGCAACAGAATTGAAACCCTTTCCGCGACCATGTTCATTGGACTCCACAACCTTGAATACCTATATTTGGAATATAACATTATCAAAGAAATTGTTCCAGGAGCTTTTAATCCTTTGTCTAATCTCAAACTCTTGTCTTTGAATAACAATCTGCTGACTAGTCTCCCATTGCAGATATTTCGCAATGTGCCCCTCACCAAACTGAACCTGAGAAAAAATCTGCTCGTGCACCTGCCTGTTAGCAACGTGCTGGACCAGCTTGACTCTTTAGAGCAGATTTATTTAGAGGACAACCCCTGGGACTGCAGCTGTGACTTAGTCAGTCTCAAACAGTGGGTTGAGAAGCTGAGGAAGGACACAGTCATAGGTTCCATTTTGTGTCACACACCGAGAAAAGTGGCGAAGGCTGAGCTGAGAGCCCTCAGAAATGAGTTGCTGTGCCCCGGCCTAGTGACCTACTCCTTGCCCACGGACGAGGACGAGAGCGTGACAACCACAGTGGCGACTGACGGCGCTAGGAGCGGTTTCTTCAGCTCCATCACAGACTCAGTTCCACTCTCCGTTCTGATCCTTAGCTTGCTCGTCATCTTCCTCATGGTCATCTTCTGTTCGGCGGGGATCGTGGTTTTCCTAGTGCACAGACGGCGAAGGAGGGTGAAGAAGAAACAGGCGGAGGAGCAGCCGCGGGAGAGCAGCAGCCCCATCCACCTGCAATACAGCATGTACGGCCAGAAAACCACCCACCACACACTGGCGCAGAGGACCGGAAGCACCGTATACGACGAGCGCTCACACAGCCCCATCGTCCAGATCTGCCGCAACCCCACCTACTGCACTCAGCATAAAGAATATGAGACCGACCTCAATGAACTGGACGAACCAAAGCACATCTGTCGTAGCATCATGGAGACAGAGAATACCTCCCCTCTCACAGGCTCTAATTTGAAGTTCAGAGCTGTGACGTCAGACTGCCCAACTGAGTTCGTAACACTCGGAGATGCGAGCTCCCTCTATAAAAACATACTAGAGAGGGAGAGGGTTAGGGAGCTGCAGCAGCTCGGAATTACTGAATACCTCAGGAAAAACATGTCCCAGCTGCAACCAACGGTAGAAGTGCCAGTCCCAGGATCAGGACACCACGAGGAACTGAAATTAATGGAGACTATTATGTTGTCGAGACCGCGGAAGGTCATGGTGGAACAAACTAAAAATGAGTACTTTGAACTCAAAGCTAACCTACACACCGAGCCAGATTATTTGGAGGTTCTGGAGCATCAAACTGCATTTAACTGATATAATAATACAATTAATGGTTTTATATTCAACTCGAGAAGTGCCTTGTCCAAAACTGCCATCTTATATTTTCACAGTCTAAGACCTACAGTACATATCCCACAGCGGTCTTGGACACACAAGTAATTTGTAGCACAGAATGTACTGTATAATTATCTATTTTTTAGTTATTTTGTTTTCCTATAGATAGACCGCACTTGAAGTTGCTGATATAACAGATATCTTGCCCAAATGTAATTATCGGCAAGGCAAATAGGTACTGCGGGGGTAAGTTTTTGTTACCAGTTCAGCTTAGATCTTTGGCAGGCCTCAATGTTTTGCATCAACTCTGTCAGGCTGTTTCAATCATATGCCATAATCAGCATGCTCAATGTGCCGTAGACTCAACAAAATGCCAACATGTATTCTGGGTCGCAATGATGGAGTGCACATTAGTCCTGTCGTTCATTAGATTTACCCCTTGCATTATTTCAATACCACATTTTGTATTCCAACCAGTGGAACATAGCACTTAAAAGTCCCAGTACATATATACATCATATCTTGTATCTGTAAAGAAAAAAATGCATTGCACTAATCAAATGCCATTTAAAAGATGGATCATGACAATCAACTTACTGTTCCAACAACCGTTTCTGTTTATCGTTGTTCCTTTCTTGCTACTGAAGGGGACACAACTACTGATGTGTATAAGAACCTTTTGTTTGAGTGTAATTTTTACAAATCAAAACCGACCAGTTTCTCTCAGCATGATAAATGTTCAGGATATATGTGTTCACTTTATTATTCTGATTGAGTAAGCAACCCCGTTCAACTCTGAAAATGTTTCACGTCAACTTTATTTTTTACCAATGTAGATGAAATTATTTATTCTGTAAATGTTGTATTATATGTCACACATTCTATGTTATTTTGTGCCTTCGGTGTTGTGCAGGTGAAAATGTATTAAATGTAAATAAAGAATTGCAATACTGCAAACTTTGAACAATCAAGATTCAGTTCAATAGACAGACACGCTCTTCAGTCCTCTAAACAGATTGCGTGCAGGTATATTCCAGAGCCTGTTGCAAAAAAAATGACTTTCTGACTTTCTGTCATTATCAGTTGAGCATAAAAGTGACCAAACATCTAATATTATAGCACATTGCATGCTCAACAGGGGCGTGGGTGAAATCATGATGCTATCCTGCACAGAGGGCACTTAAGATAGTAATGACATTACATTGTTATTCACACTCTTATGCATGTCCTCAATGCTGCTGCATGTTTTGTATTCCTCCCATGGACTTACAGTACAGCACAGCACAGCATTGTATACCATCTGTGTGCTTGTTTGAATAAATCAATCTCATAGGTAGGTACATCCCGGTCATTTTACAAGAAGTAGAAATTAAAATGAATTGCTATATACAGTGGGGCAAAAAAGTCTTTAGTCAGCCACCAATTGTGCAAGTTCTCCCACGTAAAAAGATGAGAGGCCTGTAATTTTCATCATAGGTACACTTCAACTATGACGGACAAAATGAGAAAGAAAAATCCAGAAAATCACATTGTAGGATTTTTTATGAATTTATTTGCAAATTATGGTGGAAAATAAGTATTTGGTCACCTACAAACAAGCAAGATTTCTGGCTCTCACAGACTTGTAACTTCGTCTTTAAGAGGCTCCTCTGTCCTCCACTCGTTACCTGTATTAATGGCACCTGTTTGAACTAGTTATCAGTGTAAAAGTATCAGTATAAAGTCCACAACCTCAAACAGTCCCACTCCAAACTCCACAATGGCCAAGACCAAAGAGCTGTCAAAGGACACCAGAAACAAAATTGTAGACCTGCACCAGGCTGGGAAGACTGAATCTGCAATAGGTAAGCAGCTTGGTTTGAAGAAATCAACTGTGGGTGCAATTATTAGGAAATGGAAAACATACAAGACCACTGATAATCTCCCTCGATCTGGGGCTCCACGCAAGATCTCACCCCGTGGGGTCAAAATTATCACAAGAACGGTGAGCAAAAATCCCAGAACCACGCAGGGGGACCTAGTGAACGACCTGCAGAGAGCTGGGACCAAAGTAAACATCAGTAACACACTACGCCGCCAGGGACTCAAATCCTGCAGTGCCAGACGTGTCCCCCTGCTTAAGCCAGTACATGTCCAGGCCCGTCTGAAGTTTGCTAGAGAGCATTTGGATGATCCAGAAGAAGATTGGGAGAATGTCATATGGTCAGATGAAACCAAAATATAACTTTTTGGTAAAAACTCAACTCGTCGTGTTTGGAGGACAAAGAATGCTGAGTTGCATCCAAAGAACACCATACCTACTGTGAAGCATAGGGTGGAAACATCATGCTTTGGGGCTGTTATTCTGCAAAGGGACCAGGAAGACTGATCCGTGTAAAGGAAAGAATGAATGGGGCCATGTATCGTGAGATTTTGAGTGAAAACCTCCTTCCATCAGCAAGGGCATTGAAGATGAAACGTGGCTGGGTCTTTCAGCATGACAATGATCCCAAACACACCGCCCAGGCAACGAAGGAGTGGCTTCATAAGAAGCATTTCAAGGTCCTGGAGTGGCCTAGCCAGTCTCCAGATCTCAACCCCATAGAAAATCTTTGGAGGGAGTTGAATGTCCGTGTTGCCCAGCAACAGCCCCAAAACATCACTGCTCTAGAGGAGATCTGCATGGAGGAATGGGCCAAAATACCAGCAACAGTGTGTGAAAACCTTGTGAAGACTTACAGAAAATGTTTGACCTCTGTCATTGCCAACAAAGGGTATATAACAAAGTATTGAGATAAACTTTTGTTATTGACCAAATACTTATTTTCCACCATAATTTGCAAATAAATTCATTAAAAATCCTACAATGTGATTTTATGGATTTTTTTTTCTCATAGTTGAAGTGTACCTATGATGAAAATTACAGGCCTCATCGTTTTAAGTGGGAGAACTTGCACAATTGGTGGCTGACTAAATACTTTTTTGCCCCACTATATATCCACACAGACGCAAACACCGAAAATCTCTTTAGTGTCAAATTCGTGCTCAAGCCTGGCTTCCCCAGTCACTCCCTCATTGCCCAATATGGCATGTCAAGTCTTTCCAGTTCTCTGCCATGCAAACACAAGATTTCCCCCTTGCATTATTGGACCCCCTTCGGAGATTGCTTATCCACAGTGCTTAATTACTGCACAACAATGGGGTATAGCAAATTCCCTCTGCACTGCTCCACACGACTTCCATTTCCATCCTAGCTGGTGATTTAGTAGGCTGTTCCGGTGCTTCCATTACACATCATAATTGGTAGAACTAAAACTGCTCACACGGCCCCCCTCTGTGAACTGGGGTTGGAATACGGACAGAGTGGTAAGGCTTGGGATTTTCTCCTTTGAGAATTAAGGGAAATGTGCTCCGGTAGGTCGTTCTCTGTGACGTTTACCAAAGTGCAAAACAATGTTCACTTTGAAGGGAAATATTTTCAGTATTTTGTGCTCGTGAAACCGTCGTGGATGCTAATATTTCAGCAACGGAAGTCGAAGTCAGAGGTCGAAGTGGCTCAACAGTGTGCCGATAGGGGATTTGAAAAAGTGTATTTTATGTCAACATTGGAGTAGAGATAAAATATGTATGCAGTGATTGTCTAACTGGCTCCACCTTCAGTCTATATGAAATGAATCCAGCCCGATGCCTATTATGGATGACTAAGCATGAAGGAGCTAACAATGGAACATTCTAAACGTGTGCAGCAGGTACAGTATATTATTTCCAGATGCTACATTTTGGTGCAAACCAGCATGTACAGTGGACATTCCCAGCCCTACTCTTTTTCACACTATATTATACATGGAATACAAAACCACAATGACTTACTCCTGTGTGGTGAAAAATGACACCTAAAGCACATATTTCATGGGAGGAGACCACGGCACATGGAATGTCACAGTCATGTTTACATGGTAGTTGAAACTTCAGCTACTGTCGTGCCGACAGTTCCGTCTTTGGAGGACGTCACAAAATATACATACTATAGGCACTGACAGCCTGAACTGCAAGAAAAGCTGGCATTCATTTTGGAACACACACCAGACATACTGTAAAAATCAATCTTACATTACATTTATTTTCATCGAGAAATAAACTATTGTTCCCCGGTGTCAGAGTAACTACATAAAAGTATCAGTGCTGAATATCTTACCCCTTAGCCCCCTCTCCTTTCTACTCAAAGGTACATTTTATTTCAGTAATAGACCTACTTGAACAGCTAGCCAAAGTCAATCATATGAGCCATAGATAGATTGGGATGTGAAATTGCCAACCCATTTGCTAATAGCAACTTTTCAGATAATCCACAGTGGATCTCTGGACATTAGACTTTGTAAATTAAGTAATGCCCACTGGCTAATATCTTGTATTTACCATTTTGTATTACAGAATGCCCTCTGCTCTGCAGTTTTGAGCAGTACACTGGTGCCTATAGTTCCACTACGACCCAGCTGACAGTTACAGTATTTGTACGGTATCACTGCTCTCAGTGGTGTAGAGAAGCTAGACTCATGACCCCAAATGTAACTGTGAATTATGAATATTTCGTCTTTTGGTTTGGACAAGAGCACTCTACCAGAAATGGTCTGGTTGGTTTATGTAAACCTTTGAAACGAAGTCACCAGGGTCACTGCTGTTTATATACTCCTACTTAACAAAGTTAGCAGAACATCAACGTTTCACATCCAGTCACAAAACAGACAACTGAATTTGAACCCCGGTAATATAAGTGTATATACGGCCAATTTAGAGGTTCGTTTGTCGGTGATGTCACCTCATTATTTGTAGAACGCTCCGACCTTGCACCGCAGTAAACATACTGAAAAAGCTCTTTTTAGCCACTCCAAAGCGTCAGTCGATACGATACACTTTTTATGCTTGAATTCGTCCATTGAAGTGAATTCCACCGAGGTTTCATTAGAACACATGATTGATTTTCATCTTGCCCATGAATAGTTCAGGCTATCAACAGCCCCTTATACAGTAAGCTAATGAATCCATAGCCTTTAGTGAAGCCAAATGCATACACGCATTCAACTTGTAACGTATGCCGCCACAGGGAACCTTCATCAATATATAATGATAACCTTCACATGGGTTCTTTAACCTAGAGGAGTAGCTAACATTAGCTCGATATGGATTCGTTTACACACAGCAGAAATCCATAGAAATGTTGGAAATATTCATAGAAAACTATTTTCAGTACCCCCCCCCCCCCCCCACACACACACACACACACATACACACATACCCTGCATCTGTACAACATTAATATACTTAGAGAAGCCCCCGCAGCTACTGATATGGCTGAAACAATGCACACGTATCACATATTGTCTTGTTAACCTGAGGTTCATAGATCACAGCCTTCCATGCGCAAAGCTTCCATGACCCACATGAA
Source organism: Oncorhynchus mykiss (assembly GCF_013265735.2). NCBI lineage: Eukaryota > Metazoa > Chordata > Actinopteri > Salmoniformes > Salmonidae > Oncorhynchus > Oncorhynchus mykiss. The sequence goes on from NC_048582.1 coordinate 21,943,732, forward strand.
ACATCTCTCTCCACATTGTAAACTGTGAAAGAAAAACTCATACGTTAACAATTATCCGTCCGTAAGGACAGGCTCTAGTGTTCGGCCTTGCGCATGCTACAATGTTCTACATGTTCAACTTAATGTGCATTCGTGTACGACATGCCTGCCCACGAGGAGACAGAAGTCACATTGCTGAAGACAACACCCTTGCCCTCTGCTTCGAAACGAGACATTGCTCATAAGATGATCAAACAGTGAAACTATGACGTTACCCACAGTGTTTCTAATATTACAAGAGTAATGATCCACTTAGACGAGGTCTGGATTTGGATTATTTTTCAAATGATCACTGATGCTCTTTCGCGGCTGAGACTGGAGAGTGTACAGCACCCGTTCTTATACGCAACCGATGATGCAATTAAATGTTTAATGGTTTGCCAACATATTACTTACTATCTGTGCTTGCTTGTGCTTCCCAGCTGTCTAATTCGTCTCATTCACAAGCCGCAGTCACACACAGCACAAAGAGATGGCTTGCAGCTCTCTCTCTCTCTCTCTCTCTCTCTCTCTCTCTCTCTCTCATGCTTTGTTCTTTCTGTTTTTGGGGGTGTGGATGTTGAGGCTTTCTGTATGGGGAATGCTCATTGCTCTGCAGCAATCTTCTGCTGAACATGCCTTAGATCTTGTCTGTGTTTCATCGCTTTTGAGGAGTCCGTCTTTTTCGATATTTTCAATAGTATTTGACTTGCAGCAACCTGAAGCAGGATTGTACATATATATATCTTCTCTTTTGAAACAGCTAACCCAGATACATGTATGTAGTTTGTAGATGTAGAGTATTGAATGTATTGTTCGTTTTGAGCATTGCTTTCGTGTAAACCTATGCAAAAGCTAAAGGTTGAAGTCATTAGAGTAATATCTGACCTTCAACAATATCATGTTGTGTCCTTCTTAGTCTGTATTTTTGTCCTGACAAAAAGGAGGTGACATTTTGGTGAGGCGTTCATGACTCACCCCAGATGTTCCAGCTCGTAATCACCATTGTCACTCACATCCGTGTTGCCGAAAGCTAAACTGTACATTTTCCTTGAAACATTTTTCACTTGTCTATTTCTACATCTTGGTATAGCTTAATACTTGTGTTGTTGCTTAATTTTATTTTCGTAATTATTTTATATGATAATAGTTATGTAACTATTCACCATGGCCCTTAAAATGTAACGACATTACGATAATTCAAACATCCTATCTGATGTGTCTGAATCTCGGACAACCTCACTGTGTTTCCATACATGTCATTTGTTATCAGCCACGGGAGTCTATTTGATGTTCACTTCCCTATACCCATGCCAGCCAACCAGCCCTATTAACCACGATGCACAATTAAAATGTGTACACACACGCGCCATTCAGTTTTGTTGGCATGCTGATAGTAATTTTATAATGAGCAGCCCTCAGGACCACAATGGTACTCTGGTACATCATATGGATTCTGTGCATTTCACATATAATTTGCTAGATTAGCAAGCAACCACTATGGAACACTATAAAAACAGTGTTGTATGTCAGTCGTGCTGCCACATTCATACTGGCTGGAAAGCTAGAATCCTCGTTATCTCACAGTACTATCTCAGTTTTTCGTTTTAGTCCATCATATTTGTTACTCCCTGCATAAGTTCAGAGTGAATGTCTCTTTGAGCGTATGTAGCTTTAAGCATCAAGTGTCCCCGCTATACGCAGTACTTCTGACATCACAAGTCACAACAATGAAGTCAGCCCTCAACCTGTTTAGAGACCCCCAGATTTCACTAACAGTTTAATTGACTCTCTCTTGATTGAGACGGATGTATAAGTAAGCCTTCCTATGCCATTGTCACTTGTAAACGTGTTCTACCTACTCCAGGAAGTCGGAGCGGGTTTAAACACTAAATGGGACGCGTGGCCCTGTTACCATCCCCCAACCCGACTGGCGTGTTGTTGTGTTATCCAGGGGGCAACGAGTGGTTGAGGAATGAGGGCTCAGCCTTAGTCTACGCCATCGCGAGTTTCAGCTTGTTTAGAGATTAATGGTTGGGCCTCGCTGCTACATGGCCCAGTCCATATCCTGCACAGACAGGCACCATCAGGCCCCCCCTACTTTGACATTCCGCCATGATAGAAACCAAAACATGTGTTCTATATACCGCCAAAGCTCTCAGCTGAGTTTAATTTGTTCATGATGAGGCAGTTTGAGGAGTAAGCTGGAAGTAAAGGGGGGCTCTTGTCGAGAGTGATGGACCATTTTTGTATGCCCGCACACCTCATCTGACTCTTAGCGTTGTGAATAATGTTTGCAAAAGCTGCGTACTCTCTAGTTCTATGTGGTTGCACACAGCCCTCAGAAGTATAACTTTTCTGGCTCATCAATTAATGATATGAACCTCGATTCAGCTCTCAAAAGGCTTTCTGACCTCCACAGCTTACATGCAATGTTCCCAATGTAATCTTCTCTACTCTCTTCACAGACTGATTTCAAGCCTTTTTTTGAAGGACAACTGATTTGAAGTGGCAGGTCATTTCCTGCCTGCGACACCCAGGCTTTTTCTTCTGAGCCAACCTGATTTGAATGTGGTGTGTGCGCCAGGGTGAAGAGGACACGGTTAACACCGTTGACACTGTGCTGACATCCATCTCCGGCTGTGTTCCACCCCCTCCCCTCCCTACCACCCCACTCTCCTCTGTAGCCCCAATTCTCTGCTGGAGACTGGCCTGTCTGGTCTGTGATGGCAACAGTGAGAACCAGAGTTAGACTCCTCCTCTACCCTCCTCCACCAAGCCTCATGCCCCACCTCTGCTGTGTTTTCCACCCCCTCCCCACCCCTTCCCACCCCCTCCCCTTCCCACCAACCCACTCATCTCCTCTGTAACCCCTCTTCTCTGTGGGAGACAGGCCTGTCAGGTCTGTGATGGCTGTAGTGAGCACCAGTTAGACCCCCCCCCCCCAGTTTGAGGAAGCTCCACGTGGACTGTCTGCTCTGTCACCCCCCCGAAGCTATTTTTAGCTGCCTCACTGCACCTTCAAAATGAGCTATAACCTCCCCAACTTAAATTGAATGTGATTATGCAGTCGCGATGCCTCTTCGAGGAGTTAGATTGGTGAGCTCTCCTTGAGATACAATGGTGGAAGGTCGTCGACTCTAAATTCATTTGCAACGTTGGAACTTGTTTGGCATCTCTTTGTGTACTGTACCTCACGCAGTCGAAATAACTTGGGCATGTGAACAATTTGTAAAACCGTACTCTAAGCTGTTCAGACATCTCAGCGTTCCTGTCACCTTGAGAATGTTCCACTGAGTCCTTTTCATCCATCAGTCATAACATAGTTTTCCTTACTGTCGCCTTGTTGTCAGCTATTAGACTATGGTGAGATAAGGAAGGTATTTGACATGTGTTTGGAGTGCGTTAGCGCCTGAGAACACAAATGTAAGTTTGACCTTTGTTTTAATATCAGCATTATTTTATTATTTTTGTCTCTAGCTTGGAGGCACATGTATTTTGGGATGTGTTCTGCTCTCCCAGAATGAGCTGATGTGCAACAACCCTAAGAAAGAATATGGGTGTATACGCATTGGATGGCTAGGACAATACAAACTGAACCGCTAACTGAGGCACTGCAGGCAAACGGAGAACGTCTGATAGAGCCTCAATGGTACAAATCTATTCAGGTAGAAACTGAGTATGAAGAATGGACTCAATTCTGTGTCATGTGAAATAGAGAACTGTGTCCTTGTCAGTTTCCCAATTACATCAGCAACAGTATGTAACATTTCTCCTCCTAAATATGACCACATTTGGGATTTCTCTTCTTCACATGTGCTTGCATCTCCATACCCAGTACCCAAGCCCACTCATTTCTGTGAAACACGCCACATCACAAATGTTCAGGCAAGGCACGGCTGTGTTATCCTGTCAGCTGTAAGGCTGCATTAATGTTTCGCAGGTGTGCCTCATATTCAACTAATGACAGCTGCCCTTTCATAGAGGAACAAAGGCTAAATCCCTTGGGGAGATCTCATCCACAAATCACATGCCCAAAAGGTATCTCCTGTGCCCAACATAGAAGATGTACTGACTTTACCTCAAGACGCCAAGAAAGACTATTACAGATGGTTGTGTGGTATATTTTATGATAGAAGAAGAATATAGGTTAAAAAATAACAGCCCAGAGGCAAGGCAAGCAGATGTGTACAGTACATCACATTCATTCTGTGTTGTTCGGGTCAGTGGTGACGGAAAGATAGCAAATCAACTGTGGGAAAGATAATCCCATGCGTTCACTTTGATTTACATAGCAATGTATGCATTTTTCAAAATACGCATGACTAAATGCTTCCTCAAGATCATTTGTTAGGTTATAAATGAGATTTGAATGAAGCAGCAAAAGGTTTCTTCCATTTTTTTCTGCTGGCTAATTTCTTGACGGACGTAGTTTATTTCAGCCAAGTGGTTGTGAGAGCTTGAGGTGTTATGTGGAGATTATGGCTCAATGGCGTCCTTCTTCTTCCCACCAGTTTTCTTGTTAAAAAATGATTCAAGTAGAAAAGTTACATTTGCAGCTTCACTCAGCTGGAATGCTGTGAGAGGAGAGAACATGATCAACGCTCGGTCTGTGTTTGTGTGTGTGGGCTCTTGTGTGTCACAGTGACGTCATTCCCATAGGGTGCACAACGGCACGTTCCCCCTCAGATTTGTCCTGTTTTAAAACATTTCAGATGTTAACTAAACTTCAGAGGGTTACATTATCCTAACCCAACTTTAAATCTTGGGTTATGGTACTATAGACCAGCAGGGCAGTTCTTAAAGAATCAATGTTTTACGGTTTTCATGATTATATATATAATTGGCTATATAGTTATGTTTATGTTAGAGAACAACAAGCTACTGTGTCTTTGTTGGAGGAAATTATAGTTGAAATGATTAATTATGCATACATTTAAATTAGAACCAGTTATTTTAATACTATTATATTATGGTATGAAATGTATGGGTTCTTGGTTAAGCTGTTACTGAAAATGTAAGTAAAACAAATGAATTATCTGTACCTTGTGGGAAAGGGAGAAGGAGGGCATATATATTTTCTGACAGATAAGAATGGTCTTTGATGTTCCAGTAGTGGAGGAGAAGATGTCTTTTAGACAGATTGGAATGTTTTGTTTAATGAGGGGAGTAGAAGAAGATCTCCAGAACTGAAGACACTGCGCTATTGTGTGGATCGGAGAGGGGGTGGGAAACTGATGATGTCATTTTATGTTGTCTCTTTAAATGTAAAGTTCATTGTATTTTTGGGCAGTACTCTCTTGTAATAAATGCTGTTACCTGAGTTTAAGACTGGGGCTCTGTCCATTCCTATAATAATAATATGGGTTTTACGATCCCATAGAATGCATTGACAGAGTACTTAATTCTGATTGGGAAAATAATACAGAGGAATTTAGAATTCCACTAACAGTCTTCTACCGTACTTATCATTTTATTTGCTGATGATACCAATTTGCTTTTATCACACAAGAATTTTGATTCACTAATTAATGAAGCCAACTCAGGCATGGTCACATTTTCTGAATGGTTTCGAGATAAACAAATGATTTTTAAATGTTAAAAAATCCAACTTTACTGTATTTACTAGTAAGAATTTGACATTTTGTTTAAAACAAAGAGCCAGAATCTCAATTGGTGGGAATGAAATGGAACAGGTCACATCCACTGGATTCCTCTGAGTTCTAATTGATGAAAAGTTATTTTGAAGACATCATATTCAATTTGTCTGCCGCAAAGTGATGAAATCTGTTCATATCATCAGAAAGTTTATTGGTTTGGTTCAACAGGCTTGCTTCCTAACTCTATACTATAACTTCATTTACCCATATCTCATTTACTGTAATATTGTCTGGGCCAGTACATACGTCTCCTACCTACACAAATTACTCATTATACCAAATACATTTGCAAGACTAGTCACCTCCTCTAATTACCTGGCTCCATCTGCTCCTTTGTTTAAGAAACACAAGATCTTATCTATTTACAACATTAGTGTATTAAAATCATGCACTTTCATCTATAAATGATCATACCTCCCAGACAGTTTACCCATCAATGGATTCTTCCGGCTTAATTCTGAAATCCATCTATTTAACACAAGACACTGCGATAACCTTCACCCTCCCCCCTGCCGTCACCTCACATAGTCAATCAGATATAGAGGTACCATTCTCTGGAAATCGTATCATCACATTCCCAAAATGTCTTGATCCCTCAATAAATTCAAGTGAAGACTGGGGGTGAGCCTGATGAACACAATTACTCAGTAATCGCCTCCATATAGCCTAACTCTCACACATTAATGATTAATTCATTTATACATTTATAATTATTAGGTTTGGTTATCTGTTTTAACAAACATGTTTTATTGTTGTACTTACGTACTGTATATTGTTTTTGTGTGGTGTGGTTTTCATATAAGCCCTTGGGCTTCCAACCACACCTGCACAGCATTTTATTTTTTATTTTGTTTTATTTTTATTTTCTGTATTGTTGTCTATGACTTGTTTTGTTTGGTGCAAATAAATAAAATACATTGGCATCATTCGTTAAAATATAATTTGAACAGGTAAAGGGATATGCTTAGATAACCTCAGGAGACAAATATACATGTGTTTCATACATATAATTAGGCATAATGATTATGGCTCTAGATTGCAGGAAAAGACTGTTTCAGGTGTTTGGAAAATGCAAAATTCTCCAAATTCCAGACCCCCTCCCAGTCCATCCTCACAGACTTCGAGCCCCCACTAAAATAATGGGTGTCTGTGTCTGCATGTGTGTGCGCTCTGTAAGACTCTGTCTGAGCTCAGACTGCAACTGTATATCAACCCATATAGTCTTTACATAAATCTGAATGAATAACTTCAAAATCATAATAACATTCATGACACTTTCTACATCATCTAGCCATTTGAGAGCTTTTGGCTGTAGCCTAAATGCTGTCGCTAACGCAGTCGCCGTGAAAGGCCACGACAAGTCATCAATGACAAAGAGGCAGCATCTCCCTATGGAGGGACTTCATGCACTCAACATCCAAGGGATTACAGTTACATTTGAGTTACATTTGATTCTCACATTCTGTGATGATACTTGTAATTGAGTCCTTGGGAAAAAGGACACGGGTGTGACATGGACAGAAACTTGGCTCTTGAGTCATTTTCACGCTGTTGTCTGCCAGCAGGAAGTGGCAACATCGTCCAATGGAGAGTCTCTTGGCTTGTTTGCAGACTACTAAGTTGGAAGGTGGTCTGTGCTAAGGAAATAGGTTCAGTTAGCCATGCTGTAAAGAAGATGGACTCAACAGGATGTGGCAAGGACAAGATGAAATACATTTTTAAAATACATTTTTGACTAATCGTTGTACCCATGTGGTCCATTTTGCCTTATAAAGTCCACCTCGCCAGACCATGAACTCCTTTGTTTTGTTTTTACCAAATGTGGAAAAAAGTGTCCGTGTGAGGCGACAAAATGTGCCATAATGATACCACAATTGTCCTCGTCACCCACGTTACATCCTGCTATCATTAGTTTGTGTTACATAATGACCTTGTGTGTTTGTGTGTTCTGGGGCTGTCACTGGCTATCTCTCTAATGGCCCTCAAGAATATATCCCAGACTCTTGCTGACGCCTTGGCTCCTTCCCTCAAGGATTGACTAGCCGGTGGCCGAATGACACTTTGCCCAGTCCACTGATACCATGTCACAACCCTTCCAACCATCTATCTCATTTCCTTTACACACTCTCAAATAACTCATGTTATTAATGTAACACTGTTTAGCACAGGGCTGATTGTGGTTGTGGATTTAGCAGGGTGTTGTCGAGGGAAGTGTGTCTGCAAGAGCATGGAAAATAAGGTTGTTTACACCTTGAGGCTCCATTTGAGAAAGAGAGAACTGTCAATTGACAAGTACGAGATCCATTTGACTGTATGTGTGTATCTCTCTGAGTTAAGCCCTGCTGTTGTGGGTAGACATTAATTGCAGGGCCTGTGCATTTCCCCCCATAAATCGACAGACTAACTGTCAATCTGCTGTGTTCCATGGTGCATATGTGCAAAGCCAAGTCCATTTCTGTGGAAATGGTCAAGAAGGTGAGGTACCATATCAACTGTCAAAATGTAGCATGTCTGCTATGTAACACGGCAAAAATACTTTTCAGAATACAACACTTTTAACAATCCAACACCGGGACCTTTATTTCCACACAATAACATTGGCTGGGTGTAATAGAGGTAGTGGGAAGGGAATAGAACCACTACCTCGCTCTCCAAACAAGCTGCATGAATTGAGATGTAAACTGAAGTGAAAAAGAAATTCAGCACCTCTCAAGAGGGCAGAGGAAGTTGACAAAAACGCCTCTTTACTGATAAAACCTACACATTTCAGCACTTAGCCTTCGTCACCTAAGCCTTCATCAGGGGTTGATTAAGGCTAAGAGTCTAAAAAATAAAATAAAAGTTTGTGAAATTTAAACTCAGAGAGTGACTGCTTCCTTTCTACATCACTCGTCAGTACAATGCAGTGCAATTTAATGAGTATAGACCAACCCGGATGGAGGATGGCACTACCTACAGCAGTCCTCTCACATTATCCTGACAAAGAGAACAGCATTTAATATTTCAAGACTGTCCTTCCTTGTAACCCCCTGAAGGTTTCATGAGGTATTAGTGGTGCCTGGACTCAGTGTATCGCTCTGGGGGGTTTGAAGCCAGATACAACATCTGCCCGTTGTTTACACCTAACCTCTAAATTGCATTTTTTTTTCTCCATTTGAGGTTTTCATGCTGTTCTCCTTTCAAGGATCAGACCCTTACATTTTTTTTTTTTAATCGCCTAAATGACATACCCAAATCTAACTGACTATAGCTCAGGACCTGAAGCAAGGATATACATATGCTTGATACCATTTGAAGGGAAACACTTTGAAGTTTGTGGAAATGTGAAAAGAATGTAGGAGAATATAACACATTCGATCTGGTAAAGATAATACCAACAAAAAAACATGAGTTTTCTATTTTCCATCATCTTTGAATTGCAAGAGAAAGGCCATAATATAATATTGCAGTTTAGCCACAATTTTGGCCACTAGATGGCGACAGTGTGTGTGTGCAAAGTTTCAGATCGATCCAGTGAAGCGTTGCAATACTGGACAATATTTTGTATAAAGTCTGCACAAATGTGCTGAATTGGTCAATTGATACATTTTCAAGTACATAACTATAGAGAACATACACAAATTATATGGTAATACAAAGCGTAAGTTTACACACCCAGGAATGTCATACATGATGGATCATTAGCTTATACACTAACTTTCACACATCTAGACAGCAGGGGTTCAAACTGTAGAACCCAGTTTCTACATTTGAATATAAAAATGGATTTTATCAAACAAAACTATGCTGTATTTTATCTCTGGGACCCTCCGGATGACAAATCAGAGCAAGATTATTGAATGTAAGTACACTATTTACCTTCAGAGGTGAATGTATCAAACCAGTTGCGGTGATAAAAGTTTTTTTTTTGTGCACTCTCCTCATACAATAGCATGGTCTTTTTTCCACTGTAATAGCGACTGTAAATTGGACATTGCAGTTAGAATAACAATAAGTCATGCTTTCTGCCCATATTAGACATGTCTATGTCCTAGAAAGTTTGTTGTTACTTACAACGTCATGCTAATCACATTAGCGCACGTTAGCAGAGTAGAGGTTGATGGGGTGGATTTAACTGGACAATACTGAAAAGTCATGAGGAACTATACAATGAACCAAAAATGAGACCTCAGTTAATTAATGGGGCAATTGCTGAAAGTCTTCTCTTTACATCCTTGGATTATTTATGAACCGATTCACACAATGACAGTAGTGTGACTGAAGTGTGCCTGTTAAGAGTTAAAACATAGGTCTACACTTTGTAGTTGTGGTTAGATACAGTAAGTACTGTGTGTAAATTTCAGAGGCAACGTGTTTTGCTCTAGGGACGAGCTGCCCCTCAGCTTTCCCACAATACCATTTAACTGTAACCACTACGAGTGAAAACGCTAACCTTACCACGGGCAAGTGAATAAATTCAACTCTAACCCATACCAAACATTTTGAACTACATTCACTTAATCAGAGCCTGCTTTTATAATATTGCATACATGCAATTTTGTTATTACCCCAAACCCAATACTTCCATTAAGCCGTATGAAGATCGAACCTAGGTATTGTATTGTGTAAACAAAAGTCAACTTGGAATGATTGAACCCAGATGAGAGTGGACACACATCCAGGGAGATTACTTAAGGAAGTTGCCATAGATCTGTGTAAAAGGGGTATTAAACACTCAGCCTTCCAGATGGCTGCTCTGTAAAACCTATGCACAATTACCTTCCGACATCTGGGGCCCATATTAGACCCCTTCCCCCATCTCTTCGACTCTCTTCTCTTCTTCCATCAAGGTTTACCTTTCTCTCTTTCTACTTTTCCCCCCAGCTTTCACAGACTTACTGCTCTCATTTTCCTCTCCTTTGACTCCTGCCATAACACTTGTTCTAGAGCAGCAATAATATAGCTACTTCGCTATTCAAATGACAGTGTTATGTTTTACATTCAGTATGTTTCTAAGGACTTTATGTGTCCATGTTTGGCTGCGCTGGTAATGGACATGAGGAAAAGAAAGATTTATCCGGAGATAATGCAATGAATGATCTTATCACATGAACTTACGTTATTTATTTATTTGGGGATTTAAAAAAAAATCTATTTGCTAATTGTTTTTTTATTTGATTTTGATCTGCATGGTTGGGAAAGGGTGCATGTATTCGGCGCATGTGACAAATAAAATGTGATTTGATAATTCAATTGATTCACTGAACTACCTAATTCAGTTGAAAAATGTATTGTATGCCGGCATCATATACAGTGCCTTGCAAAAGTATTCATCCCCCTTGGCATTTTTCCTATTTTGTTGCATTACAACCTGTACTTTAAATGGATTTTATTTGGATTGTATGTAATGGACATACACAAAATAGTCCAAATTGGTGAAGTGAAATGAAAAAAACAACTTCACCAAAAGGCATGTGGGAGGCTACCCAAACATATTGAGAAAGGTCAGAATGGTACTCTGGTCAGATGATTCCTTGCCATCAAGGAAAACGCTATGTCTGGCTCAAACCCAACACCACCCATCACCCAGAGAACACCATCCCCACAGTGAAGCATGGTGGTGGCAGCATCATGCTGTGGGGATGTTTTTCATCGGCAGGGACTGGGAAACTGGTCAGAATTGAAGGAATGATGAATGGTGCTAAATGCTGGAAAATTCTTGAGGGAAACCTGTTTCAGTCTTCCAGAGATTTGAGACTGGGACCGAGGTTCACCTTCCAGCAGGACAATGACCCTAAGCATACTGCTAAATAACACTTGAGCGGTTTAAGGGGAAAAATTGAAATGTCTTGGAATGGCCTAGTCAAAGTCCAGACATCAATCTAATTGAGAATCTGTGGTATGACTTAAAAATGGTTGTAATCCAGCAGAACCCATCCAACTTAAAGGAGCAGGAGCAGTTTTGCCTTGAAAAATGGGCACAAATTCCAGTGGCTAGATGTGCCAAGCTTATAGAGACATACCCCAAGAGACTTGCAGCTGTAATTGCTGCAAAAGGTGGCTCTACAAAGTATTGACTTTGGGGAGTGAATAGCGCACTCAAGTTCTATTTTTTTTGTCTGATTTCTTGTTTGTTTCACAATAAAAAAAAATATTTTGCATCTTCAAAGTGGTAGGCATGTTTTGTAAATCAAATGATACAAACTCCCCAAAAATCAATTTTAATTCCAGGTTTTAAGGCAACAAAATAGGAAAAATGCCAAGGGGGTGAATACTTTCGCAAGCCACTGTAATACCATTTATTAAAGGTAACATTGCTTTACAATCATTAAAACAACATTCTGGAAGATTAATCAATTACTAATTTCTATCTATTTCATGGATTCTCAAGCATTGGTTTATTCTGGTTATAAAAACACTGGGATCTGAACGTTGAGGCAAACCAAATAAAATACCCGAAAAACTCTTAACGGGTATAGTAAGACATACGCTTGGGTAGGGGGGATTTGGAATAAAAATAAAGAAAGAGCCTTGAAGCAAACACGTCCTGTTTGTGCCTCGGAAAAGAAAAGAATAAATAATTTCTCAGTCACAGGAGGTTACATCTCCTTGTGATGATTATAGGAGCCAGAGGAGTAAACCTATCCCAGGAAAGTTTACCATGGCCCAGATAGCACAGGTAGATGTCCTTACCATCTAAATTAAACCACAGAGGAAAAGTCTGCATGATCTAGCATTTATTTTAGGTTCTGGTTGATAAACAGCACACTCGAAAAGTTTAGTTGACTCAAAGTTCTTACTCAAGTTCTTACTCAAGTTTACTCTTTGCTCAGTGTGTGGTTTTAGGATAGCGGGAACATTCCAATCGAGGACCATGGTACCCCTGAGTTGATAAACACTAGTCAGAGTTTGTGAGTTCCACAATGATAAATTAGCTTTAGAACTGGAGCCTGGAACAGGAGTGTCTTCACCTACAAGAGTATTGACCCTTCTGTTCCCTGATGGCTTTCATGAAAATGGGACATTTATTCCTAGATACTTTAGGGAGTAATTGAGTTATATGTCATCAGCATTTTCATCTCAAACACCTTCCTTTGCCTTATGTTTCAGTGCAAGCACATCACAGCTACCTACAGATTTCCAACATCTACATCATTGTCTATCTCTGTAATCACTAATGAAAGGAAGAATACAGAACAGACTGTAAAGTGCAAGATCTATTTCCTTCATTAAACAAGACAACCAGCATATCATATGCCACTGGAGACATTATATTAAGCTTAATGAATTGTGTAAATATTGAACCATTACGAAATATTGAATTATTACCCAATATTGAACCATTATTTAATATGTGCAAATACCAGATCCTAATGTGATGAGTCCGATGTCTCGTATAGATCAAAGTTGGATATGCTTAAAGGGATGGATCAACATATCTGTTAATAAACCAAAGGCTAGCAGCCAATGGCAATGCATGCTATGCACCGCATGCTAAGCTCTGTTGCTTGTGCTGTTCATGTAGGGATGTCTAAATAAGCTCCCTCTTACCAGGGTTGGGTTACTCTAAAATAGCTTTTACTCTTTGTCTCCTTTCCTTCACGAAAACAGACACATAAAGCTGTCACTCTGATTTCTTTAAACCTATCAACTGAGTAAAGGGGATGAATAGAGTGAACTGTCTATGACTGTTGAGACATGGCACATGTGTCTATTTCCAGAAATGGGATAGTGAGTCTGTCACGTGACTCACTGACCTTTGACCCTTGACAGTGGCAAGAAGTAGGGAATGTGAAAGACCAAGGGCAGAGTGGGTAAAATATCTCTAAAGGAAATTGGTCCCAAGTGCTGGAAAAATCATTCAAAGAGTAGCACATTGCCCATATCATCATAATACCCAATTGGAATTGGATTGAAATCCAATGGAAATCTGACAGATTGTCATTCTACACCGTTTAAATGTACCATGTAGGCTAGTCGAGGTGCATCAGCCACATACTGCAGAAAAACAACACTGAAGTGGTCAGGTTATTGCTATATTTATGTAAGCATTTAAAAGATCTACTAGATATTTTAATAGATAGCTACTAGACCTTACAGCATAGTAGATCTTCTAGACTTAAAAAAATATATCTACGAGACCTTAGAATAGATCTACTAGACCTTAGAATAGATCTTCTAGACCTTAGAATAGATCTACTGGGCCTATATAATATATCTACTGGACCTTTTAATAGATATCTACTAGACCTTAGAATAGATCTACTAGACCTTATAATAGATATCTACTAGACCTTAGAATATATATACTGGACCTTAGAATAGATCTACTGGGCCTATAGAATAGATCTACTAGACCTTATAATAGATATCTACTAGACCTTAGAATAGATCTACTGGGCCTTAGAATAGCTCTTCTAGACCTTTGAATATATCTACTGGGCCTACAGAATAGATCTACTGGGCCTATAGAATAGATCGACTAGACCTTAGAATAGATCTATTTGACCTTAGAATATATCAAATTGGCCTTAGAATAGATCTACTAGACCTTAGAATAGATGTACTTGGCCTTAGAATAAAACAGGTCTCAAAGGACCTACAAGGTGTCAAATGACCGCTTGTGCACATTGCTGAAAGTTGCTTAAAGTGGCTTCATAACATCCTCCAATGAGCAAGTCTCAGGTACAGTAGGACTTTTTCTGTGTCCTACAATTGCTTTAGAATAGATTCTAGTAGCTTCGATGAGATGATTTATGCATGCAGGCCCAGTTCAGCACAAGAGATGATACCAAGTGACAGTCCACTCTATGACTAATGCATGAGTCACACCAAAGCATGTTTATTTAAGTCAGTGTAAATGTGGGCTTCTCTCATGTTGGGATTGGTTCATTTACAACAGGAATGGGCAACTTTGGGGCAGCAGTGGCTCGAGGGTCTGCATACCCACATAGCAGTCAGCGCCGGCCCTAGCCTTTTGGAGGCTCTAAGCCAAATGTTGTTGGGAGCCCCAAAAAACCCTGGGAGCCAAAAACATTTTTGTCCCCCCCCCTCTTGACAGTGAATATATATATATATATATATATATTTACTGCAATACTTTTTTTGTTGCCATGGTGTGTAGAGAAAATGTTGCAGTTTAAAGAAAGTTTACTGCAGTTCTACACATTTTGCCAAGGGGCGGAGATAAGATTTTGCAATATTATAAGTCATTTCATGCAATTCAGCTCATTTTGACATGGGGCATAGAAAAAAAAATGCAGTTTCACAGGTTATTTCCTGCTTATTATACACATTTTGCCATAGGGTGGAGACAAATGTTTGCAGTTTTAAAATGATATCTGATGAGCAATGGGGCCCGCCCGGTCGGTAAATCATAATTACTAGAAGTTTTGATACCTGGTCGCTAAGACTAATTAACCAATAAAAATAAATATAAAAGTCACTAATTGGGTGGCTGTCAGTAGCTAGGTTTCCATCCAATTCGCGACAGATTTTCATGCTAATATAAAAAAATGTACCTAAAACGATATGCGCATTTTCTTTGAGAGTTGTTCGATACGGTGGTTATTATATCAATATTTGCGCAAAAAGGCATTTCCACCCCCATTTCTTGCATAATGTATTTTATCAACATAAACGATCCCACCACGTTGAACAATCAAATTGTCTGTCAGCATTTATAAAAGTGTTAACGACATTTCATGTTTCCATCAGCCCGGTTGTGACTTTTTTAATGAGTCAGGCACTTTAATCAGCATGAAATGGCTGGATGGAAACGTGCTTAGTGACTGAGAGAAACTGATGATGAATTTAATCGGAAAATAAATTGTAGAAATAGATTCTTCACCCAAAGTTTAACATCGGCTATTATTCCAATGGAGTCACTCCACAGCCACTTGTACGCTACAACTGGTGTCACGTTGTTCGTAATAATGATGGTCGGACCAAGGCACAGTGTACATAGAGTTCCACATACTTTTAATGAATAATGTGAAACTTAAGCAAATACAAACAATAAATAATAAACGAACCGTGACGACAATGCAGTGCTAACAGGCAACTAAACATAAACAATAACCCATAACCCACAGGTGGAAAAATGCTACTTAAGTATGATCCCCAATTAGAGACAACGATAACCAGCTGCCTCTAATTGGGACTCATACAAATCACCAACATAGAAAATCAAACCTAGAACCCCACATAGAAAATATAAACTAGAACAAAAACACGTAGTCATGCCCTGACCTACTCTACCATAGAAAATACAGGTTTTCTATGGTCAGGACGTGACAACTGGTAATGGTAAGCAAGTCTATTACTACCCCTGTATGTACCCTAGCCTACTCTGGACGGAGGCCAGGTACAGAGTCCTTCATGGGAACTTCCTGGTTGTGTAAACTTTGGGCAATGGGCGCCATAACTCATGTTTGAGGGGAAAAACAAAAACAGATCAGTCTCCTGGCTGTGACTTAAACCAGACCCCACCACTCCATATGACCACATAGACCCACAGTCGACTGTAAACATCGTCCATTTTTAGAACCGTTAACAGTCGACATGAACCAGAACGCGGTTTAAAACCTTGTATAAGGCTACAGTCTGATCTGATCTGTGAAGCACTATTAGATCCTGTTTTATTATTGTAATGGCACTTTAGGAAAAGTTATGATAAAATCAGAACTGTCATCCAATGGTGATGAATGCAAAGGGAAATGGTTTATTCTTGAGGTTTGTAATGATTGTTGCTTTAGCTATTAAAGGTGCAATCAGCGGTTGAAAAAATAACAAGGTGGTTTTCCCACCTCTATTTTAGTAAAAAGCTGATGGAAGGCCTGTAGAAATGTAGGCCAAGCACTCTAAAATTCATAAACAGAGCTATGGACTGACCATCCAATATACAGTGCCTTCGGAAAGTGTTCAGACCACTTGACTTTTTCCACATTTTGTTACGCTACAGTCTTATTCTAAGATCGATTAAATAGATTTTTTTTAAACTCAGCATGCTTTACAATACCCCATAATAAAAAAGCAAAAACAGTGTATTTTTTATTTTTGCAGATGTATTAAAAATAAAAAACAGAAATACCTTATTTACATAACTGTTCAAACCATTTGCTATGAGACTTGAAATTGAGTTTAGGTGTATCCTGTTTCCATTGATCATCCTTGAGATGTTTCTAAAACTTGATTGGAGTCTACCTGTGGTAGATTCAATTGAATGGACATGGTTTGGAAAAGCATGCACCTGTCTATATAAGGTTCCACAGTTGACGATGCATGTCAGAGCAAAAACCAAGCCATAAGGTCGAAGAAATTGTCTGTGAAACAACTTCTTCACAACTGAAAGTGCATCGACCATCTATAATGAAAGCATGACAATTGTTGTTGTCCTCTAGATTTACGATAAAGCAACAAACGCATATGCACACACACGCACACACATACACACACATTACCATAAACACACACACACATATACCCACCCACACACGCACAGACATACAGTGCCATCAGAAATTATTCAGACCCCTTGACTTTTTCCACATTATGTTTAGTTACAGTCTTATTCTAAAATTGATGAAATAAAAATATATCCCCATCAATTTACACATAACACATGAAATGTCACGAATCCCGTTTCCTGAGTCTGTTTTTTGCCTGTGTTCTGTCCTGGAGTGTTTTTTCCGGCGTCCTGGAACGCACCCTGTCTGGTTGCCGGGCAATGTAGCCAGTTGGGAGTTCTGATTACCCGCACCTGTATTCCATCAGCTATCTGCACACCTGGTCCTGATCATCATCTCTCCTCTTCATAAGCCCGGACCTGACATCCATTCCCTGCCGGATCGTTAGCCATGAACAGTATGTTGTGCCATAGTATCAGCCTCAAGTTGGATAGAATTTGTTTTGTTGTTTTTTACGTATTGCTTGCCTTAAACTTACCTCCGTTTGTTCTGTCTTCAGTTACTCACCCGGATCATTTACCCCATTCCCGCCTGGTCGTCGGAGGATTCCGCTTCCCCATTGGATCCACCTATTTACTCCCATCAACTCACCACTGCTGCCCGCTACGCCACCTGGATATATCTACCCATTCACATTCACTTGTAAATAAATACTCACCTTCTTCCTACTCTCCTTGTCCTGGTCTGCTTCTGGGTTCGATTTTGAAGAAACGTGACATGAAAGGAATTGTCCATAGAGCTCCGAGACAGGATTGTGTTGAGGCACAGATCTGGGGAAGGGTACCAAAACATTTCTGAAGCATTGAAGGACCCCAAGAACTCAGTGGCCTCCATCATTCTTAAATGGAAGAAGTTTGGAACCACCAAGGCTCTCCAAGAGATGGCCGCCCAGCCAAACTGAGCAATCCGGGGGGGAAGGGCCTTGGTCAGGGAGGTGACGAAGAACCTGGAGGTCACTCTGACAGAGTTCTAGAGTTCCTCTGTGGAGATGGGAGAAACTTCCAGAAGGACAACCATCTCTGCAGCGCTCCACCAATTAGGCCTTTATGGCCAGACGGAAGCCACTCCTCAATAAAAGGCACATGACAGCCAACTTGGAGTTTGCCAAAAGGCACCTAAAGACTCTCAGACCATGAGAAACAAGATTCTCTTGTCTGATGAAACCAAGATTGAACTCTTTGGCCTGAATGCCAAGCGTCACATCTGGAAGAAACCTGGCAACATCCCTACGGTGAAGCATGGTGGTGGCAGCAGGGACTGGGAGACTATTCAGGATCGAGGGAAAGACGGAGAAAAGTACAGAGAGATGCTTGATGAAAACCTGCTCCTCAGACTGGGGTGATGGTTCACCTTCCAACAGGACAATGACCCTAAGCACACAGCCATGACAACACGAGTGGCTTCGGGAAAAGTCTCTGTCATTGAGTTGCCCAGCCAGAGCCCAGATTTGAACCTGATCGAACATCTCTGGAGAGACCTGAAATAGCTGTGCAGAAACGCTCTCCATCCAACTTGACAGAGCTTGAGAGGATCTGCAGAGAAGAATAGGAGAAACTCACTAAATACAGGTGTGCCAAGCTTGTAGCATCATACCCAACAAGACTCGATGCTTTCATCGCTGCCAAAGGTGCTTCAACAAAGTACTGAGTAAAGGTTCTAAATACTTATGGAAATGTGATATTTCAGGAGGGATTTGGTAAAAAATTTGCAAATGTTTTTAACAGATTTTTCTTTGTCATTATGGGGTATTGTGTGTAGATTGATGAGGGGAAAAATATTTTATGCATTTGAGAATAAGGCTGGAACATAACAAGATGTGGAAAAAGCCAAGGGATCTGTCTGAATACTTGCCTTCAGAAACACCCCTTGACTTTTTCTACATTTTGTTGTGTTACAGCCTGAACTGAAAATGTTTCTAATGAAATAAAAATGAAAATCTGAAATGTCTTGAGTCAAAGTATTCAACCCCTTTGTTATGGCAAACCTAAATAAGTTCAGGAGTAAGTCACATAACTGGTTACATGGACTCACTAGGTGTGCAATAATAGTGTTTAACATGACTACCACATCTCTGTACATACAATTATCTGTAAGGTCCCTCGGTCAAGAATTTCAAACACAGATTCAAACACAAAGACCAGGGACGTTTTCCAATGCTTCACACAGAAGGGCACCTCAGAAAATATTTCGTTTTTTTTGGACACATATATTACTTTTTGTTGTTGGCACAAAACTACCTGTATACTTCCATGCATTTTTAACAACCCGGTACCAAGGTACCTTCAGATGAGTCCCATGAGAGATATGGGGGTCGTAGTCTCAAAACGGAGAACACCATCATGTTCGAGAGAGTTTCATCTTTCAATAGGGGTGGCAGGCAGCCAAGTGGTTAGAATGTTGGACTAATAACCGGAAGGTTGCGAGATCAAATCCCCCGACTTGACAAGATACAAATCTGTCGTTCTACCCCTGAAAAGGCAGTTAACCCACTGTTCCTAGGCAGTCATTGAAAATAATAATTTGTTCTTAAGTGACTTGCCTGGTTAAATCAAATAGAGTAGTCATATTTTCGGAATGTCTCATGGTCTGACAAGGAGCTCTGCCACTTTCTGTGGTGGATAGAGATGCAGCCCATGCAAGAAAACAACATAAACAGACAGATTTTAACATGGAATTTTCTATTATGTTAAATACGTTGATGCACAGGTGAGTCAATAGACTCTGAAGGAATAAAGTGTGGTAAAAAAAACAAACACTGTGGCAACACAAGCCAAAGCATTACACAATGCTCTCTCAAAATGACTTAGCCCTATTTTTAGGTTTTCGTCATATTTTTCATTTAATATGACACATTTATTTCAGTTTACATCCTGAGCTCAGTCGTCATCCCAATTTTTGTTTTTGCTGATGACATAACTGTCAATTTGCCATGCCCTGGCCATCTTGGGTTCTGGAACAGAAGCCTGAGTCTCACTATGGCATTTCCTGTGAACACTGGTCCCCATTCATTCATAGCAAATTAACTTTGAAATCAACAGCAATGATCTACGGTCATCTGTGTGACTGCATGAGAAAGCCCCCAATGCTTATCACATCAAAAGAAGGGGAGTTCCATAGACAGGCAATGGAATGTAAAACCCTATCATGACACATAAAGTCTAGTGTATTGATGTGATCTCAGAATAATTATTGATGTTCATTGTTCTCAATGTGAAAAAAAGAAGTAACAGAATAACCTACTAACAGTAACACATTGAGCAGAAACTGCAATGAACAATGACCCGTTTAGTGATCTTCTAAACGGCAATAAACGTATTAAATTGATCTTAAGTAATTGCCATTTGGGGACAATCAACATTTCATTTATTAATCATGTGATGTGACGTCCTACCTTAGAACACTACGGAGGACAGCAGTGTTTGATAGAGTATGTAAGCTAATTCTCAGCCGCAGTCACTGGTTACGTAATAAGACAATATGAGAACGACAAAGGGAGATATTTTCCTCAGTCTGACCCGTCAACTGACTGGTGCCTGCTCAGAGGGACACTCCAGGGGCATCTCCGAACGCTGGCATGACAAGTATTGTGCAGATCGGCAGTTTTTTGCATAATTGCCCCGGAATGGTCTAAATGACTTGTGCTCGCCATGAATATCAATGTCAGCCATGTCAGATGACATCAGATCTGAGACGGCTTGATTTGTGTCATCCCGCTGCAGAATTAAGTCAAGACGTGACTCTCCGCCTGGACTGGAAGAGTGATGTTGATGCAGACCTATGACATGACAAGGCATCTTTTCATATTATGTAGGATTTATAATAACCGCCTAATAATGTCACAGTTTGTGTACTTTGAGACATTACTCGGATCGTTTGCATATAGTCATTTTAAGGACTTAGCTTTCACTTATCAGTCAAATCAAGTTCATATCTTTGGGACAAAATGTGAAAAACATGTGATTTGCATTAATCAAGAATTGAATATATCTGTGGTTGCCACGCGCGGTGAGGTCGCCTAGGCAGAGAGCTGTGTAAATATTGTACATGTTGTTGTTATTTAATAAGTGAATAATCTCAAAGTGCATAAAATAAAAAAATGAAAACCAAATAGAAAATGTTTCACAACTAGTCAGGGAAACTGACACAAAGAACAGAGCTGACACTACAAGGGACAGGGACACCAAGGAGCACAGTTATAAACGGAAAGCCTTTCAAAAGAGAAAGGTCTTTAGGCTTGTTTTCAATGAGCCTAGAGTCTGTGGGTCCTGCAGGTGGTCCGGGAGGACATTCCAGTGGCTGGGAGGCTTGTTGCATTTTTTTTAAATTATATTTTTGGGGGTTTGACTGCTCTGGGGTTTGATCACTTACATTGTGTGGTCTTGACTCTCAGAATTGCAGAATTGGGATGAAAAGTCTACCTTTTGGGCTTATTGTTAGCTAGCTATCTGACTGTTTGGTTGTTTGGATTTAAAATAATGCAGCCCCAGCTATTTTGTTTCATCTGTCGGGAAGAATAACAGTCAAGGACTGCATGCTTTGTCCAGAGGTGGCAGAGGCTCAGGGGCTGATGTTAACCACTGCCAGGATATAGTGGCTTTTTGTGCGCTTTTCATTAGCCGTGACATCGCCCAGGTAGGTGCTACATCTTCAGACAAGGAGGACCTGTACCTACAGAGGAGCGGCTCCTATGGCAGAACTGACCGTCGGTGGAAGGAGTTGTGGTGCACTAATAAAGAGCTTCGGGCCTGTTTGTCAGACTCTTTCGTTCTCCCTGGCTTTACCATTGATGCCCCCTCTGTTGAAGCTACACTTCATTCCCAATCCAAATGACCTCCCAGCCTTTTCATCATCTGAAGCCAAGTAGAGACATTGAAACCATAAGGTCGAAATTGAAATGTTTCCTTGTTAGATTTGCTCCATGCACTTTAGGGACCAATAATGGAAAAAAGCCTTTGACATTGTGTTATCCCTGTCACGTTTTTAAAATGTATGTACTCTGTGTATGTTAGTTTTTTAACTGCAAATACACTCAATGGGACTGGGAAGCCAAGGGTAGACTTAGAACCAGTGCCCTTTGAATAGTCTGTTCATGCCAACTCTCAACAAGCAAGGCTACAGGCTCTGGCCTTATTTCCTTTTGACTTCTTAAGTGGAGTACATCATGCATTCATGATTATAACAGTAGGGCTGATCACACACAGTCTTAAAAGGTTATCTTCATCTGTAAAAAAATATATGCAATTCTAATTTCATATTGTGATATCAAAACACTTGGGTGAGACTGAAATGAGCAAAGCCAGAGAAAGTAACCATCTTAATTCTGTTGTGCCTTTAAAAGTATAGACCAAAGCTGCCTTGAGCTATTCATAGTCATTCTATAGAGTTGTCATTGCAGTGATTTTGTTAGATATTCAAATGAACCGAGATTGTCCATCTGCAGAAACTAAAACATGTCTCCAGGGAGATGTTTCTACCTTGTATTATTGGTTCTGACAGTATTTCAAGGGAGATTCACTGTCCCCGTTGTTATTTTTATGTTAAAATGAAAAGTTAGTATCCTGGTTTTCGCCCTCGGTTCAATTGTTGGGTGCACACTATCCCTCTCCGGGTTAATTGTATAGACAAGCACACAGTGTGAAACTTGAAGAAGTATCTATGATTTTGGAGATCTCGTCCTATGTCAGAGTTTAGGAACAGTGGCTTTGAAAGTTATTCATTTTTTTGTGATGGATTCTACTGTTTCACAGCAGTGTGGATGGGTCCCTTGAAACCCGCCAAAGCAATGTTCACGCGGTAACTACTCCCTGTGCGCACACACTTCTTGTAGGTTTGGTTCATAAAATGGGTGAACACAATAATGTATGCTGAGATCGTGAATCAAATATTCTAATTGGCTGAAGATTGAGTTAAAATGTGGAGTAATTGTTAATATTTAAAATGCATACAGTACACATCTTTCCCTATGAGCACAGCAGGGACAACTTGTCAACTTCACGCTGTGTGTATAGTTATATAATGCATGCATTATGAATATAAGCTGTGTTAAGACTTTTTCAGATGTAAATTGCTCCTCATTCGGTCGTCTCACAGGTCTTAATAGTGTCTTTCAGGTGAATTATGTTTTGAACAAGCAATTCATAATTAATTGCATTTTAAGTTAGAACAAGCTGTGATAGCCTTCAAAGAGAATTGTGTATTCTCACATTTCCTTCCAAACCTTAATTTAAGACTTGTTCAGGGGGCTTTTTGGTCCTGGTAGACTGGTAAACTTAAATGTTTACAAAATTATATTTCATTTACTCTCCTTTACTTTTCAGTCCAAAAAATAGCAGCTTTCAGTTCTAGCTTTTGAACAGTTAACAGTGGGAATTTATGGTAGCATATTGTGTAATTGAGTCATTTCAGCCAACCACAACCACAGTGATACTGATTTTTATCCATGGTAATCTACTTGAAGGGAAAATGGCATATTATATAATGGGGTTTTTTTTGCAACCAAGATCAAGGTCCTTTTTCATTGAGCAACACGACATCAGTTCAGCATCACAATTCTGAGGTGGAACAGAGTAAACCCTGATTTAATTAACTATGGATTCCATCCTGTGCGATAGAGACAGAGATAAAGGAAATCCATGAAATGCACGGTCCCATTTATCATTAATGTTGTATATTTACAAACTGAAATTGGGGCCCTCAGTGAGCAATGAGCAAAATACACTGGACACGTGCCAACCAGAATCAGCTATTTGTGCAAAAACTGAACTGTAACGTCAACTAGTAGAAGAGTACTGTAGCCCTGTGTTGACAACTCAACCTATCAGTAAAAGGGAAATGTGTAACATGCATAGTCAAACAGGTCTTTGTAAAAAACAATGTATGCTTCTCATGTATGCTTCTCATATGTTCAAGAATATCTCCATAACTGGAGTGATTAGTCTTCAATACAACGGACACATCAAAAGCAGTTATATAACACATGAAAGGAAGATATGCAATACATATCAAAGCATGTTATACAGTGCTCTACACGTGCATTTAAAATGTAGAACCATGATAAGCTATACTACATATCCTTCCTTCTTCTTCCCCCAATAAGTCAGTCCAGTTTCTCTGGCGTAGCTGGGCTGACATGTGTTTTACATGATATGCATGTACTCTAAAAGGCGAGACATGGCCCCAGCATACAGTAAGGGCCTGTACAGTAGATTAAACATGAAGTCTTTCCCACTGCTCGTTGCATTTGTGCAGTGGATCACATGTCAAGTTTCCATGGAGCGTTGGAACCTTTAATGTCACAACGTCAGGGAGAATGGACGAGAACCAATAGGAGCCTAGATCAGGGATGGGCAACTGACCTTTTAAAGGCCCTCAGATCACCCTCCGCCACCCCCCCAAAAAGTATATGTATTGATTTGATTAAGTAAAGCAGAGGGAACGACAGTGCAATTGCTACTATTATTCTGAAATTTCACATTCTTAAAATAAAGTGGTGATCCTAAAGTTTACTCGGATTAAAAATCAGGAATTGTGAAAAACTGAGTATAAATGTATTTGGCTAAGGTGTATGTAAACTTCTGACTTCAACTGTATTTTGGAACTTTTTAAAAAAAAAAGTTTTAATGACTCCAACCTAAGTGTATGTAAACTTCGGAAGGAACGGAAGTTTACATACACTTAGGTTGGAGTCATTAAAGTCATTAAAACTTTTTCAACCACTCCACAAATTTCTTGTTAACAAACTATATTTTTGGCAAGTCGGTTAGGACATCTACTTTGTGCATGACACAAGTAATTTTTCCAACAATTGATTACAGACTGATTGTTTCACTTACAACTCACTGTATCACAATTCCAGTGGTTCAGAAGTTTACATACACTAAGTTTACTGTGCCTTTAAACAGCTTGGAAAATTCCAGAAAATTATGTCATGGCTTTAGAAGCTTCTGATAGGCTAATTGACATTATTTGAGTCAATTGGAGGTGTACCTGTGGATGTATTTCAAGGCCTACCTTCAAACTCAGTGCCTCTTTGCTTGACATCATCGGAAAATAAAAAGAAATCAGCCAAGATCTCAGAAAATAAATTGTAGACCTCCACAAGTCTGGTTCATCCTTGGAAGCAATTTCCACACGCCTGAAAGTACCATGTTCATCTGTACAAACAGTATTACGCAAGTATAAACACCATGGGACCACGCAGCCGTCATTCCGCTCAGGAAGGAGACGCGTTCTGTTTCCTAGAGATTAACCTACTTTGGTGCGAAAAGTGCAAATCAATCCCATAACAACAGCAAAGGACCTTGTGAAGATGCTGGAGGAAACAGGCACAAAAGTACCCAGCTTATTGTGGGAAGCTTGTGGAAGGCTACCCGAAACGTTTGACCCAAGTTAAACAATTTAATGGCAATGCTACCAAATACTAATTGCGTGTATGTAAACTTATGACCTACTGGGAATGTGATGAAAGAAATTAAAGCTGAAATAAATAATTCTCTCTACTATTATTCTGAAATTTCACATTCTTAAAATAAAGTGGTGATCCTAAATTTGACTCGGATTAAAAATCAGGAATTGTGAAAAACTGAGTATAAATGTATTTGGCTAAGGTGTATGTAAACTTCCGACTTCAACTGTATTTTGGAACTCAGTCAGGGGCTCAACTTACTCTTGCAAATTAGAATAACAGAATACTTACTGTTGCAAGTTAGAATAGTAGAATAATAGAATACACAAGGTGTAATTTAGAAATGTTGTTGTGAATCCACAGTTTTTCTCTTGTTATGTCAGTCACTGACACTCACTCAATTAGCCAATGTCAGCTAACGCACATGTGGGAACGAGGACCCACGAGCAACTGTGGCCCCTCATGATGAGTTCCGATTTTTTTTGTGTACCCATCAAAGTTGCCCATCCCTGGCCTAGATCATGATAGGATGTTTCCTTTGAGGACCAGAGAAATTATATACTATTTATTCTACCTCGTGACCTTGTCACTACTCACTTTATATTTGTAAATACAGTCCTTTAATACTATGCAACTACTTCTATTACTTCTGATAGTGATTCATGTACTGCATTGTTGAGGGCGCTACCACATGTTGTAAACTGTGTATGTGATGAATACAATTTGATTTGATTTGATTAAGTAAAGCATTTCCCTCAGCCCCATCTCGGGTTGTAATAATCTACTGTTTAACCTCTACTGGATCAGTGTCTCCCCCCCTGCAGGATGGTTGAGCTAACATAGGCGAATGTGATTAGCATGAGGTTGTAAATAACAACAAAAAAATCCCAGGACATAGACATATCTGATATGGGCAGAAAGCTTAAATTCTTGTTAATCTAACTGCACTGTCCAATTTACAGTAGCTATTACAATAAAATAAAACCATGCTATTGTTAGGGGAGAGTGCATAATTATGAACTTGAAAATGTATTAATAAACCAATTAGGCACATTTGGCACATTTGGGCAGAGCCCAACAACATTTTGAATAGATATCAAATGGTTCATTGGATCAGTCTAAAACTCTGCACCAAAATCTAAATTGCGCCTGGGCTGGAATAATATATTACGACCTTTCTCTTCCATTTCAAAGGTGATGGTACAAAAAAACAATACAGGCAGAGTTGCAAAGAAAAAGACGTATCTCAGACTGGGCAATAAAAATAAAAGATTAAGCTGGGCAAAGGACAGACACTCAACAGAGGAACTCTGCCTAGAAGGCCAGCATGCAGGAGTCACCTCTTCACTGTTGAGACTGGTGTTTTGCGGGTACTATTTAATGAAGCTGCCAGTTGAGGACTTGTGAGGCATCTGTTTCTCAAACTAGATACTCTAATGTACTTGTCCTCTTGCTCAGTTGTGCACCGGGGCCTCCCACTCTTATTTTTATTCTGGTTAGAGACAGTTTGCACTATTCTGTGAAGGGAGTAGTACACAGATTGGTACGAGATCAATTTCTCGCGTGGAATAGCCTTCATTTCTCAGAACAAGAATAGACTGACGAGTTTCAGAAGAAAGTTCCTTGTTTCTGGCCATTTTGAGCCTATAATCGGAACCACAATTGCTGATTCTCCAGATACTCAACTAGTCTAAAGAAGGCCAGTTTTGTTGCTTCTTTAATCAGAACGACTGTTTTCAGCTGTGCTAACATAATTGCAAAATTGTTTTCTAATGATCAATTAACCTTTTAAAATGATAAACTTGGATTAGCTAACACAACATGCCATTGGAACACAGGAGTGATGGCTGCTGATAAAGGGGCTCTGTATCTATGTAGATATTCCATACAAAATTAACCGTTTCCAGCTACAATAGTATTTGACAAGATCAACAATGTCTACACTGTATTTCTGATCAATTTGATGTTTTTTAATGGACAAAACATTGAGCTTTTCTTTAAAAAAACAAGGACATTTCAAAGTGACCCCAAACTTTTGAACGGTATTGTAAATATCTGGGCGAGCAATGTCAGAGCGGCGTAGACTAAGATACAGTAGAATAGGGTATTTTTCAGCTGGAGTGTATGAACATATCAGAAATATCAAGACCTTTCTCTTTCACTCATCCTCATTCAAGACAGAAGCCTCAATATGCTCAATGATTGCTTCAAGACTGTTTTTGTGCTGTGTTGTAAATTGACAAAATTTAGTTTGTTGACGTTAGGTGAGTGGATTTTGGATCTACTAACATGAAACCTAAAGTGTAGAGATTATGAGGCAATTTGCCTCTGGGAATTACTGCTTGTTTTAGGGGTATTTTGGGGAAGACATGATTAAGCTTTTTCCTCATTGCTTGCACTGAAGATTAGCATTTTGGAGTCGTGAGTTGGCCAATCTAATTTGATTTACATAACATCAATTTCCTTTTTTCCAATGTTCTAAATATTAAAATATGCATAATATTTCATCACAATCAATTAACCACAGATTAGTATGACACGCCTTTAAATATACCCTTTTTTCCCTGCAGAGAAAAATGCTTAAGGCTTAAACAGAAAAAAATTCACACTTTGAATTTACACTCATCTTAATGCGTGAACAGCCCTCAAGGGTCTAGTCCCCGAGAACATACTTAAACTCTTGTGTATCTAAGTGAGTTGCAGAAGAGACTATTAGGCAGGATATAAGGAGTGTTTATTGAGATTATGTTGGGATTAAGCTTGTATTTAGTTTCAGTTGGTTATGATTGGAGATACAGGATGTATCCATATCATGTTTCTCCTGTATATGTGCACTGCTATGTGCAACATAGAGGTACTTCATCTTTATAAGTCACACATCACCAGTCACACATAACCATGGTCCAATTACATTACACACATATTACACACATTTACCACAATGCCACACGATACTGTAATTGTACAACATACTCTACTCTAGGAGTCACTTTCAAAGTCACACAACCTTGTAAGACTATTGTAGACACAAGGCTGTTGATAGGGGATCAACATTTCTATTCTCCCCACTGAAACGCAAGCCTCAAAAGGTTGCTGGGAAGGTGAAAGTCAAAACTGAAAAGCATTCCACAGGTTCGTGAGCTGTTGGGCATGTCAAGCTCTATACCTAGGCGGTGGCACGAAACATATACTGTGTTTCATTGCTGAGGTGTCATCTTTGTTCCAGATGATCAGGTTTTGAGGTCTGTTATTGCACTCTGTGGTTTAATGGTTTGGTGAGACTTGATTTGAACCAACATGACTGAGGGGGGTTCATTTTGGGTCAGATCAAGTCTCACCAAACCATTAAACCATAGAGGGGGGGGTGTTAAGGCACATTTAACTGTTTTGACTTAAATGCCATTGGTTACCAACAATCTGTGTCTTTCCTGAATGTTATGTACTTTCCATAGTGTGGTTGAATATCAACCTCATTTTACTTGGTGTGTGTGTGTGTTTCTGTGTGTACTGTGCATTCGGAAAGTATTCACCCCTTGACTTGTTCCACATTTTGCTATGTTACAGCCTTATTCTAAAATGTTTTTTTGTATCTCATCAATCTACACAATACACCATAATGACAAAGCAAAATTTGAAAATATCACATTGACATAAGTATTCAGACCCTTTATTCAGTTCATTTGTTGAAGCACCTTTGGCAGCGATTACAGCCTCGAGTCTTCTTGGGTATGATGCTACAAGCTTGGTGCATCTGATCTTCTCTGCAGATCCTCTCAAGCTCCGTCAGGTGTGATGGGGGCGTTTCTGCACGGCTATTTGAAGGTCTCTCCAGAGATTATCAAATGCAGAGGTCTGGGCTCTGGTTGGGCCACTCAAGGACATTCAGAGACTTGTCCCAAAGCCACTCCTGCATTGTCTTAGGGTTGTTGTCCTGTTGAAAGGTGAACCTTCGCCCCTGTCTGAGGTCCTGAGCGCTCTGGAGCAGGTTCTCATCAAGGATATCTCAAGGGTATCTCTGTACTTCATCTTTCCCTCGATCCTGACTAGTCTCCCAGTCCCTGCTGCTGAAAAACACCCACTCAGCATAATGCTGTCATCACCATGCTTTACCGTAGGGATGGTGTCAGGTTTCCTCCAGATGTGACACTTGGCATTCAGTCCAAAGAGTTCAATTTTGGTTTCATCAGACCAGAGAATCTTGTTTCTCATGGTCTGAGAGTCTTTTTTTATTTTTTTGAAAACTCCAAGCGGGCTGTCATGTGCCTTTTATTGGCCACTCTGCCATAAAGGCCTACTTCGTGGAGTGCTGCAGAGATGGTTGTTCTTCTGGAGGTTTCTCCCATCTCCACAGAGGAACTCTAGAGCTCTGTCAAAGTGACAATCGGGTTCTTGGTCACCTCCCTGAACAAGGCCCTTCTCCACCGATTGCTTAGTTTGGCCGGGCAGCCAGCTCTAGGAAGAGTCTTGGTGGTTCAAAACATCTTCCATTTAAGAATGATGAAGGACACTGTTCTTGTGGACCTTCAATTCTGCAGACATTTTTTGGCACCCTTCCACAATTCTGTGCCTCGACACAATCCTGTCTCGGAGCTCTACGGACAATTTATTTGAGGTATTATGTGTAAAATGTTGGGGAATTATTTAAAAAAATCAATTTTATAATAAGACTAACTAAACAAAATGTGGACAAAAATCAAGGGGTCTGAATCATTTCTGAAGGCACTGTGTGTGTGTGTGTGTGTGTGTGTGTGTGTGTGTGTGTGTGTGTGTGTGTGTGTGTGTGTGTGTGTGCGCGTGTGCGTTTGCATTTGTTGCCTTAGCGTAAACCTAGAGGACAACAACAATTGTAGTGCTTTCATTAAAGATGGTCGATGCACTTTCAGTTGTGAAGAATTTGTTTCACGTCTTCCACAACATGCCAGTGATACTGTCACTTGTCAACATAGTAATACACCTTAATGCTGTTCCTTCAGATAACAGTGTTCCAGAAGTCAAGGGTATTTAATGACAAAAACATCTGATGAAAAATGCTGCAACATATCTAAGAACATAAGTCATCTTTACCTCTGCTCGCCCCTCAACAACGGTGGTGTTGGAGGTAGACAGTTGACTTTCAGAACAAAAGCACAACGATTCAAGAAGTGATTTGAAGGATAAAGAATATTTTCAAAATTCCAAATTAATTTACATTCCAAACACAAGTTGACCATCACATGCAGTCTTCTTTGCTGGGAAATAACGAATAACAAAATGTGGCTATGGTGCATAAAATCATGTTATGAATATATCATACTTGTATTGTTTGTTTGCAGATACATTTTTATCTCTGTAAGTCTAGCCTATGGGCTATGTTTTGTTGCTAATCTGTGACAAGAGGTCAAAAGACACAAACTCATGTTACACTATTTAGTACAAATTTCGGTCCACACTAATGGCACTGAGCCTTCGGTCTACTGTACCTAAACTCACGTACACTGTGCACACCTAATTGCCAGGGTCAGTCTTGTCTGATTCACAATGCAAATCTAATGCACTGTGACTACTCATTTGGGCTAGAGGCTGTCCCCAGGACTCCAGGTCAATCAAGACCATTAGCATGAGAGACCAAAATACCCAGATGGAATACCCAAGTAAGAAGCTCATGATTAGGGACGATGTCTTTCTGTTGTTGTTTTTCATCATACATTAGAAGGTAATTTAATTTGGTTTTATTGGGTACATTACATTGTATTTGACGTCAAATTCATTACAGAAAATTATGTAACCACAGTGACATGAGCTATTGTACAGTTTTGTTGTTGTTGTACGTTTAAGAATCCATGGTTCGTTCATCCGTCCTTGTTGAGATCAAGTAGCAGTCAGGTCATGGAGTTTTTGCAGAGCTTGCACTAAAGCCAAAATCCTCAGTCATGCTGACGTCTCTATACACCATGACAAGACATTTTTTAATACTGGTACTAGTTTGAATTGAAAGCTGAAAGTTAGCCTATTGACTGGAGGGATTGAGATCTGGCCGGATACTCTCCTGGCTGCGCCCTCTTTGTTTTGCTTTACGCCTTATTTGCATAGACTGAACAAATAGTACAATGTGTGTCAAAACAAGTCAAACCTGAGTAGCATGGTTTTTATTCATTTTCTTTCATACTTCCCCTTGCACATCTGTTAGGTAGAATACAAATTCCAACACAAAAGTGAGGAACATTGATTGATCTTTTTTTCAACTCTGGATATCCAGCATCTACATATGTGAAAACGGCGTGTTTCTACGATCTGTGTTTAAAAAGATGAGAAGAAAAGTAAAAAAAAAAAAAACACATCACAGTGTAGGATTAAATGTAAAACAACGGTTATTTTCAAAACCTGCAACAGGTTTCTAGCCCAAGTGAGGGTATTTTCTTGCTCTACACGCCACTGCGAATCTGATAGTGTTTGAAAATCAACGTTTAGAAAATGTTGAAACTTTTGATGATGTCATCAAGTAGAACTTTTGAACTTTCTATTTTTTTTCGACAAAACTTAGAAATGCTCAGTTTTCACGTGTTGACAGTGGTATTGTGCCGGAAGATGATGACATTTAGTTTTAAAAGTGGTGGAGTTGACGTATAAGGGTATTCTCTCATCTCGACTCTTCTAATCAAATCCAATCTAATTTTATTGGTCACATTCACATGGTCAGCAGATGTTGTTGTGAGTGTAGCCAAGTGCTTCTAGATCCGACAGTGCAGCAGTATCTAACAGGTAACATCTAACAATTCCACAACAAAACCTAATACACACAATCTAGTAAAAGAATGGGATAAGAATATATACATATAAATTATATGGATGAGCAGTGACAGTGGCTAAGACGCAGTAGATACTGTAGTATAGAATAGATAGTGGAGTATACAGTATACATTATATACACATGAGATAAGTAGAGATATGCTAACATTCATGAAGTGGCATTATGAAAGTGACTAGTGTTCCACTCTTTGGGCGTATGAGTTTCTATTGCTGCCTCATCTGTCCATGATGCATCCTAACTATCCTCCCTATGACACCTAATATAACTTGTCTCATTATTCTAATCAAGGCGGGTCATTCAAATCGACGGGCGTGGACACTTGGGAAAGAGCCCAGGGCACAATCACTCTTTCAAAGAACAAAAGTTCCTTTGCCAATTAGAACATTTGAATTCACTTTATTTGTTTATAAATGCTTTAGCCTTTTTTCAAAATCAGCTTGAAAACATAGTCCAATTTCTTATCAAAAGTCAGTCAGAACTGTGTCAGAAATACTCCGTCCCAGAAATGAGACACGAGGCAAAAAAAAACTTGGGAGGAACTGAAACTCGAGCGAGCTGGAGAGGGGTTGTAATTTCTCAGTGAAGTGTGTGCTCTCTTTTCCAGTGTGTTTGGGGACCTGACAGATTAAAGACCTGTATTTATAGTTGGATATCTGTGGTTTGGAAATGTTGCCATGAAGACACCCTGTGGTGCAGAACGATAGTTGCAGAGGGACGCTCTGGCCAGCAGAATGTCTAAAGTAGATCTATACTGACAGTAGATGGTTCTGGCTGGTACCTTCTATGATACTATCTAAGATACCTTTGAAGAACAGTGCCAGAGAAACAGGCTCCATGTGTTTGACCAAGCTGATGGACTGCTTGCGTCATCTGTCATATCTTTATTATGGAGTGCATACATGTTTATTAAGGTGTATGTTGATGTGAATTTTGTTCCCCAAAAGATATGTAGAATAGATTATCAAGCACTCTTGAGAGTGCAGGCCTTTGTTCCAGCCCAGTACGAATATACCACCAACTATTCAGTTTGATAAGATGTGTTGGTATTGGGCTGAAATAAAATCCGGCACACCTTATTGGTGAATATAATTTTTAGTTACGTTGTAAGCATGTTTAATTCCAACATGTATCATTTATTTTGTATAATTAAACTTTAAAGCCGTGCCCAAAAAAAGGATAACAAATGTTGTAAAGCAGAGAATAGACTTTGGTTTGTTGAATAATTCAAGCTAACGTCAGACATATAAAATTCTGGAAGAAGGTGAACACCAAATGTACATCAGGACAGCAAGTTTCAATTTCCTATGGACGGTGTCTTGGCATAATGAATTGGTGGATTTGACTCGTGTACGTTTGACTTTGTTTATTATTCAAATACATTTCCATATTAGAAACGGTGGTTTGCTATTTCCAGAGCAAACCTTACCTTTCATCTGCTAGCGTTCATGGTTGGCTATACGTTCTCAATTATGGGATTTTTTATGACTTCGCTTTTTTATATGTCTGCATTCCCGCACTCAAAAGTAAAACCAACATTAGGAAGATTTAGATTTTTGGAATCTGGGTGAAAACATGTCTTGGCTCTGAACCACTATGTCTAGTAAACACAAGGCTTGCAGATGGTCCTGAGTGTAGGCAGTTATGGTGCATGTAGCAAGAAAAGGTATTGTTTTCAATGTCATTTTCAGTTTTGTTTAAAGAATAAGATCCTGTTGTCTTTGGTGTGTGTGTGTGTGTGTGTGTGTGTGTGTGTGTGTGTGTGTGTGTGTGTGTGTGTGTGTGTCTTTGCTCTAATTACAATAGCCCTATGATGATTGTATGCTGCAAATGTTAGCCCTCCATTGTCTCTGCACTGCTTTCTGTTGGCTTCACCGTTCCTCACACTCAGCACATAAGTTGATTTTCCAGCACTGAAGAAATTAAGCTGAGGAAGATTGGGCTGTTCAGTATCTTTTTGACTCACATTTCTTCCCTTTTAGGCACAGTAAACCCCTCCCACAATACAGACTGATTCATACCCTGCCACCCTCTGCAACCCATATGAAGCAGCATTGAGAAAGACACCACACTTACGGAGCATGGAAACTACCAGACATTCAGATATGTCTGTCTATACTCTAGAATGTGCTTTCTGTGGCAGTTTGTGATTAATATTTTGGACATTATGGAGTTCAAGGGTGTAATGGATGTTTTGAACTGATCATTCGAAATGTTGCGTTATATTCTGACTTTCTATGAATACATTACTGAACTTCTGAACATTTAGTGATGAATTCATGCATCATTGGACAGCATGCAGATACTATCAATTCAATTAACTGGAACATGAAACAACACTGCTTTGCATATTACTTTCAACTTCACTATCTCTGCTAACATCTACAGCAGAGCAGTCCTTACCATAAATGTCAAACTAAGTATATATGTGTGTGTGTGTGTGTGTGTGTGTGTGTGTGTGTGTGCGTGCGTGTGTGTTGGTAGAGTGTGTGTGTGTGTGTGCGTGTGTGTGCGTGTGTGTGCGTGTGTGTGTGTGTGTGTGTGTGTGTGTGTGTGTGTGTGTGTGTGTGTGTGTGTGTGTGTGTGTGTGTGTGTGTGTGTGTGTGTGTGTGTGTGTGCGTGCGTGCGTGCGTGTGTGTGTTGGTAGAGCATGGCGCTTGCAACGTGAGGGTTGTGGGTTCGATTCCCAAGGGGGACCAGTACAAACTTGTATGCACTCACTACTGTAAGTTGCTCTGAATGACAGAGTCTGCTAAATGACTAAAATGTACATGTAAATGCAATATTTCTGCACACGTGCCTGCCTGAGTGTGTATGGGAACTTGTGGGGCCTGTGCCAGGTGCACGCTGTGATTTTGAGAACGACTCAACTTCTTTCTTGGTCTCATAACAGAGCTGAGACTGCTAGGCACCTTCTGGCGCTTAACAATTCATGTTTACACAGGACAAGACAATTTATGGCCTAAGACTCCTAGCTTTTTGAAAAGGGTGTCCGCAGACATGGGTGTGCCGCAACATCACAAACTACAACACACACTTGCATAAATGCACACACACGCACGCGCGCACACACATGCACACACACAGAGAGAGAACTGGGTTGATATTGACTTTTTTGCTGTTGTTGTGCAATCCTACTTTACTCTGTACACAAACAGCTGTTCCAGGACAAGTAGAAACCAGAGCGCTCACCTTGTGCCCACAGACACAGATTTGCCACATAATCACACACTACAACACACATAAATGCACACACGCACACACACTCTGACATACACACTTAGTAATGCAAACAGGTCAGAGTTTGCAGAGCATTAAGCTTGTGTGTATAGCCTTGCTAAGCCTGGCCACTGTTGCCTAAAGTGCAGCTCAGATTCGAAAGTAGAGCAGTTGAAATGAAATTCTGACCCACAAGGCTTTGTTGTTGAGGACTAAAGGTTGTGTGGGAAAAGGCTTCCTTTGTGATTTAAACATACGCCCCCACATCCTTCACAAACAGACACAGCTGCAAGTTGTAAATATGTTACAAAATAACACAACATTCATTGATTTGTGGGTGTGTTTTCTTTTGTTTAATTCAGTGGAAATGGCGACTTCAAGGGGATGAAGCCTCTATCAGCCTCCGAGCCATCAACACAATGTTATTCCTTTGATATGAGTTGGGCTGTATGTTTCCCTGTGGGGTGTATAGCCCTCTGAATGATCGTGGTGTGGGTACACAAAACACTTTGTGACCAGTGGACTCTGAAACACCTGCTGACCCAAGTGATGGTATTTTCATGTTCTTTAATTTGAGTTACATAGTAAATAAACAATTCAAGTGGCACCATGCACCTTGTCTGCCCGTCCGTCCGCCCATCTGCCTGCCTGTTCATTTGAGTGTCCCAGTGTGTGTCTAGTCCATTGAATATACCTAATAATTTGAGAAGGAATAAAATCAGATTAAGTTTCTGTGTTGCAATTCAATCTGGGTTAATCTCTCGGCCTCACAAATCAGGATGTTATTCTATTGCATTCCTCTACCACCCCCCCCCCCCCTTTCTCTGGTGCTTGGTCTCTGCTTGGTGAGAGAGAGCTGATCTTTGGGCTCAGGGAAACAGTGGCAGATGGGCAGCATTTGGTGAGAGATTACAAAGCTAAGGCAGCTGGCATGGCTAATAGGATATGCCAACCATTTCCTATACTCAAACCCATGCAATATACTGGGTGGTGTGAAAAAGTTACATGGTGGGGAGTTACAAGGCCCAGTAAGAGTCATTACATGCATTTCAATGGAAATGTATTTTTCAAACTTAAAAGTAGCTAGTTCTCCGCACAGCATTATTGCTGGCATTTTGAATAAACCCTTGTGCGTTAGAGGAAGAAGCATTGCAGGACCAATCAGTACATGAAAAATACAATGTGTGGAGCTGCTTCATCCTAATTTAATAACAATGTGCTATTCAGAGAAACCGGGAAAAAGCCAACTGGCATTTACTCCTGAGGTGTTGAACTGCTGCATTTTCTTTAACCACTGTGGTGATCATTTGACCCTGCTGGTCATCTATGAACGTTTGAATGTCTCGAAGAACTATATGGCCATATACTCTCATAAATCGCCATCCGGCTCAGCCTGAAGAGGGTGGCAACCCCTCAGAGACTGGTTCCTCTCTAGGTTACTGCTTAGGTTATTGCCTTTCTAGGGAGTTTTTCCTAGCCACTTTGCTTCTGTAAATGCATTGCTTACACTTTGGGGTTTTAAAATGTACAGTTTGATTTTATTAATTTAGCAGACACTCTTATCCAGAGTGTACTTACAGGAGCAATTAGGGTAAGTGCCTTGCTCAAGGGCTCATCGACATATTTTCACCTAGTTGGCTCGGGGACTCGAACCAGCAACCTTTTGGTTACTGGCCCAACACTTTTAACCGCTAGAATACCTGCCTCCCCATTGAATGATTGATTAGCCCAATAATTAACCAATGATACACTGAGTATACCAAACATTAGAAACACCTGGTAACACTTTACTTGACATCCAGTGGTCATATCCATATAATAATATGTCATAACACTGTCATGACTCATATATCTACACCTGTTGTGACATATATTTCATAACTTTAGGGCTGGTTATGACACCTACACAATAGTGTCAAAATCCACATGTATTCAAATTTGTTCCCCCCCCCCCCCCCCCAATAACTTTATTTTCGGTTGAAAGTCTGTTTTTTTAAGTCCTTTGTAGTTGTTGTAATAAATTATTAACAGTCATGTTTTTTTCATTATATTTTAAGTAACTTGAAGAAAATACTACGCTCTTATGTAGGTTTCATAACCAGCCATAAGATAACAGAGAATCAGACAAATGATGCTACCCTCTGCCCATTGGCTACTCTGCTTATTCAAGCCTGTCTCAAAATACAACACTGCCCCTTTAAGACATAAAAAAGCTTTTTACCTGCCTTGCTTTTGAAACATGTCTAGAAATATAGATGTTTTGTGCTCTTGTAGGAAGCAATCACTCCCCTACTGCTGACTACAAATTATATATAACTGGGCTAATTAACAAAATGTGAACATGTGGCTACATGCAGCTCTCGCTTTGATCTCAAAACAAGCGCATCTACTCATGACCACTCATGCTGTAAACACAGTTCAGATCAAGATAAACGGCACAGAACCATATATGGCAATGGTCGATTTGCATATAGGCCTGCTGCAGCTCTGATTGGCATGCCACACCGGGGTACGAGCTGAGTGATGCTGACTGATGCGGTGTCAATGCGATATGGCTGAGTCCTGCGTTCTGCCTACAACAAAATATCTGATATTTCTTCTGCGCGGTAGTCTTGGGGCTACTCTGCGCCTGTGCGCAGCTTAGAGGGAACATTAGTTATGACCGTGTCATAACATGTTAAGATGGCGCCGAAGAAGATGGCTGACATTTTACATGCCTGTAACCAATTGTGCTATCTTGTTCATTTTTTGCATTGTTTGTAAGTTATTTTTTAACTTATTTTGTAGATAATGTTGTTGCTACTGTCTCTTATGACCGAAAACAACTTCTGGACATCAGAACTGGGATTACTCACCACGAACTGGAAGAAGATTTTTCCTTTAACGAGTCTAACGAGAAAGATATACTGCTCTCCCAGGAACAGGCCCAGATCCCCGTTATTTGCGTGAAGAAAAGATGGAGGAATTGAGGGCGCAGATCAGGCTGCTTTTTGAGAATCTGTAGGTGAGCAAGGAAACTACCACTGCCATCAATTCTATTTGCTAACATGCAATCATTGGAAAATAAAATGTATTATCTATGATTACAATTATCCTACCAACAGGTCATTAAGAACTGTAATATCTTATGTTTCACCAAGTCATGGCTGAACAACGACACGGACAATATAGAGCTGGAGCGATTTTCAATGCACCGGCAGAACAGAGAAGCTACGTCTGGTAAGACGAAAGGTGGGGGTGTGTGTCTTTTTGTCAATAACAGCTGGTGCGCATTGTCTAATATTAAAGAAGTCTCGAGGTATTGCTCACCTGAGATATTGTACCTTATGATAATCTGTAGACCACACTATCTACCAAGAGAGTTCTCATCTATATTATTTGTAGCCGTCTATTTACCACAAAAGACCAATGCTGGCATTAAGATTACACTCAACCAACTCTATAAGGCCATAAGCAAACAAGAAAATGCTCACCCAGAGCGGCGCTCCTAGTGGCTGGGGACTTTAATGCAGGCAGACTTCAACCAGCATGTGCAAACAGAGGAGGAAGAAAAACTCTAGACAAGCTTTACTCAACACACAGAGATGCATAAAAAGCTCTCCCCCACCCTCCATTTGCAAATCTGACCATAAGTCTATCCTCCTGATTCCTGCTTACAAGCAAAAGCTAAAGCAGGAAGTACCAGTGACTGGTCCAATACGGAAGTGGTCAGATGATGCAGATGCTACGCTACAGGACTGTTTTGCTAGCACAGATTGGAATATGTTCCAGGAGTCATCCAATGGCATTGAGGAGTACACCACCTCAGTCATTGGCTTCATAAGTGATTTGACGACGCCATCTCCACAGTGACCGCACGTACATATCCCAACAAGAAGCCATGGATTACAGGCAACATCTGCATCGAGCTAAAGGATAGAGCTGCCAGTTTCAAGGAGTGGGGCACAAATCCGGATGCTCATACGAAATCCTGCCATGCCCTCAGACGAACCATCAAACAAGCAAAGCGACAATACATGAATAAGATTGAATCTTACTGCACCGGCTCTGATGCTCGACAGGGCTTGAAAATTATTGCAAACTACAAAGGGAAACCTAGACACGAGCTGCCCAGTGACTCGAGCCTTCCAGACGAGCTAAATGCCTTTTATGCTCGCTTCGAGGCAAGCAACAATGAAGCATGCATGAGAGAACCAGCTGTTAACTGTGTGATAACGCTCTCGGTAGCCGGTGTGAGCAAGTCCTTTAAACAGGTCAACATTCACAAAGCCGCAGGGCCAGATGGATTATCAGGACGTGTACTCAAAACATACACGGATCAACTGGCAAGTGTCTTCAATTACATTTTCAACTGAGTCTGTAATAGTTACATGTTTCAAGCAGACCACCATAGTCCCTGTGCCCAAGGAAGCGAAGGTTACCTTCCTAAATGATTACCGCCCCATAGCACTCACATCGGTAGCCATTAAGTACTTTGAAAGGCTGGTCATGGTTCACATCAACAGCATCCTCCAGGATAACCTAGACCCACTCCAATTTGCATACCTCCCCAACAGTTCCGCAGATGATGCAATCGCACTCCACACTGCCCATTCCCACCTGGACAAAAGGAACACCTATCTGAGAATGCTGTTCATTGACCACAGCTCAGCATTCAGCACCATAGTGCCCACGAAGCTCATCACTTAAATAAGGACCCTGGGACTAAACACCTCCCTCTGCAACTGGATCCTGGGTCGAGAGTTTCAAATTCCCTGGTGTCCGCATTAACAACAAACGATCATGGTCCAAACACACCAATACAATCTTGAAGAGGGCACGACAAAACCTTTTCCCCCTCAGGAGACTGAAAAGATTTGGCATTGGTCCCCAGAACCTCAAAAAGTTATACAGCTGCATCATCGAGAGCATACTGACTATTTGCATCACCACCTGGTATGGCAAATGCTCGCCATCTGACCGTCAGGAACTACAGAGGGTAGTGCATACGGGCCAGTTCATCACTGGGGCCAAGCTTCCTGCAATCCAGGACCTATATAACAGGCGGTGTCAGAGTAATGCAAAAATCGCTGAAGTTGGAGACTTTTATCTCCCTCACCAACTTCAAACATCTGCTATCTTAGCAGCTAACCGATCGCTGCAGCTGTACATAGTCTATCGGTAAATAGCCCACCCATTTTTACCTACCTCATCCCCATACTGTTTTTATTTATTTTATTTTCTGCTCTTTTGCATACCAATATCTCTACCTGTACATGACCATCTGATCATTTATCACTCCAGTGTTAATCTGCAAAATTGTAATTATTCGCCTACCTCCTCATGCCTTTTGCACACAATGTATATAGACTCTCCTTTTTTCTACTGTATTATTGACTTGTTAATTGTTTACTCCATGTGTAACTCTGTGTTGTCTGTTCACACTGCTATGCTTTATCTTGGCCAGGTCGCAGTTGCAAATGAGAACTTGTTCTCAACTAGCCTACCTGGTTAAATAAAGGTGAAATAAATAAAAAAATAAAAAAATAAAATGCCCATAAAATTGTCAGAGACTCCAGTCACCCAAGTTATCGACTGTTTTCTCTGCTACTGCATGGCAAGCGGTACCGGAGCGCCAAGTTTAGGACCAAAAGGCTCCTTAACAGCTCCTACCCTCAAGCCATAAGACTACTGAACAATTAATCAAATGGCCACCGGACAATTACATTGACCCCCCCCCCCCTCCCTTTTTGTACAGCTGTTTGTTTTGTGCACTGCTGCTACTTGCTGTTATTATCTATGCATAGTCACTTCACCCCTACCTTCATGTACAATTTACCTCTAACCAGTACCCCGCACAATGACTCGGTACCGGTACCCCCTGTATACAGCCTTGTTATTGGTACTTTTTTATTATTTTTTACTTGAGTTTATTTGGTAAATATTTTCTTAATATTTTCTTAAGTATTTCACAGTAAGGTCTACAGTTGTTGTATTCGGCGCATGTGACAAATAAAGTTTGATTTGATTTGAAGCTAGGTGTCAAGTAAAGTGTTACCGAACAGTATTGAGTTGCAACACCCCCTTTTTCCCTTCTTTAACCTGTCTCTTCCCCTTCATCTACACTGATTGAAGTGGACTTTACAAGTGACATCAATAAGGGACTGTAGCATTCACCTGGTCAGTCTATATAATGGAAAGAGTTCTTAATGTTTTTTCTACTCAGTGTATAGGTCCAGTCTCGGTAGCAGACCATCATTATAACCAATGTCGAATATGCAAAACAACATTCTTTAGGTGTTCATACTTGTTTGTGTGTCCTACAACCAATCACATCTTGTACACACCTCAACAACAAACTACACAAAGGGACGCCACTGTGCTCCCTAATATATCTTGTCGGTGCAGTTTAAGTGGTTAGATGGGCAGACCTCAGGAAGTAATGACTGCAATGTATGGAATCTAAGCTAAAGGCAATGCAGCTAGGTGGCGGATGCCCTAAGGCTGTTTCTCTAAGTAAACATGCTATGGAAACCTGGGTCATGAAACCAACAGAGCAGCTTTGCTAACAGGCTCGCTTTCCACTGGCATCACTGAGCTCTATGCATATTGTTACCTTGCTACAGCCAGATTGTAGCCTCTGGGGCAACATATGACCTTATAAGGTCATGAGGGACCTGTTTACACCTGGTTGGTCAGCAAGTCTAACAGCCGGTGTTCCAGGTGAAAGATCAAAACCTCTTTGATGTGTTCAACAACCACTATGAGAGAGACCACATGGACTTTTACTTTCAACAGCTTGGGGTGAACTATAATTATTTAAAAAAAAAACACCAATGACTAATAAATCTGAATATAATTTATTGATTCAATATCCATGTTTATAAATCTGTTTTTCCCCACAATAATAATGTAGGCCTGTTTACAACTTCCCTTTTCTAACAATGTTTATCACTATCTCTAAATATTATTTTCTATCCTTTGTGTTTTCTGAGCGCCAATAGTCTGATTTACTCAGTAGTGTAAAATGAGATTCATTTGTAAATCGACCACCCAAGATTCCACTGTTTGGAAATAAAACGGTTCTGGGTTTCTCAGCTTGTCTTTAGTATTTGTGCTCTGGTAATGTGGGTCTCTTTATTTGTCTTTATTTCTAAACAATTTACATTCAAGGCACATTTTCAAACAGTTATTGGAATTCTTTATGTTTCACTCTCTGTGGACTTCTTTTCACTCTGAAGAAGAAATCCTGCCGCTCTGTGTTTGGGAAAGAACACATAATGAGGATAGAAAAGTCAATTTTTCAACAGAAGTGTCCATTCCATTGCCTGTGACAATGCACAGTGAAGAAAAAATAATTAGCCTATTGTTGTCTAGAGTAGAAATGCTGGAATCGGTGGATCAAAAACGTCCATTCATTAATTTAATTGGCTGCGAAGAGATTCTGGGGAGTGTTGTATGACTTTGTTAATAGCGATACTTGTGCAGTATGGGAAATAGGATACAGTGATTCTTTGCCCATCAAACAGAGAGACGTAAACCCTAATCACATTCTAGGATCGGCTTCTATATAGAATTCGGCTGTTGAAATCTGCGGGAGAACCCCTGACTATCCTACTCTCGCTATTAGGCAGATCAGCATTGGTCTACCCCAGAGTGTAGTCTAGCAGTCATTTCAATGTGTGTGCCTCTCCAAACAAAAGGCCCAGTGTTTGACAGAGCATAGAGGGGGCTAACAGTTCACTTTACCAGAGTGGGGTCCTATCAGGAGCTGATTCCAGACCGAGTCTCAGAGACAGACAATAGCCCCATCTGATCAAAGAGAGAGGGAGACGTGCCACTTGTATTAAAGTCCATGTGTTGTCTATGGCATCATGCCTGAAAGAGATGGGCAACGAGAGAAAGAATGCATAGAGGGTGACACATATGACATACTCATAAAACGGCTCCCATCTATACACTTTCGAGACAGATATGGGACCCTTGATTGTTCATAAGTGCCATGGATTTGACCTCATGTGACCTCTCAGATTCCACGGTCCACTTTCTAGACTGACTTTAATACTAACTCTGTGTTCCATTAGCCTCTTGCAATGTAATACATACTCGACTTTCTCTGTTTTGTCCTCCTTCCCTGGCTCTCGTATACAGATGAACAAAAGGGATCGGATGTACTACAGGTGCCACACTGGGACGCAGAAAGATCACATGACCTGTTAGCGGACAATGATGTATAGAAACTGGTCAAACATTTAGCTCACATTTTCAAATAAAGTATATCTTCTTTCAGTAATTCAGTCGTTATTTGGAAATGAGCATCACACATGCAGTGTACCTCTCCACTTATGGATGTGATTTGGTATAGCCAGGGTTTGCCTTCTCATCTCTTCTGTAAAATTATCTTAACTATGACTTCCCGAAACAGCCTAATCCTCTATTGACATTGGAGATAATCAGTGGCGTTGTTGCCGTCCATAGCATTGAATGCAAGGGAAGCCAGCGTGCATTTGGACCCCCTTGACAATTTTTTGGGGACAATCAGCGTTGAGCTAAACTGAGCGAGCTCAACTGTGAATGGTCCTGGTGGGGGGTGGGTGGGGGGGGGGGGGAGATATAGGGATTTGGACTTAATTATCTTACTGCCCAATGACTATAATGGCGATTCTGATCCAACCATTAATTCATACATTGTTGTGCCCCTGGCCTGAGGGGATGGAAATTCAATATGTACAGTAGCTGGATGTTGAAGGCTAATGTTAACTAGCTAACGTTGCCCATGAATGGGATGTTTTAGTTGACACTGTATTAGACTAAGCAGAAGTGATTTGATGATGTTGAAATGTTGAAGTTAAATGGTGCTGGAAGAGTGGAGGCAGCTCCTGCTTTCTTTGCGACTTGCGGTAGCTCTCTGTGGTTCTAAATCAATAGTTGTTTTGTG
The DNA here is from genome assembly GCF_013265735.2 of Oncorhynchus mykiss. Lineage (NCBI taxonomy): Eukaryota > Metazoa > Chordata > Actinopteri > Salmoniformes > Salmonidae > Oncorhynchus > Oncorhynchus mykiss. Next base: position 21,988,181 of record NC_048582.1, read on the forward strand.
GATCGAAAATGTCAGTAAAATTAACTTGCTTAACCATCCTGTAGGTCATATACAGTAACTGTCTGTTCCATGCAGTATGTTTTGTGTAAAATATGTTGCTCTCCTGTTTTGGGATGAAACTAAGGTGTGGCCTGTAGGTGTCTCGTCCTTTCGGCCTATATATCATGGTTGCAAGGCAGTTGGGGGTGGGGCAACGCTACTGGTGATAATATGCACATTTATATGGACCATGAAGTAACAATTAGGTAATTCCCTCTTCCGTCATCAAGAATTTGTCTGTGCCCAGGGTTGGGTAGGTTACTTTCTAAATGTAAGCTTTGATATTTACAAATAGGATGCTCAAGGTTATTTGGGGTGGGAAGGCCATCCTCTCGAGATACAGTATGTTGTGTTGTGCTTAGTGATTTATTTTTTTGAAGAAAGAAATGCTTCCTTATGTAAACAATTCATATCTAATGATTAAGATGTATTTTGGCTTTTGTGGGCTGGGAAACAATAAAAAAAAACGTATAGTGCTCTGTGTCGCAGCCTAGGACAATTGTCTAGGCCCTTGAGGCTATGTGCACCCATCCGCTAGCCGAGGATGGTGATCCGGTCTTCTGGACAATGCAGATGTTTCTACGTATCAGAGACAGCAGGCAAGATGGGCAAGGAACAACAGCAGTGCTGCAAGCAGGGAGACGATAGTATATTGAAATGGAGAGCCCTTGACCCATCTCTACATCACCATCTTCCCCCTATGACTTGTTCCGTTATCTGAGCCACTTCAAATGTCTCTTACTTTGTTTTAACATGCCATCTGTATCTACTGGGATGCTGAGGAAGGAAGGTTTAGTAGTTGGGTAGTGGATTAAAGCAAAGTAGACATGGCATATCCCCAAGAACTTTAACTGTGAACTACTGTAGAATGAGATTACTTCCTCCTCTTCCACCCCCTCCCCCCAGCTGTGACTTAACTAGAAGTAGTTTCTCTACACTGAGAGATACTGTCTTTTTTTCTATGCCTTCACATGCACTCATCATGGCTGCTGAATGGTGATTATGATACTTATGGGGAATGGCTGTGGTGCCTTTGAAGGGAAGATATGAAAACTTGTGGTATGGATTAAGGAACTTTTCCATTTTCAACGCATCGATATCGAGTGACCTACTACAGATGTAGGCTCTTAATTTGACCTACATTTTTACAGCAAAATATTCCTGCAGCAACAGAATTTGAACGTTGCACTGTCGTTGGTAAGGCTATTAGCTGACCAAAAGTAGGCTTGATAAAAAGTGCAATACTGTTAATATAAACATGTGCTAGCGTGGGTTTTCAATGGAGTTAAGTATATCACAAAGCTCAATGTCAACAAAACCAAATGGATGTGGACTTCAGGAGACAACAAAGTGAGCAAGCCCTCATCCACATCGACTGGGTCGCAGTGAAGAAGGCGAAAAGCTTCAAGTTCCTTGGCGTACACATCACTGACAATCTGAAATGGTCCTACCACACAGACAGCGTGGTGAAGGAGAATGAAGAAATTTGGGTTGACCCCTAAGACTTTCACAGGTGCACCATTGAGAGTATCCTGCCGGGCTGCATCACTGTCTGGTACGGCAACTGCACCGCCTACAACTTCAGGGCTCTTCAGAGGGTGGTGCGGTCTGCCCAACTCATCAACAGAGGCAAACTGCCTGCCCTCCAGCACACCTACAGCACCCGATGTCACAGGAAGGCCAAAAAGATCACCTGAGCCACGGCCTGTTCACTCCGCTATCATAATGATGGTCAGTACAGGTGCATCAAAGCTGGGACCAAGAGATTGAAAAACAGCTTCTATCTCGAGGACATCAGACTGCTAAATAGCCATCACTAGCCGACCTCCACCCAGTACCCTGACCTGAACTTAGTCACTGTCACTAGCCAGCTACCACCCGATTAATCAACCCTGCACCTTAGAGACTGCTGCCCTATGTATAAAGACATGGAATAACTGGTCACTTTAATAATGGAACACTGGTCACTTTAATAATGATTACATTACATGTTTTACTAATTTCATATGTACAGTACCAGTCAAAAGTTTGGAAATACGTACTCATTCAAGTGCTTTTCTTTATTTTTACTATTTTCTACATTGTAGAATAATAGTGAAGATATCAAAAGTATGAAATAACACATATGGAATCATGTAGCAACCAAAAAAAGTGTTGAACAAATATATTTTATATTTGAGGGCTCCTGAGTGGCGCAGCGGCCTAAGGCACTGCATCTCAGTGCTAGAGGCGTAACTACAGACCCTGATTCGATTCCAGGCTGTATCAAAACTGGTCATGATTGGGAGTCCATAGGGCGGTGAACAATTGGCCCAGCATCGTCCAGGTTAGGGTTTGGCCAGCGTAGGCCATCAATGTACTTAATCATTTGTTCATAACTGACTTGCCTAGTTAAATAAAGCTTAAATAAATAACAAAAATCTTCAAAGTAGCCACACTTTGCCTTGATGACAGTCTTGCACACTCTTGGCATTCTGTCAACCAGCTGCATGAGGTAGTCACCTGGAATGCATTTCAATTAACAGATGTTCCTTGTTAAAAGTTCATTTGTGGAATTACTTTCCTTCTTAATGCGTTTGAGCCAATCAGTTGTGTTGTGACAAGGTAGGTGTGGTATACAGAAGATGGCCCTATTTGATAAAAGACCAAGTCCATATTATGGCAAGAACAGCTCAAAAAAGCAAAGAGAAACAACAGTCCATCATTACTTTAAGACATGAAGGTCAGTCAATTTAGAAAACGTCAAGAGTTTCTTCAAGTGCAGTCGCAAAAACCATCAAGGGCTATTATGAAACTGGCTATTATTAGGAACGCCACAGGAAAGGAAGACTAACAATTAACAGCACTTCAGACTGCAGTCCAAATAAATGCTTCACAGAGTTCAAGTAACAGACGCATCTCAACATCAACTGCTCAGAGGAGACTGAGTGAATCAGGCCTTCATGGTCAAATTTATGCAAAGAAGCCACTTCTAAATGACACCAATAAGAAGAAGAGACTAGCTTTGTCCAATGAGTCTGATGACTTTGGTCTGATGAGTCCTAATTTGAGATTTTTGGTTCCAACAACAGTGTCTTCGTGAGACAAGTACTGTAGGTGAACGTATTATCTTTGCTGTTGACACGGTCGGTGATTTATTTAGAATTCAAGGCACACTTAACCAGCATGGCTACCACAGCATTCTGCAGCGATACGCCATCTGGTTTGCACTTAGTGGGACTATCATTTGTTTTTCAACAGCACAATGACCCAAAACACACCTCCAAACTGTGTAAGGGCTATTTGACCAAGAAGGATAGAGATGGAGTGCTGCATCAGATGACCTAGCCTCCACATTAACCCGACATCAACCCAATTGAGATGGTTTGGGATGAGTTGGAGCCTCAGGGTGAAGGAAAAGCAGTCAACAAGTACTCATATGTGTGAACTCCTTCAAGACTGATGGAAAAGCATTCATGAAGCTGGATGAGAGAATGCCAAGAGTGCAAAGCTGACATCAAGGCAAAGGGTGGCTATTTGAAGAATCTCAAATATAAAATATATTTTAATTTGTTTTAACACGTTTTTGGTTACTACTTAATTCCACATGTGTTATTTCATAGTTTTGATGTCTTCACTATTAGTCTCCAATGTATAAAATAGTCAATATAAAGAAAAACCCTTGAATGAATAGGTATGTCCAAAAGTTTCGACTGGTACTGCATTTCCTGTGGCGTACAATAATTTTCAGCAACAAAAGAGTGATCAAATTAAGCTCCTACATCTGTATGCCCATCATTGGATGACATTATGTGATATACAGTGCATTCGGAAAGTATTCAGACCCCTTCCCTTTTTCCACATTTTGAATCGTTACAGCCTATTCTGAAAAAGATTAGGGTTTTTTGCCCTCATCAATCTACACACAATACCCCATAATTACAAAGCAAACACAGTGGCTTCCAACATTCTTAAATGGAAGAAGTTTGGAAACACAAACTCTTCTTAGAGCTGCCCGTCCGGCAAAACTGAGCAATCGGGGGAGAAGGGCTGTGTCAGGGAGGTGAACAAGAGCCCGATGGTCACTTTGACAGAGCTCCAGAGTTCCTCTGTGGAGATGGGAGAACCTTCCAGAATAACAATCATCTCTGCAGCACTCCACCAATCAGGCCTTTATGGTAGAGTGGCCAGACGGAAGCCACTCCTTTGTAAAAGGCACATGACAGCCCGCTTGGAGTTTGCCAAAAGGCAACAAAAGACTCTCAGACCCTCAGAAACAAAATTCTCTGGTCTGATGAAACCAAGATCTAACTTTTTGGCCTGAATGCCAAGAGCCACGTCTGGAGGAAACCTGGCACCATCCCTACTGTGAAGCATGGTGGTGGCAGCATCATGCTGTAGGGATGTTTTTCAGTGGAAGGGACTGGGAGACTAGTCAGGATCGAGGCAAATATGAACGGAGCAAAGTACAGAGAAATCCTTGATGAAAACCTGCTCCAGAGCGCTCAGGACCTCAGGACCCTAAGCACACAGCCAAGACAATGCAGGAGTGGCATTGGGACAAGTCTCTGAATGTCCTTGAGTGGCCCAGCCAGAGCCCAGACTTGAACCCGATCGAACATATCTGGAGAGACCTGAAAATAGCTGTACGTTGATTCTCCCCATCCAACCTGACAGAGCTTGAGAGGATCTGCAGAGATGAATGGGAGAAACTCCCCAAATAGAGGTGTACCAAGCTTGTAGCATCATACCCAAGAATACAAAGTACTGAGTAAAGGGTCTGACTACTTATTTAACTGTTATATTTTAGTGTTGTATTTGTAATACAATTGCAAATACCTGTTTTTGCTTTGTCATTATGGGGTATTGTGTGTAGATTGATGAGGGAGATGTCATTGGTTCTGAATACTTCCCAAATGTACTGCGTATACATGCTTTGTGCAAAACAATTACACTACTGTTATTACAAACAATCAACATTAAATCAATCAAGAAAACTGCAATAATGCAATTGAAGCCCCACGGCACTATTGTTTTCATAGACACAGCTGTCTTCTACAGAATATTGTTGTAAATGCTTTCCTATTTGATGAATGGGAACACAACACAGTGTGGTTTTGCTGATAATATTGAATGACTTATACAGTCCTAAAGAAATGCTGAATAATCAACCTGTACAGTATTTACAGTAGAAATACTGTTTATGTGTAAGGGAGTGAGTAACTGGCGGCAGTGAAGTCAGGCGCAGGAGAGCAAAACTGGGTAATCAACGGAGTAGCTTTATTCATAAAACCACCGGTAACCAGAACAACAAACAAATGGGTACAAAACCCATCACGCACCAGATAAAACTTGCACATGCACTTACAATAAACTATTCCGCACAAAGACATGGGGGGAACAGAGGGTTAAATACACAACATGTAATGAGGGAAATTGAGACCAGGTGTGTGAGAAGACAAGACAAAACAAATGGAAAATTAAAAGTGGATCGATGATGGCTAGAAGACCGGCGACACCGAGCGCCGCCCGAACAAGGAGAGGAACCGACTTCGACGGAAGTCGTGACATTATGAACTACGTCTAATTTCCTTCATTTCCTTGTGTCCCCATAACACAGATGACCTGTATATGCTCTATGCACACTTAGTATGTTCCAAGGAAGCTAAAGGTCACTGTCTCCGCTGTCTCCCTCATCACCAGTAAAATATTTGGTTTGAATTCACTCACAGCCGTCACTCCTACCGCTTTGCAATCTACCATTTGACACATATTGTTAAGTCTTGTCTTTTTTTTGTATCCCTAGCATATCCTAACTCACCAGAAATCCTCCCATGTTTCTTGATCACAGATGAATCGGCAGATCAAACTCACTTTGCATTTTCTCGCATTCAGTTGGATCAAAGCTGTGATCGTCATCCGAGCACCATCTCATGCAAATTAATTCTGGGAGACATACCCCAATATAATATGCTACCGAGGGGGAGAGAGGGAGAGCTCTTGAGTCTGAAATGGATTCCACCCTGTCAAATCTGTCTTCATTTTCTAAAATAAATGAAAGCGAGAGAATACCAAAGTATAGCGATATGTCACCATGAGACCAAAGAACAGATGTAGATGTTCCATCAATGATTCATATGTCAATTATATCTCAGATAATTAATGATTCTAAACTTTGTAGCTTCTAGGAGATGCTAAACTGAGAACTCTCTTGAGGTGAAAATGAGCATGCGAGAAGCTTTCAAAACAACTGGGTATCATTGATGTGTTTACCTGCCTGTCTGCCCTGCTAGCAGCGTGTTCGCTGTCAGATCACATTCTCCATTTCGACTGCAGAACCAGCAAGCACACAGACTCATCTGGTAACCAACGGCACAATGAACATGCGACAGAAAGTTCTCTTAGAATAAAGGAAGACAATGCTTAATATTCTTAGGGAAGAGAAAGACTATGATTGAAATGACAGATGAAATGATATCACTCTGCGTTGTAGGCTACTTCAGCACAGAAAAAATACATTCCGTTTTTATGATCTGAAGAGTTTCAAGACGGGAAGAAAACACAGTGCTATTTCATAAAAGGGACAGGGATCTCATGAGCGGGGAAAAAAGCAAGGACTTTCCAATCTCTGTGAAGCGGTTCTTCTTGGAAATTGATGAGCACTGAGTAAAGAATAACCCTGAAGTCAAATGCAGAGTCTCTGGTAAACACAGAGAGACACTTTGGCTGTCCAGATTTCTCAAAAAGGTTTGAACTGCATCTCCTATTGGGTGAACTAGATAGAAAATAAATGAATATTACATCAATGGGCATTAGTATGTATTACACTGCGTTTGGGACATGATTCCAGAGAGTTCTCTGCACTTTTGGGGTGAAAAGATCTATTTAACTTGGCAGTTTGGATACATTTTGAAATTGGGACAATTTTATATTTCCTCCTTTCAGTTTGCTCAAAGAGATCCACTTGACCCACCCTTCTGAAAGCAGATGTCTTGATGGCGTGTGTGCAGAGGGTTTGGGCATAAGTCCTTTCTAAATCTATGAGATAAATGTCGTCCCTCGATACTCATCCCCTCGTCGTGCTGTGTAATTCCAAACAAATCGAATTACAGTAGATGCTTACAGTAAACATTTCTACACAGTCAGGAACATTGGTTTAAAGGCTAGCGATCATGCATCTGTGCGCACATATGGAATTTACTGAGGGTTCATAACCTGTCTAAGCCCATCTACTGTAAGTGATGTGGGTAGTGTGTGCTGGAACATAGGAACCACGTTACAGCTTTTCAAAGGCATAGCAGTGTCATTCCACATGTTTTATGATTACTGGATGTCACATGTACTCTATGTTACCCAGACGGGTGCTGTTGATGGTGTTATGATTGCTTTCAGATGCCGATTGATGTGTACTTTTTCAATATGCATTAATCACATACTGCAATCATCGTCAATCAATGTTTGTTTTAGTTAACCTCAAGTAAACAACATCTGCGTGACAGTATTGACATGTGGTTAACACATAAGAAACGGGTTTGAAAATGTGACTGCTGCATTTACACAAGCAGCCCAATTCTGATAATTGTTTCACTCATTTGTACTTTGACCAATCAGCTCATCTCTATTTGCAAAGATTGGATGTGATTGGTCAAAATACCAATTAGTGGAAAAAATATCAGAGTTGGGCTGCCTGTGTGAACACAGCCTAATGTGGACATACAAATTGTCAATCAATCTGTCTTGCCAGCATGTCATATTGGTGCCACCTATTTAAAAGTGGAATGATTCCCACAATTATTATCCTATCACTTTGTTAGTTGATTTTTTTGGGGTGGGGGTAGCTTCTAATGTGCACTATTTGTAAGTAGTCATCGTATTCAGCCTTTTTTTCTATTCAACCAGCTCATTAGTGACTTCTCCAAACATCAGGGAAACCTTGTTTTCTGGAAGAACAACTCCAAGCATTGAGTTAATGCAAGATTCACAGAGTACACCAGTGAAACCTATCCAAATACTGTAAATACAAAGCTTCACCTCCCATATAATTTTGCTGTTTCCAAAGCCAATTATTATGCTATAGACACATTTTAAAGACCCGCTAATGTAATGATTTTCTAATTGCTGGGAGAAGAGATTGGATATAGTGTCCACGATGAAATGAAAATGAAGCCTGGTGGTTGTCAGTACGTGGCTAAGTATGATGTCTGGTGGTGAGCTGCTATAGCCAATGTATGAAGAACACAGAATGAAGGCCTTGCCACCATTACCAATCACGTTATAAAGGATAATTGGGCTAGTGACAAGACACCGCAGTCGTTTCATTTGAGGCCGTAATTGGAGAGTAGCTTCATAATGTGAAGAAGGCTACTTTAGAACTAATAGGAAGTTACAGTGACAGTGAACAGTTAAAGCTGCAATCCAGCTAATATTGCTACCGAGGGGGAGGACTAGGGGGTTCAATATTACTTCAGATGAGAGATACTATAAGGAACTATAAGGGAAGTGAACAGTCACAACTTCACCAATGAGTCCACCAGATCACATGTCTCCAAATCTTATGAAACCAAAGACGCCTTCTATTTTTTGTCTTTACATTTTGCAGTTTAAGTTAGTGTAATTACACATTAATTGGAAGATTGATCAATATGTGTGGATTCATGACCAGGGTTGTGGAGTAACAGATGAGCAAATAAGTGTAATTTTTTACCTTACCAGCTAAAATATTGTAATTGGATTACAAAGAGTTTTGAAAAACGAGATATTACTTCTAGGATTATTTTTAAATTCAGAAAGGACGCTTGCTAGAGAAAAACATTTGACATCTTTCTGTTTCTCAATGACATTCAAATCAGCAATAAAAACAAATTAAAAAACATCTGCCTACGTGAGTCTGACCACAAGTCAGAGACCACTTTGATAACACACCAAATGAGTTTGATGTGTCGTGGGAAAAGAGCAGAAATAGGCTTTTGTAGGCTACAGTCCAACCTATGTCTTCCAATGGTGCGACTGCTGTCAACATCCAAAGATTATCAGACTGGAATAAAATCTTGGAGGTAAGAGCGACAGCAATGGTGTAGTCTACCCGCGATATGGATATCACTTATTATTGATGCCTACATAGCGTATTGATGTGAATCACAATGCTGCTCTCTCATTTAGCTATTTGAACTTTATGGATTGTGGTTGTTGTGGATGGCTGTTCACAAATGTACATGTGTATTTTAACCCAATAATGGTTGAATTTAAGTAGTTTAAGCTAGTGGACAGCCAGTGAAAAATGTGGTCTTGCAACAGCTGCATTGTGCGTATCCCAGCCTATCTAATTGGTGCTGATTAAACAATAAACATCCATAGGCCTAATGGACACGTGCTCACACTCATGCACTTTGATGGAGTTAAAAAGCTGCAAATTATTTTGATATCAAAGTGTCACCAACAAAAATGTAAACAATAGGCCTATTGCAAATGCAGAATATGGCATCCATTTTTCACATTTTCGGTAGTGCTCAAAGCATGCCATTCCATGAGAGTAACATTTCTTTTTCAACGTGAAGCAATGAGCCCAATCAGTCCTCCATGACAGCAAAATCATAAACAACTGAGTAGGATAATAGGTCCTTTGTTTTTGGGTTATGCTCAGGTAAAACAATTTGGCTAATCTATACTTCCATAATTTCAAGTCCTATTCTTGAAGATCAAGGGGGTGTTAATTTAATTGGAATGACTGGAAATCTGACACACTTTGGTTTTTAATGTAAATACACTGTATAGCCTAATTGTAAAATTGTCTGTAGTAGAAATCAATGGGTTAGAAGAAGCCTACATAACCAACCCATAAAGTACAATGCAACATCTATTTATGACAAGCTATATAAACCCTTACATTGATTTATCCTGCAATGGATGCCATTCAATTAGTATTGTTCATTTTTGTCTTCTTCTACTGCCTCTTAAGGGGTAAGTTATTTAAAAATAACTAAAAGTAATCCGATTACAGAGTTTGGGTAATCCACAATTTTGGACAGGTAACTAACTAGTAACTGTAACGGATTACATTTAGAGAGCAACCTACCCAACCCAGCATCATGAGATTGTTAAGCTTTGTAACATAACTATCAAGACTTGTTCATCCTTTTCTTCCACATCATATGTGTACTGAATCCTATCATTACCTGTAAGATTTAATATCTTCTTTTGTATCTAATTATTTAGAAGAAACATGCAGCAATATAGAACGCACACCCCATGACGTTAAGTACTTCCATGACAGCACACATTCTGGGTATTTGGAATCTAGGTCAGAAATATTTCAAAGAGTGAGAAATTAAACTGTGGCTTGGCCATCAGCCTGAGAGTTTGAGGACTTGAAACAATCTCGATTTAGCCTCAGCGGGGATTGCGAAGCTATCAATCCCACGTGTTTTAATGTCTATGGAGAGAAATCAGCTTCATCTGTTTCTTATTCCCAGACCGCAAATTAATTCATCTAAAAATAACAACAAAAGACTGAATGTCTATCAGGCTGCAGTAAACCCATTGTGAAATGCAAATAAGTAGCTATATCTGGTACTAGGTAGCTTTCATCATGTTTGGAGCACTAAAAACACACATTATTGCCAAGTTATGAGTCAGTCCACACTTTGGCAAGTACTAAGACTTTTTCAATATGCTCTCATTATTGTTAACATACAGTACTGAGTGAAAAACAAGTAAGCAAAACAGAAATGCCCCATGGGCATATATTTTCCCATTTAATAAATATTAATCAAGCATTTATAGAACATAATGTAATACCTGGAGGTAAGCAATTGGTTAAAATAACAAGTACATATGTGCGTGGTGCTTGTTTAAATTTTGGAAAAGTAAGCAGCTTTACAAGAGCTGGGTATTCCCCATAAATAGAGCAACGGAAGCTTGATGGCTCTCAGGTGGCATATGGGCTGATTACTTTCAGGTGGCACACACTTCCTTTAAGAAGACACATGGGTGTGACATCCTGCTGCTGACTTTTGTGAAATGTCAGAGAGTACAGGAAGTTATAGTGAGATAGTCAGCTTAGTTTTCTTTTGATGTATTATTTTTTTCAGGATTGGCCAGCCACATTTGTGAGCTGAGTTGTTCCTCCATACTGCTTATAACATTCCACTGGGCATAGACGTCAGTTTTTATTTATATTTGGTTGAGTTGTAAACTAACGTGAATTCAACATGAAATAAATCAAATGTCACCATGTCATTGGATTTAGGTTCAAAGTTGGGTGAAAAAAAGATGTTGATGACTTTTTGCAAATCCAATCAGCTTTGGGGTAGAAAGGACTTGGAAACAACGCTGACACCTCCAGTTTTTGCCCAGTGAGATATTTTAACCATAGAGATGTACTAGAGAGCTCATCTCAATGGCCTCTTTAATGACAGGATAGGTAATGGAGATAGCCCTCAATGGCACTGCCAATGCTGTCACAGAAGCAGCCATTAAGATGAGCTCTCTAGTACATATCTATGAGTGAGACCAGTCTGGATTGAAGGGTTGGTTTTGGACAAGGCCACTTTCTTTGAGATGTGACTGGATTATTTTCTTTAATATTTGTATAATTGTTTATGTAATGCACTTGGATTAGTATGAACGTACAAAGATGTATTCCCATGTAATTTAGACTGTTATAGTAGATGCATTATGCCATTTTAATATGTTATTATAGATGGATGCCCTAAGGCAAGAGGGTGTGAGGTGTTGTGAGTCACTCGATGAGTTCATAGGAATACAGTGGCAGACTAGATCAACCACTGCAGTTTTTTCACAACTTGTTTTCTTTGATTGCAATGACTTACACATAATGGTTAATCATGTGAAACAATGCCCCCAGTCTGGTTGTATGATGCCATTGCAAAAAGGGATGCTCATTGGTCCATTTCATGGTTGAACAAGAAGCACAGTAGCTAGCTGTAGTTTATTACTGTAGGCTAGTTTTAGCTATTTAGCTAACATGTTGAACAGAAAGCATGGTCGCCCACTGCAGTTTGTTACTGTAGCTGTTCCTAGTTAGCTAACGTGTTATTTTTGAGGAGACATAACAGTTATTTATGCAAAATTATGATTCAAGAAGTGTATCAACTTAGCTATTGTTTTAGACTAAATGATTTAGAATGAGACAGTAGATTCATTGATCTGTGATTGTTTTTGCTCATTGGAAACTTAATTGAGAGGCAAGTTGAACAAACTTTGTCACCATTAAATAACAAATTCAACCTCCTACATTAGGTCAAGGCAGAGGTAGTGAACCTTTTTGGTAATTCATTAAAAAAATATGTCAGTATTTGTTTAATGACTTCCCTGGACAGCAGCCAAGCGTTAAATGACAAGGATTAATCTAATTAAAAAAATAATAGTATTGATGAAGCATTAAATCCACTGAGAAACAAGCTCTATACAATCTAAACGCATGAAGTGCCTCACATTATATTACAAATATAATAATCGATTCACTTGAAGTTCAACAGGCGATGACGACCTTACATTTGACATTTACATTTTAGGCATTTAGCAGACGCTCTTATACAGAGGGATTTACAGGAGCAATTAGGGTTAAGTGCCTTGCTCAAGTGCACAGACAGATTTCTCACCTACACTACTTGGTCCACCAATACATGATATTGAGATGCAAAGTATGAATGCATAATGCCTTCTATCACCTTAATGTAAAGTGTTAACCATAGAGTGTAATAATAACTCAAATCAAATTGCTGATCATTTTCAGTAACACATCTGTCCACGAGCATGGATCTAATCCTTACGTCAATCATGTAACCACTGAATCAGACGCATGTGCATGAAGCCATACGGGATGCCTTAAAGAGTGACTACACCTAAAAAGCAACTAATCCCTGAGTGTAAATAGGATAATTTTGGTAATAAAATAAAAAAGAGAGTTTGGAGTTTGAGTGTGTCACAACGAGTAAGTGAAGGCTGGGTTTGTGTCAAGGACAGTAGCGGTGCGTGTGTAAAATCACTGGGGAAGCCAAGCCAGGAAAAAGATTGCCAAATTACAACCTATGTGTTGTGATAATTGTGTTGTTTGCTCTATAACCTGTTAGTTAACATGCCTTTGCACCGTGATATATAGGCCTAAGGCTGAGACAATAAAGAGACACAGTGGCAGAATGAATTCAACCACACCTGTGTTTCATCACAAAACTGGAGAGCAACATCTGTCTGGTGAAGTCCACAATGTCCACGTTCGTCGTTGGGAGAAAGAGTGGAGGACCAAGGTGCAGCGTGGTAAGTATTCATTATGCCTTTTAATGAAAACGAATACTCGAACAAAACAACAAAACACGATAAACGAAACAGTCCTGAACGGTGAAATAAAACACAGAACAGAAAATAAGAACCACAACTCAAAAGTGAAACCAGGCTACCTAAGTATGGTTCTCAATCAGGGACAACGATTGACAGCTGCCTCTGATTGGGAACCATACCAGGCCAAACACAGAAATGCCAAATCATAGAAAAACCAACATAGACAACCCACCCAACTCACGCCCTGACCATATTAAGACATAACAAAAGAACTAAGGTCAGAACGTGACACACAAAGCATATTTCATGTTACAAACAGTTACAAGCAAGTCAATGTTTATGACATTTTCAGACTACTAAACAACTATTGATTTAGAACGACTTTGAGTTACCACAAGTTGCATAGAAAACAGAAGCTGTCTCCACTATTCCAGCACCATTTCAACAGAATCAAATCACATATGCTTAGTCTAATACAGTGACAACTAAAATATACCAAAAGCAATTTAGTCCAATCAACAGAAGCTAACTATGATGTGGCTGTCCATGGTATTGATTTCTGTGTGTGTGTGTGCGTGCGTGATTCCAAGTAAAAAAATGTTGACTCACCCTACTACTTGCCAATGCAATCCTCTTCTCTTTCATGTTGCCTAAACGGTCTATGACTCATATATACAGTACATGCTTTTAGTATTTGTTGTCCTAGGCTACCTGACTAAAATGCTTCCCCCCTTTTGCCATGCTCCACGTGCAAATCACCCCTCTGCCCATTTCACTTCCCTTCATTGAATGGGGCTCCATTGTTTCAAGTCCTATATGGATTGACCATGCATCCACAGTCAAAGTTGTATGATTTGCATGCCCTGCGGAAAGACCCTAGAATGCAGAGTAGATGGTTGGAGTTTGTCGGTCCCCAAGTCTGCACCAGTTATGCAAGCTTGGTGTGCAACAACCAGTGGTGGTAAGCATAACCAGAGATACTGCAATATAATGACCTCTCTGGTTTAACTTAGTTGCCTACATAACCGACATTGTTAGCTATCTTTTGACAAAGCGAGGTAGGCTAGCTAATGTTAGCTAGCGAGGCAGGCTATCGAAAGTTTTTGCTAATGTTAGCGTTGATTTTTAGCTAGATAGCTAGCTAGATGCCTCATTAAATCTTAGTTAGGTCGTAGCTCATTCACATTTATTGTGTATTGCCTAGATACTGCTGGTTATGTAACATTAGAATTTAATAATACTAGCGAGGCAGGCTAGCTAACTAGCTACAGGCTAACGTTAGATTAGGGTTTAAGTCAGATTTTCAAGGTAGTTCGTAGTTAATACAAGTGTTATCTGTATTGCCAAAACTAAATAATGAATGCAGCTATGGTGTTAGCTAACTCATGTCTGTGTCTGACTAATACAGTGAACTAGGAGCAACAAACCATAACGGCGTCACTGGCCTGAATGTAATCTAATCTGGAGCTACATTCAGCTACAGTCTGTAAAACATAGAATTAGGGTTTCCAATAGTTACCGCAGATACAAACTCAACGTTGGCTATATTGTAAAAAAAACTTTTTGTAGCAGGTGTAAACGTAGCAGGTGTAAAGGAAACACCTGAAACTATCCTGAGCAAAAATATAAATGCAACAATTTCAAAGATTTTACTGAGTTACAGTTCATAGAAGGAAATGTGTGACTTACATGAATTCATTAAACCCTAATCTATGGATTTGTTACATCCGTTGTTGGAATTAGACCAAGGTGCAGCGGGGTAGGCGTACATCATTCCTTTATTAATGAACACCAAGAAAAAACAACAAATACAAACGAACGTAAAGCTCTGTAGTGCTAAACAGCAACAATACAAAAACAATATCCCATAAACTCAGGTGGAAAACAGGCTGCCTAAGTATGGTTCCCAATCAGAGACAACAATAGACAGCTGCCTCTGATTGGGAACCATACCCGGCCAACAAAGAAATAGAAAATGCCCACACAAATCACACCCTGACCTAACCAAATAGAGAAATAAGCAGGCTCTCTAAGGTCTGGGTGTGACAGTTGACCGTCGCTGGAGGCTCTGAACTGCCGACAGTCGTTGGAGGCTCTGAACTGCAGACCATTGCTGGAGGCTTTGGACTGCCGACCGTCGCTGGAGGTTCTGGACTGCCAACCATCGCTGGAGGCTCTGGACTGCAGACCGTCGCTGGAAACTCTGGACTGCAGACCATTGCTGGAGACTTCGTGCCGTGGACCATCACGGGAGGCTTCGGGCCGTGGACCGTGTCAGGAGGTTCCGGACTGTGGACCATCTCAGGAGGTTCAGGACTGTGGACCATATCTCAGGAGGTTCCGGACTGTGGACCGTCTCAGGAGGTTCTGGACTGTGGACTGCCTCAGGAGGTTCCAGACTGTGGACCGCCTCAGGAGGTTCCGGACTGTGGACTGTCTCAGGAGGTTCCGGACTGTGGACCGTCTCAGCAGGTTCCGGACTCTGGACTGTCTCAGGAGGTTCTGGACTGAGGACCGTCGTTGGAGGTTCCGGACTGTGAGACTTCAACGGAAGCTCAGGACTGGGTACTGTCTCCGGAAGATCTGGACTGGGAACTATCGCCGGAAGCTCTGGCCTGGGAACTTTCGCCGGAAGCTCTGGACTGGGTTCTGTCACCGGAAGCTCTGGACTGTGGAGGCGCACTGGAGGCCTGATGCGTGGGACCCGTACAGGTGGCACCGGGCTGATGACATGCACCTCAGGGCAAGTGCGGGGAGGAGGCATAGGACGGACTGGACTGTGGAGGCGCACTGGAGGTCTGGAGCGTAGAGCTGGCACAACCCATCCTGGCTGTATGCTCACTTTAGCCCGGCAAGTGCGGGGCGCTGGCACAGGACATACTGGGCTGTGAAGGAGCACTGGAGACACGGTGCGTAGAACCGCATAACATGGTGCCTGAACGGCGACACACACCCCAGGGCGAGTGTGCGGATGAGAAACGCACCGGACTGGTGAGGCTCACCGGAGGCCAGATGCGTGAAACCGGTGCACATGACACCGGACTGGTTTCACGCTCCTCAGCACGTCCGCTCTGCAGCGCTGTCAACGCCAGCACCTCTCTCTGGAATCTTGCGTCGAGCTCCTCACTCGGCTCCCTGACTGTCTCTGGTTCAACCCTCGGCTCCGCCGAACCACTCCGTGTGCCTCCCCCAAAATATTTTTTTGGGGGTGCCTCTCGTGCTTGCGTCTTGTACTAGATTCCTGGTCTCGTCGTTGTTCCTACCTCGCTGCCTCCGTCTGCTCCTATGGAAGGCAATCCATTCCAGCCTAGATCTCCTCCCACGTCCAGGATCCTTTATTGTCTTATATATCCTCCACTCACTTTTCTCCCGTGCCCAGGATCCCTGCTCCTCCTGGCCATGCTGCTTGGTCCTTTGGTGGTGGGATCTTCTGTTACGTCAATTGTTGGAATTAGACCAATGTGCAGCGTGGTAGGTGGACATCATTCCTTTATTAATGAACACCAAGAAAAAACAACATATACAAACGAACGTAAAGCTCTGTAGCGCTAAACAGCAAAAATACAAAAACAAGATCCCACAAACTCAGGTGTAAAACAGGCTGCTGATTCCCAATCAGAGACAACGATAGACAGCTGCCTCTGATTGGGAACCGTACCCGGCAAACAAATAAATAGAAAACTAGAATGCCCACCCAAATCCCACCCTGACCTAACCAAATAAAAAAAATAAACAGGTTCTCTAAGGTCAGGGCATGACAGGATTTCACATGACTGGGGGTGTAGCCATGGGTGGATCTGGGAGGGCACAGGCCCACCCACTTGGCAGCCAAGTCCACCCACCGGGGAGCCAGGCACAGCCAATCAGAATGCTTTTATTACAGACAGAAATAATCCTCAGTTGAAGAACTATGCCGCAGATGAAGGAGCCCGGAAGTTGAGGTCCTGGGTTTGCGTGGATACATGTGGTCTGCAGTTATTTTCAAAACGATGTTGGAAGCAGCTTATGGTAGAGGAAAAAACATTCAATTCTCTGGCACCAGCTCTGGAGGACATTCCTGCCATCAGCATGCCAATGCACGCTTCCTCAAAACATGAGACATCTGTGGCACTGTGTTGTGTGATAATACTGCACATTTTAAAGTGGCCTTTCATTGTCCCCAGCACAAGGTGCACCTGTGTAATGATCATGTTGTTTAATCAGCTTCATGACATGCCACACCTGTCAGGTGGATAGATTATCTTGTCAAAGGAGAAATGCTCACTAACAGGGATGTAAGCACATTTGTACACAAATAAAATTTTTGTGCATATGGGGGATTTTAAAAATATTTTTAATTCAGCTCATGAAACATGGGACCAAGACTTCTCTTGTGTTTATATTTTCTCTTAGTGTTCATAGGTCTGGACAGTCTATACACTAATAATTATAAGATGTGATCATTTGAACATTTAGTCACAGTACTAAATTCAAGAAATGTGTAAAGAAAAACATTAATACCATGCGTCTAAAACTCACATTATAGACAAATGCTTTGGCTGATTTTTGTTGTTGTTGTTGTTGTTGTTGTAATTATAGAGAACAAGTGTGCTAAATGAACTTATACTTTTCCGTTATGGACATGAATTGGTTAAGTTTAATTTCTTGAAGACATGACACATTAATCCAAAATGTTGTTCACTCATGCAAAGGTTATTGCAATTAATTTAATTAATGTTGCTTTAGGCTTGGAAGTTAAACTACAGTAATTTTCTCCGGAAAGAACGCTTGACGGGATGGAAAGAAATGAGGGATGAAGTGAAGCGTAGTCACTTGTTGCTGTGAGCAACTTGGACTGGGTGACATTTGATTTCTACAGCTCTTAATGCACATCAGTCTCTCATCCCTGACTCTACAGAGTGATGCAGTATTATGTCGAGAACTATACAACGTTCACTACCATCTACGTTTTTATCAGATCAGATCATAATGTGAATTCAATTTATATTTTTAAGTGTAAACTTAGTACATGATTAGATTTAGGGCTGGATAGGATTTAGACTGATGCACACGGGTCATACCCACAGTGACAAATTTGGCAGCAATCTTAGAAAAACCTTCCGTAAGCATTACAACAACAGACAAGACAAACATGACACACAATCAAGAGCACTATGAACTAAAATTGAAGAATATAAAAATGCCACTCAGACGATGATCTCAAATTGAGTAATCGTCCCAATTATGTGACTGTTGTCATCACCCAAAGATTATCTACAATTAGTTCATATGTTTACATTAAGCCTCATCAGATCAGAACAGGAAGCACCAGCTCGCGATTAAACATTCCAAACAGCATAAGCTTTAACTGCCAAGAAAGATGCCTACATGAGATAGACAACATTCGACTTGGTTCATTTCAAACATCTACTTTCTGTAACCCAGCGCAACAGAGGAGAAGCATTCCCCTGCATTTGAATTGATTGGTCCTTGACCTGCTCTATTCAGAGGCAAGGCTTTTGGAAAAACATTCTTGTCCGAATCAGCACTTCTGCCGTCTACCAAAGGGCTTTTAAGACACCCGTCAACACACACTGACTGTGAATGACACTGTGAATGCACCCAGGTCACCCAATGTGTTTTGACGGAACATTAAAAAAACACCACGCCTTGTGACTTGACTTCACAACATATACACATTAAACTAGCAATGCTGAATGTGATGTGTATTGAAGGCTGCCTGCCGGCCGTGTCTTCAGTATGTGCGGCTTGTGACACCCACCCGTGACAAAGATGGCCTTGGGCTCCTAGAAGAGGCACGTTGCAGGCAGTAAAGTCACTTGCATGTCTGTTCTCAGTGTTTGAGTCCAATAATAACATTCATAAAAGGGCACAGTGCCGCCTAAAAGGCGATTCCAAGGGCTCGGGGCACCACTGAACAATACTTTTCAGTCCCATCAACAAACATGGATTCTGACAATGGTATGTTCCTCTGGTCAGTGTTGGTGTTCAAAATAACTGTGAAATGGTGTTCTTTCCAGAGAGTAGTACCCATTTCCACCTGCATGACTTCTATTCTACATGACAACAGCCAACTATACCCTCCGAAATGTGAAAACAAATAAGTAATCTCAAGGCTGTTATGCATTTGCTTGAGAAAATGAGGGATACTACTTCTAAAGTAAAGGGCTAAAATAAGTGTGATTGCTGTCTCCGGACAGTCCTTAGGTGGAATTCCTAAGAACAGGAGAACACTAACTTGATATGAAAAGGCAGCAGGCTCATCAACTAACTAGATATGAAAAGGTGGCAGGCTCATCAACTAACTGGATATGAAAAGGTGGCAGGCTCATCAGTGACTAACAACATTTGTGTGAATGTCACTCACTGACACTTGGGTCATGGCCCAGCCCTGTTTGACTCGGTAAATGGGTTGAGGGTCAGGGACACACAGAGTCATAGTCGCTGACAGGGCCTCTACTAATGGGTGATAATCTAATGGTTAACTACCTGCCTCGTACATGAACATATCATCAGTACGGCCCCTGCATATATTGCATTAGCTTAGTGGTGCCTTGTAGGTAACAAGTGAATAGTTGAGTGGGAACACAATACACTGCATAAATGCTGTTAAAGAAAATGGTCTCAAAATGAATCCCCATATTGTACATGGATGATTGTTGATGTTTAAAGTTCTGTGAAATGACAGTCACACCACACATGTATTAACCTGTGCACGTATCAAAAACGCTCAAACAAATCAAACGTATTTAAGAAAGCAAACTATCAAACAAACATTCAGCACGTGTATATGTATGCAGTATCAGGTGAAGAGTTGAACAGCGAGGCTTTGGTGTCTTTCGGAGACTGTTTCTTTTTCAGACTTGAGGGAAGGTGTTTTGTGTAGTTTGTGTACCATGTTATGGTAAGAGGTTCCTTGTGGTGGCACTTGAGGGATTGCTGCGAAAATAAACATCCTTGGGTGAGTCTTGTCAGGAATGGCAATGTTCAAGGTTGCCCGGGTGGTAATGCACACAGATTCCTTGTCACAGCTGCAAGGCAGACTTCGTCTTGATAAGTAATTGTTGGGTGAGTATTGCCAGGCTTCTACACACAAACATTTGTGATCCTCTGATAAAGATTGCAACACAGGTATGATGCAGCATTTGCCTTCTGTGACTACAACTCATAGCGCAAAGCGACAACTCCTTTAATCAATTTGCCACTTAGGGAACAAAGGATGTTATGCTAGCAGCTGGCGGGATTTAAATGAGAGAAGATGTGCCCCACCGGCCTGCTTGAAGATTATGCATAGTAAGCGTTAACCTGGGCTTTTTAGCCTGGTACAATGGGACCAACACTCACTCAACCCACACAGCTGAGTTCCGGCGACATCTCCCTCAAAGCATTGGCATTGGCATTGGCAAAGCGGGGCATCTCCCAGCATAACAAAGATAATGAGTCATACATAAATCATTTAATTTAACCTTTTCATTGGCATTTTCAGTCTTTTTTTTCTCTCGAAGTGAAACATGAATAATAATGGAGTTCCTAGTGAACTTTTAGAATCTTCCCATTTTAATGATGTGGAATTGACACGTTGGAATTGCCTGTAAAAGAAAATAACCAAACGTGAGCAACAACGACTTCATGTTTTCAAGCCTACTCTTCTCAGAAGGCTTTCAAACTGCAATGCATTACCATTATGTACCCAGACAGTAAAGTTTGGCTTATTTGCATAATATAAATACCAGCCTGCCGGAGTCCTTGAAATATACAGCAAAATGAGAGGCCATTATCCAGTTGGTGAACAACATTGTTTACATCATGAATGCAATTGGTATATTACCTTTAGACATGTATTTGCACCCCCCCAAAAATGAAAGGCTTGACATTGGATCATAATATGAATGTTTTAATTGCCAATGACCTCTTTTCCAACACTGAATGTGATGAATCCATGTTAAACCATGTTAATACTTAATGCACGTTTTGCATAACACCCGTGTCTCACTAGCTTGTGAAAATATCCGTACATTTTTTCTCATGTTAAATCGTAACAGAGGGAAATGTTTCTATATTTTATTATTCAGTTTGACTGCAACAATACATTCTATTTTCAGAGGCAACTCTGTTGCTAGCTATATGCAGCTTACGTGAGTTATAATTATAAGGTTTAGGAAAATGAGGCCATAGTTTTATTACAGTTTTAAAGCCAAAATTCAACAGCTGTGAGAGTGATACCACCTAGTTCAATTACATGTTTTGTTAATTCAAAATGGATTACTCACATGTCTACTATGGGTGGAAGCAAACTCAATCTAGCCATTTATCAAATAATTCATCAGATATTGCAAATTAAGAAAATATGTATTTAAACTGACAGCAAGACCATAAATTAACCTTAGGAATAAGCACGACAAGAATAGCAGAATGTGTTGTCAAGGCCATATTAAAACTCATGGACAGAGTGAGAAAGAGTGGTAGCTAGTTTCGAGTGGAGTAAATAGCCTCTGGGGCTTAATTTGTTCTCTCATCAGGCATGACTGGACACAATATGGGAAAAGACAGCTGAATCTTGTTGCAAGAATAGGACTGTGTGTAACCGCAGCAAAGGGTAATCAGAACGATGTGAATATGTAACGGGTCAAGCAGGGAGAGCTCTGTGATTATACGATTGGCAGACACTCTGATCCATCATATTTAGTCATGTTGATGGCTTTGCAACACTGTAGTTATTCAGCCCATGTTTTGGTATACAATCAAAAGCCATTTTTTTCATGTTATCTTTCTTTCCTTAATCAACAAATTCAATTGTAATAGTATTTTCTCCACTTTCTGTGACAGCATCCATTTTCCTACAGTGATGCTTAACTCAGCATACATCATTTGAATTAGTAGGGCTACCACTTCGCATCATATGTTATTTACTTTGTCACAATTCCACATCATATTGTCATCTACGTGGTCTATGTCACTACTGTGTACTCAGTTTGTGGGTGGTGGTCAATGCTATCTGTCATATACGCTGAGTGTACAAAACATTAGGAACACCTGCTCTTTCCATCACATAGACTGACCAGGTGAATCCAGGTGAAAGCTATGATCCCTTATTGATGTCACTTGTTTAAATCCACTGCAATCCGTGTAGATGAAGGGACGAGACAGGTTAAAGTAAGATGTTTTAGCCTTGAGACATGGATTGTGTATGTGTGCCATTCAGAGGGTGAATGGGCAAGACAAAATATTTAGGTGCCTTTGAAGTGGATATGGTAGTAGGTGCCAGGTGCACCGGTTTGACCGTGTCAAGAATGCAACGCTGCTGGGTTTTCACGCTCAACAGTTTCCCATGTGTACCAAGAATAGCCCATCACCCAAAGGATATCCGACCAACTTGACACAAATGAGGGAAGCAGTGGAGTCAACATGAACCAGCATCCCTGTGGAATGCTCTCGACACATTGTAGAGTCCATGCCCCGACGATTTGAGGCTGTTCTGAGGGCAAAAGAGGGCCTAAGATTCTGATGCATCCCACAACAGCTAGACATTTGTAACTTAGTTTTTTTCGTTGTACTATCAGTCTGAATATGAAAAGGCAGGTACGTGACATGTATTACGTACATGTTGAGATGCATGAGTAATTTGATCATGCAGTGTTTACATAAGGAATGTTCTCCGGTAATGTTATCTACATATAAATAGAAGTACCTTTGTTTACACTATTTAGATCAAATTTCCATTCTCCCGTGGTTCCTCCTTTAAACGTTCGAGCTTACACCGCAGGACTTAGAGGCCCAGCGTCATGGCGTCATTGCTCCAGACCACCACAAGGGGGAGCACTCATTATGCATTTGAGTCACAAGATTTTTATTTGACCAATCATATCGAGTGGTTCCAATGACGAATTTGACGTGAGCCACCCGTCCCTCGTGACTTTCTTCAGCAAAGATGGCAAGTTTCTTTCAGTCATATCCAATATCAGGTGTATCAAACTCAATTATTTGAATGATGCTTTGTCTGCATGTTTGTATTACAATGATACACTTCAACAGTGTTTACCACTCCTGCTCCTGGGACATCAATGATTACACATTATATCTATGCAATAGACTAGAAACTTGATTTAAGTAAAGGCTGATTTGTAATTCATGTATACAGAATAAAAAACAGTACATCCTGCCAGCACGCCCACAAGCGAGCTATTTGCTCTGAGACCGGCATAATAATCGAATGAAACAAGCAGGGAGCAGGTTTTGAACCCTCAACATTCTAGCCCGAAGTCCAGCACGTTATCGACTGTGCCCAAATGTATTAATTGGGGTCGGGGCCGATTGTGGCTATGAACAATATTAATTGGAATCTTTAACATGAGGAAAGGGGAAAAAGTATTATTATTAGCTTTTCACAAGTGTAGCAGGATGGGCTGTTAGCTGAACAATAGACTATTCAACCTTTACTAAAGAATTGTCTGATAGCCGAGCTAGGTGTGAAATCCCCCCCTCCCCAACTTGAGCTAGTTGTGTACCCCCCCCCCCCCCCCCTCCCAATTTGCAAATCATTTGCATCTATCTTTCCACATCTACCTACACACGGTTAATATTCTGAGAAAAAAATGATAATAATATATACAGTATATATACAGTGGGGAGAACAAGTATTTGATACACTGCCGATTTTGCAGGTTTTCCTACTTACAAAGCATGTAGAGGCACTGTAATTTTTATCATAGGTACACTTCAGCTGTGAGAGACGGAATCTAAAACAAAAATCCAGAAAATCACATTGTATGATTTTTAAGTAATTAATTAGCATTTTATTGCATGACATAAGTATTTGATACATCAGAAAAGCAGAACTTAATATTTGGTTACAGAAACCTTTGTTTGCAATTACAGAGATCATACGTTTCCTGTAGTTCCTGACCATGGAATAGCCTTCATTTCTCAGAACAAGAGTAGACTGCCGAGTTTCTGAAGTTATTTGTTTATGGCCATTTTGAGCCTGTAATCAAACCCACAAACGCTGATGCTCCAGATTCTCAACTAATCCAAAGAATGACAGTTTTTTTGCCTCTTTAATCAGAACAAAAGTTTTCAGCTGTGCTAACATAATTCCAAACGGGTTTTCTAATGATCAATTAGCCTTTTAAAATGATTAACTTGGATTAGCTAACACAATGTGCCATTGGAACACAGGAGTGGTGGTTGCTGATAATTGGCCTCTGTACGCCTATGTAGATATTCTATAAAAAATGTTCAGCTACAATAGTCATTTACAACACTATCCATATCTACACTGTATTTTATGATATTTCAATGGACAAAAAGGCCTACTTACAATTGCAACTGGCTAAAATGTAGCATCCTACATTAAAACAATCATTTAAAGAAAAAGCTCTGCACGTTCAAACTAAAACAATGTAACTACTAATTAAAGCACACATTTGTAAATCCCAAAACGTTAAAAGTAATTGGAAAGGTAAATCCAAACGAAGTGTGACACAATAAAGAATGTAAACAAGATGCTGTGTTTTTATTTACAACAGTGTACAAAGGGCTGTACAATGGGCCGCACCGAAAAACAATGCATGGTTGCCATGAAAGCAGTTAGCTTAGCTTGATTCTTAAAATGTGTCAGGTGGAGAATGGCGTGTTTAAAAGGGAGGGGAACGAGATGGAGTCACGATCCATGCCAGGCACACCTGTGAGCTCTGGAACTCCACCTCCGACAGGCAGAGTCAACATACGTGGCAGGTTCGTCAGGTTGTCGGTTCACCCTGACATTTCCATTCCTTTTCTGTCAACAGAAATTGACCAACTGCTCACCAGGCACAGCAGGGGCCACCCGGACCGTTATGCTGTTCTGCTATTCCAAGGATGTGTAACCGAAGAGAGATACCACGAGTGGGCACAGAATACAAACTGTGATGGATCCCGAGGCAAATGTGGCTTACCAGTGACCCTCCGGGTGATCATCATTAATACTGTGTCTCAGAAGTTTTCGACCATGACTGATGCAACCCAAAAAAGCATTAAAGACAGAATGAAGGAGTACTTGAGGTCACCGAGAAAGTCTGAACATGGCCTGGTCTCCCTTATGTAAGGAATTAGGCACTTTCCCATGTTTACTACAGTATGTACTGTATGCTATGTTTACTTGTCAGACTGCACAGTAGCCTAACAAACAAGTGCAGGTGGCTTCTATCTTCAAAATGCTTTAAATGCCTTATTATCCAAATGTAAAAGCATACACTGTACAGTGTTGTATTTCTTCATCAGAATCTTCATGCTTTCGTTAATAAAATAATGGTAAAAATACTCTTTCAAAATGCTGATGTTTATTTAGTTATGGCTCCATTACGAATTATTTGTTCAAATATTCCATGATATTCTTAAGATATGTGTTGACTGAATATAAGCAAGTGATGTCTGCTAAATAATCAAGTCAGGGGATTCCAGAAATAAATCATTCTAAGTAACAAACTGTCTCACTAATGTGTAAATACAGTAATGGCCTTTTCTCACTCACTATAGATGAAATAAAAAATAATTCTCCAAAATATATATATTTTTTAAACAAATCGATTATTATTATTATTATTATTATTATTAATTAATTTAGAATTATATAAAAGCCCCTTAGATATTCTCAGATATTTTCACAGACCCTAACAGAAAATGCCCCTTAGATATTAATTTAGACTCCAAATCTCTAAATGTTATCATTTGCAGAGTCACGTCATCCTCCCGTTGTACAGTGCCATATTTTCCATTCCATTCCAACAGAAACCCTGAGGGTTTCGTTTAGTTTCTTAACACAAAAAAATTAATCAAATTACTTAAGCCATATTTCTGAAAATCAATCCCATATACTATGTTATTACAAAAAAGGTTTTAAATGATCTGTTAATGCCAATATGGAAGACTATCAAATGCTTAACTTGCATTAACAGACAAAATGGCTGAAGAATAGACAACATGCCACAGAATGCTGCAGCAGCCAGCAAGGTGTGCCGCAGTATGGCACAACTTTTAAAGGAGGAACCACAGTCCTTTCCTGTGAAGAAGATACCGACGTGTCCCGGGGTGTGTTAGTGAAATGTAAATCGGTGCTTAACATATGGTTGGCTGTGTTCTGTAATACAGTATTTGTACCTAGAATATGTGTATGGCACAAAGCACAGGTAAAAAATAAAGAAGATATAATAAGTGAAGGAAACATGAAGGTATATCCACACTGCACAGTTGCTCATATCACCTCGCAATGTCAGAAGATTTAAACCACTATATCATTGGCATTATCAGGAATGGTGTCCGACCAAAGCATGCCACCATGGCTTGAAATACTCCCATCCTCGCTGCACACATCCCAACCTTGGTATAAGAGGGAAAATGTCACCGTTAATCTAAAAGCTTTTCTTTCTCTCCCACACTTCCTGATTTCCAGAAGGCCACCTCAAACCAATTCCTCATTTGGAATTATGGTATGACACTGGGCTCTGATGTGGTAACTGCCAGACAGCTGTTTTTGCTTTCTGTTCTTTATACTTCTCATTCCTCACTTCCCTCTCCCTGTCATTAAATGTGAAGGGTGGAAGAAGGGTATTCTGCTTGTTCGTCATTTACAGTGGAAGAACATATCTACAGTATGTAGTCTGAGGTAGAATAGCATCTATAAAGTATGCAGTCTGAGGTGAAATAACATATATACTGTATGTAGTCCAAAATTGGAATAACATATTTAGAGTATGTAGTCTGAGGTGGAATAACATATACACAGTGTGCAGTCTGAGGTGGAATAACATATACACAGTATGTAGTCTGAGGTGGAATAACATACTGTATATACAGCATGAGGTCTGGGGTGGAAGAACATACACTGAGTGTACAATGCATTAAGAAACACCTTCGTAATCTTCAGTTACACCCGCTTTTGACCTCAGAACAGCCTCAATTCATTCGGGCATGGACTCTACAAGGTGTCGAAAGCTTTCCATAGGGATGCTGGCCCATGAGGACTTGAATGCTTCCCTCAGTTATGTCAAGTTGGCTGGATGTCCTTTGGCTGGTGGACTATTCTTGATACACACGGTACTGTTGTGTGGGAAGAACCCAGCAGCGTTGCAATTCTTGACACACTCAAACCGGTTCGCCTGGTACCTACTGTACTACCACCATACCCTGTTCAAAGGCACTTAAATCTTTTGTCTTGCCCATTCACCCTCTAACCCCGCCCTCTGGTCAGGGGAAACAGCTGGCACTGCAATTACTCCTTCTGCAGCTTGAAAAGCCAGTGTTCATTTGTTAGGAGAGGGAGCTACTTTGTATATACTGTGTTGGTTGTTGGTCAGAAAGTGTTGTGAAGTTTTTTGTAGCTGCTCCTGCAGAGGTACAGTTGAGTCATTAAAACTCATTTTTCAAGCACTCCACAAATTTCTTGTTAACAAACTATAGTTTTGGCAAATGGATTAGGACATTGTTTACAGACGGATTATTTAACTTATAATTCACTGTATCACAATTCCAGTGGGTCAGAAGTTTACATGCACGAAGTTGAATGTGCATTTAAACAGCTTGGAAAATACCAGAAAATTATGTCATGGCTTTAGAAGCTTCTGATAGGCTAATTGACATCATTTGAATAAATTGGATGTGTACCTGTGGATGTATTTCAAGGCCTGCATTCAACTGCTCTCTGCCTCTTTGCTTGACATCATGGGAAAATCAAAAGAAATCAGCCAAGATCTCAGAAAATAATTGTAGCCTTCCAAAAATCTGGTTCATCCTTGGGAGCAATTTCCAAATGCCTGAAAGTACCACGTCCAAATGTACAAACAATAGTACGCAAGTATAAACACCATAGGACCACACAGCCATCATACCGCTCAAGGAAGACAAGTTCGGTCTCCTAGATATGAACGTACTTTGGTGCGAAAAGTGCAAATCAATCCAGGAACAACAGCAAAGGACCTTGTGAAGATGCTGGAGGAAACAGGTACAAAGTATCTATATCCACAGTAAAACAAGTCCTAAATCGACATAACCTGAAAAGCCGCTGAGCAAGGAAGAAGCCACTGCTCCAAAACCGCCATAAAAAAGCCAGAAAGCCAAAAGCCAGGTTTGCAACTGCACATGGGGACAAAGATTGTACTTTTTGGAGAAATGTCCTCTGGTCTGATGAAACACATAGAACTGTTTGGCCATAACGACCATCGTTATGTTTGGATGAAAAAGGGGGAGGCTTGCAAGCCGAAGAACACCATCCCAACTATGGGGGTACTGGGGGTACAGCATCATGGTGTGGGGGTACTTTGCTACAGGAGGGACTGGTGCCCTTCACAAAATATATGGCACCATGGAGGGGGGGGGGGGGGGGGGGGGATTGTGTGGATATATTGAAGCAACATCTCAAGACATCAGTCAGGAAGTTAAAGCTTGGTCACAAATGGTTCTTCCAAATGGACAATGACCCCAAGCATACTTCCAAAGTTGTGGCAAAATGGCTTAAGGACAACAAAGTCAAGGTATTGGAGTGGCCATCACAAAGCCCTGACCTCAATCCTATATAATATTTGTGGGCAGTACTGAAAAAGCGTGTGCGAGGAAGGAGGCCTACAAACTTGACTCAGTTACACCAGCTCTGTCAGGAGGAATGGGTCATTATTCACACAACTTATTGTGGGAAGGTTGTGGAAGGCTATCCGTAGCGTTTGACCCAAGTTAAGCAATTTAAAGGCAATGCTACCAAATACTATTTGACTCTGTGTAAACATCTGACCCACTGGGAATGTGATGAAAGAAATAAAAGCTGAAATAACTCATTCTCTCTACTATTATTCTGACGTTTCACATTCTTAAAATAAAGTGGTGACTCTAACTGACCTAAGACAGGGAATTCTTACTACGATTAAATGTCAAGAATTGTGAAAAACTGAGTTTAAACGTATCTGGCTAAGGTGTCTGTTAACTTCCGACTTCAACTGAATGTGTATGCCGTAGGACTTAGCAATTTTTGTTTTATTTAAATTGGTCACAAAGTTTGGTGAATTATTCTGTTTCATTTGTTCCCGGGGCGGGGGGGGGGCACCTTAGGAGTGTTCAGGAAAGAGGCCTGCGAGCATACATATACCCATATTATTTACTCTGTCTATGCACACTAGGTAGGACCTGGGCAGACCACCCCTTGTATTTTGTTTAGCGCGCCAGGTGGTGCTAAGAATAGGTAAAAGTGGATGGGCAGGTAAGGTAGAAGAGGGGGAACTTTAACTTTCTTTGCTTTGGTTACATCCAGCCCCTTTTCCCCACCTTACCGTGTGAAGGAAGAATACATTCCCTGTAAATGGTAATATTCTCTGTCTCTTTCATCCTTACCCGCACCTACAATCACATACCTTTTTTTACTCCACGGGGAGTTGAGTTGTAGCAGGGTGTTGCGTTCCCTCCTCCAAGAGGCATGCATAACACACACATAAACAATACATGTCTCAACTGTCAGGGCCTGAATTCCAAGAAACAGTTTTTTTTTTATCCCAAATAGCATCTAACACGGAACCCAAACACCAAAAGCAATCACAAAACGCAGGTTAAAATATCAAAACAAACTGAACCAATGACATTAATTTGTGGACAGGTCGAAAATAATTAAACATGCATGGCAATTTAGCTAGTTAGCTTGCACTTGCTAATTTGTCCTGTGATATAAACATTGAGTTGTTATTTTACCTGAAATGCACAAGGTCCTCTACTCCGACAATTAATCCATACATAAAACGGCCAACCAAATAGTTTCTAGTCATCTCTCCTCCTTCCAGGCTTTTTCATCTTTGAACTTATATGGTGATTGGCATCTACACTTTTACCACGACAACCGGCAAAACATTTTGACTTTCAATCACCCACGTTGGTTTAACCAATGAGGAGATGGCATGTGGGTACCTGCTTCTATAAACCAATGAGGAGATGGGAGAGGCACGACTTGCAGTGCGATCTGCGTCAGAAATAGAAAGGAGTTGTATTTTAGACCTTTGCATCTTAGACTCTCGCTGGCGCGAGCGTGCAGTGTGGGTGCAATAATTTAATAACATGGATATCTAAATGTATTTTGTGACGCTCGCGCAAGTGACGTGTCAGGTCTGGTCAGCATGTTACTCCCTATATAGTGCACTACAAAAGTAAGGCACTATATAGGGAATAGGGTGCCATTTGGATTACAACCCTGATGTAGCTTATATTCATAGGGACAGTACTCTCCATGTTTTGTCATACACTTTTCGACTGATAGCATCGACTACAGGAAGACATTACATTGTCTCTGTCATTTAGTGCACCAACCTAATGAAAACCAAAAAGCCCATTTAGTATGATGTACAGTATCGTACCTAACAGAACCTTTCATAACTCAATGGTACTCTATTTTACCGACTACAGGAAGACATTACATTGTCTCTGTCATTTAGTGCACCAACCTAATGAAAACCTAAAAGCCCATTTAGTATGATGTATAGAATCATACCTAACAGAACCTTTCATAACTCAATGGTACTCTATTTTACCGACTACAGGAAGACATTACATTGTCTCTGTCATTTAGTGCACCAACCTAATGAAAACCTAAAAGCCCATTTAGTATGATGTACAGTATCATACCTAACAGAACCCTTCATAACTCAATGGTACTCTGTTTTACTGTACACCTGCATTGAGGGAAACATGAACACCCATCACATTATATTCACTCTAGCCAAAACATTATATGCACTCAAAATCATGACATGTCAAGTCCTGCACTCATATGCCAAAACATTGTCAAGTAAGGATGTCTTCATGTGATGCAGGACTTCGCTACTGCGTTTAACAAGCTCAAATTAGGAATTTCTCTAATACACTCCTGTAGGGCAACCCATCCCCCGAAGTGAAGCATAGGTTATGTTGTGCTAACATACTTTAGGTCTGATATCTGATTGGAGGTTAACTTTACCATCATGATATTGGTCAACATCTCCAATTCTGAATCCAAACAACTTGATTGCTCTTTCTCTTATGTTCCTCACCTTTCTTTCTAATGAGCCATGCCATCTCTCTCTCTCTCTCTCTCTCTCTCTCTCTCTCAATAATGCTTGTTAGTGCTTTGTAACTTAGGCTTTATGCCTTGTATCTGAATCCATTCATTTGAAAAAAGTAATTAAATACTGATGTAAATAGACAATATTTAATTTCCTATTATTGTAACTCAACCATGGTGTTCTTGAATATTGCCATTGATCTTATGGAGTCAAATTAGTAATTTAATGGGCTAATTGCATAGTCTTACTTTGAGTTTGCATGGGCGGTATGTATAATATGCATATATGATATGTTTTACTGCCCACTGTACTCTCTCTGTACATCCGTCTGTGGTCCTGAGACACCCATGAACACCTTGGGTCTTTGTTTATTTACAATAGGAGGCCATGCCACATTAGGAAAGATGTGACCTGAGCTCATGTGCTCTACAATGCAAGAATGTATACATTAACTCATGGCTATGACAACTACCAAAAATAGCAGCACCAGTAAGACCAATTGATGAAAACCCCAAAGCGTAACCATATCCCCAACTCAATTCATTTGCAAAAGAAACATCCCTCGTTATTAGTTATTTTATGTTCCATTGTTAAATATAGCCAGTCCTCATTTACGTAGTGTCAGAAGAGAAACTAGAAATCTTAAACCCCAGAGAGAACAATGCAGGCCGTTAAAGACAGTTCACTTCCCTATATGTCCCCTTTGCCCTCCTACCCCTGACCTGGCGCACATACTGCCAAGAGAAAGGTAGAGTGGTAGAAAGCATGTCATTTCCCTGAGGTCACACTTTCCCTACTGTCTCAATATTCCACCCACTGCCATGGCAACACATTTCAAAGCATTGCAAATCTAAGTTAGGACTGGTTGTTAAAGAATGCGTAATACATTACATTTAACTATCTCGGTATAAATCTCTGTAAACGACTAGACTTGTTTTATTTGAGGGCCTGATGGATTTCAGTATAGTAACATCAGTGTTGCACTCCCATAGACCCATAAGGTTAGCAGATCTTTGTAGCTTCACAACTTTATGTTGGCACATACAACACAAGTGGAATTACCTCACTTAAAAATGATATACTGTACAAACCACTACTCGGTCCAGAAACACCTGTTTAACCACAGCAGCCTTTGTTATACACCATACGTACTTATTTGGACAACAAAACACTTGTGCGAAACTATAATTAGGTGTTTAGTACGGCATGTTGATGTTTTTCATGAAGGTAGCCAGAGTGCATAAAGGTAAGGGTGGGGTGAGGATCTGTCTGCACAACACTTAATCACAGAGAATCCAAAATAGAACCTCATTTCCCTGCCTCAGGCAAATGCTATGCTTCAGCCCCTGAGAACAATAGTATGTTGGACTAGGAACCCTTTGAAGGTGACATTTCACAGTCTTAGCAATGGCACTGGCGACGCTTGACAAAGTAGTGTTCATAGGTAAAGTGTGTGCTCTGCACTGGTGTCGGTTACTATAAAGATGAGGTTGTTAGACACCGTGTTTGCTCCTGTATCGGTTTACCTAGAGGTGCCGTGTTTGTCGTGCTATTCTGAATGATTTATTTAAGCTTTTATTTCTTTCTTCACATCACACCCCAGTGGGTCAGAAGTTTACATACACTCAATTAGTATTTGATAAAACTGCCTTTAAATTGTTTAACTTGGGTCAAATGTTAAGGGTAGCCTTCCACAACCTTCCCACAATAAGTTGGGTGAATTTTGGCCCATTCTTCCTGACAGAGCTGGTGTAACTGAGTCAGGTTTGTTGGCCTCCTTGTGCGCACATGCTTTTTCAGTTCTGCCCACACATTTTCTATAGGATTGAGGTCAGGGCTTGTGATGGCCACTCCAATAGCTTGACTGTTGTCCTTTTGCCACAACTTTGGAAGTATGCTTGGGGTAGATGTCCATTTGGAAGAACCATTTGTGACCAAGCTTTAACTTCCTGACTGATGTCTTGAGATGTTGCTTCAATATATCCACATAATTTTCCTACCCCATGATGCCATCTATTTTGTGAAATGCACCAGTCCCTCCTGCAGCAATGCACCAACACAACATGATGCTGCCACCCCCGTGCTTCACGGCTGCGATGGTGCCTCCCCCTGTTTCCTCCAAACATAAAGATGGTCATTATGGCCAAACAGTTCTATGTGTTTCATCAGACCAGAGGACATTTCTCCAAAAAGTACGATCTTTGTCCCCATGTGCAGTTGCAAATCGCAGTCTGGCTTTTTTTTTTAGGTTTTGGAGCAGTGGCTTCTTCCTTGCTGAGCAGCCTTTCAGGTTATGTCGATATAGGACTCGTTTTACTGTGGATATAGATACTTTTGTACCTGTTTCCTCCAGTATCTTCACAAGGTCCTTTGCTGTTGTTCTGGGATTGATTTGCACTTTTCGCACCAAAGTACGTTCATCTCTAGGAGACAGAACGCGTCTCCTTCTTGAGCAATATGATGGCTGTGTGGTCCCATGGTGTTGAACCCGAGGTCTACAATTTGTTTTCTGAGGTCTTGTCTGTTTTATTTTGATTTTCCCATGATGTCAAGCATAGAGGCACTGAGTTTGAAGGTAGGCCTTG
This sequence comes from Oncorhynchus mykiss, assembly GCF_013265735.2. Classification (NCBI taxonomy): domain Eukaryota; kingdom Metazoa; phylum Chordata; class Actinopteri; order Salmoniformes; family Salmonidae; genus Oncorhynchus; species Oncorhynchus mykiss. The sequence continues at coordinate 22,022,121 of NC_048582.1, forward strand.
AAATACATCCACAGGTATACCTCCAATTGTCTCAAATTATGTCAATTAGCCTATCTGAAGCTTCTAAAGCCATGACATCATTTTCTGGAATTTTCCAAGTTTTTTAAAGGCACAGTCAACTTAGTGTATGTAAACTTCTGACCCACTGGAATTGTGATACAGTGAATTATAAGTGAAATTATCAGTCTGAAAAAAATTGTTGGAAAAATGATCTGTGATATGCACAAAGTTGTGTAGTGGTTGAAAAATGTGTTTTAATGACTCCAACCTAAGTGTATGTAAACTTCCGAATTCAACTGTACATAATGACTTCAACTGTACAAACTCTTTTGGTGGCTCACTTTGTTTTTTAGGTTGTAAGTTAAAAGAGAAATCTTTCCCCAAGATATGACCATCCAGTTAGCTACAGTACAATGGTCTTGCAGTTTCTGTCATCTCCAGAAATCCCCAGACCATCTGCTGTACACAAGACACATTCAACCCATCAACAATCTCCTGCTGTGCGCTCGAGGCGTTTCTTCCTCACAGTTCTTGTCTTTGTAGAGCTCTGCTCTTGTGATTTTGAATGACAAGCGGAAAGCATCAAAACACATTTTACTGTATTTTTTTGAAGATGGGCAGACGTTGAGATTGTGCTGATGCTATGCATCTGGATAATTTCCTCTTAGGACAAGCAAGGTGGATCCATGGACAGTTTGAAGAACATAAAGGCATGAGATCTCTACCCAGGGGTGAATTGTCTTTTCATGGCAATCTTTGAGAGTGGTTGTTTTACTGGAACTCAATATGCTTTATCCTTTATCCTGAGGTTAAAATGACTTGAGAATGCAGTATGATGTTGTAAAAGTGTAATAGCCTGTTCTGTAGTACAATATAGTATATTATAAACTGGGTGAATCGAGCCCTGAATGCTGATTGGTGAGACCATATGCCATGGGTATGACAAAACATTTATTTTTACTGGTCTAATTTGTTTTGGAAACCAGTTTATAAAAGAAATAAGGCACCTCGGGAGTTTGTGGAATATTGCCAATATACCATGGGTAAGGTCTGTGTCCAGTGCATAGTCCTTAGCCGGGGTATATTGGCCATATACCACACCTCCTCGGGCCTTATTGCTTAAGTATCGTATAGTATAGTACAGTAGGTTTTTAATGTACAATATATACTGAGAAAACATATAAACACAACATGTAAAGTGTTGGTCCCATGTTTCATGAGCTGACATAAAATATCCCAGAATGTTCCACATGCACAAAAAGCTAATTTCTCTCATATTTTGTGAACAAATTTGTTTACATCAATGTAAGTGAGCATTTCTCCTTTGCCGAGAAAATCCACCCACCTGACAGTTGTGGCATATCTAGAAGCTGATTAAACAGCATGATCATTACACAGGTGCACCTGCTGGGGACAATAAAAGGCCACTAAAATGTGCAGTTTTGTCATAAAACACAATGCCACAGATGTCTCAAGTTCTGAGGGAGTGTGAAATGCTGACTATAGGGATGTCCACCAGAGCTGTTGCCAGAGAATGTAATGTTTATTTCTCTACCATATGCCGCCTCCAACGTTGTTTCGGGGAATTTGGCAGTGCCTCCAACCAGCCTCACAACCTGAGACCATGTGTAACCCCGCCAGTCCAAGACCCCAACATCTAGCTTCTTTACCTACGGGATCGCCACCCGGACAGCTGATGAAACTAAGGAGCATTTATGTCAGTAATAAAGCCCTTTTGTGGGGAAAAACTAATTCTGATTGGCTGGGCCTGACTCCCACAGTTCATATAAGGAAATCAGTCAATTGAAATAAACAAGGCACTAATCGCTGGATTTGACATGACTGGGCAGGGGTGCAGCCATGGGTGGGCCTGAGAGGGCATAGGCTGCACCCATGCCCAGTCATGTGAAATCCATAGAGTAGGGCCTAATTTATTTATTTCAATTGACTGATATCCTTATATGAACCATTACTCAGTCAAATCGTTGCAATTGTTGCATGTTGCGTTCATATTAGTACAGTAGGTTTTAATGTGGCGCAGGGTCAAGGATGCATTTAATTACAGTGAAGAATCAGGCGTGCTAACCTTTAAGCTCTTGGAAATAATTACTCCCCAAGACGTCACTGGCTGAGTTGACATATTGTGTTGTGCGCGTGTTAACGTAGAATCAAGAAATAGTCCTGAGAGCACTCGAAGAAATTAGCCCTTTTGTATTTTCCCAATTATGCATCCGGGGGCCTTAGCAATGGAGGAGCGCTCTGGTGAAGCATGACGTGCCAAAAAAAAAAGAGAGAAGAAGAAGTTCACATCACTTTATGGATGCTGATTCTCTATCCAATTTCTTAACGGTCTTCTGGTTATGGTCTTCTGGTTATGGTCACTGGTTATTCCTGTGAAATACGCCTTTGCCGAGTGCTTAGAACAGCCAGTGGATTATTAATCATGGATTCTGGTCCCTTGCTAAGTCCGGTGGCTCCTGAACATTTAGCTGTGTCTTTGTTATAACAGTGTTGTCTTTCCAAATGGAAAGCCCCTTTGTTAGACTCTAAGGTGGTTCTGTTCATTTGTCATTGCCAGGGCACTCTCTGTAGATACACGGTCCAAAACAACTGGGAGGATGGAGAACAGTTCCAGCTATGGGAAAGTCCTTTAAACCCCTCAGTGTGTGACACGTAGTGTATAGATGATTGGAATTATAAAGTAGGTTTTGTGTTGAAACCTCTAACAGTGTGGACATGAGGGGAACAGGTACTTGAAGTTCATTTTTAACCTTCCGTTATGACCATGTTGGACTAATTGGCTGATCATCTGTTCTACTACTCAGTAGGAATGAGTCGAGGTCCCAGTAGCTCACAGTCACGAGGGGGAAAAAGTGGATTGAAAAGGAGAAACAAGGAAAACGTAATTGGATAATTAAATATAACAAAAGAAAGTCCAAAAATACATTCTTGTATTCAAATCAAATCGAATTGTATTTGTCATATTCGCCAAATACAACTGGTATTACCTTACCGTGAAATGCCCTTAACCAACAATTCAGTTTTAAGAAAATATTTACAAAATAAACTAAAGTAAAAATATTTAAGAAAAATTACACAATAAGATAATAATAATGAGGCTATATACAGGATATACAGTATTTATACTATTCCTGTTGGGAGTTGTGCAAGTGATAAAGCTATCATTCCTTGTGTTGTTTCACACTCACACTGATTGTGATGGCATGGGACATCTAGTCAATTAGGCTGAAGGAGAGGAGTATTGAGTGTCGGGACCATCCGGGGCTCTGCTTTAGCTCAGTGCAGGGAGGTGGAGCAGTATTTTCTCCTGCGGGCCGCTTCGGTGCTACCCGAGTGGAAGTGAGACTATTATGTCAGGCCCTGCCGCAAAGCGTTCATGTGAGGACTGAAATGTTCTGAATTAATTCCCTATGTCGGGTGCTGATAAGGCAGGGTTCTGGTGGGGAGGAGAGGGTGAGAATAATGAAGTAGTAATACGTGGACGAGCACATTGATCGGTATCATCTTTAGCATCCCGATGAAGAAAAATGCTCAGTATCATCTTTAGCATCTTGATGAAGAGGAGCTGATCGTCTGCCCCCGGGGGTATTGGCTCACGCATGCATAACTGTGATTTCAACTGGTGAGATTTGTCACAGAGAGGCGGTCCGTCTAGACACAGAGCCATCATTCCAGGCCACCAGTACTGACCCACGGTGATTATTCCTATGCCACAACAAACTGGCTGACTTCTGAAGCTGTGGCTGTTAAGAAGAGCGTGTTTTCAGTTTGTCCACAGGATGTGGAAACAGTTTAGAGCGCTACAAAGGCCGGGTGATGGTATTGACACAAATAAAGTGCACTGGAGAGGAAAGAGGTTCACTACCATACATGGGAAGACGGGATGAGTTGCTGAAAATCCTCAAGTAGAACTTTAAAACCATCTCAACCCACCGTATGGACGTTTTATTTTTTATTCCCCCGCAATTTCTTCATTTCATGCAACGCTGTGCAGCATATTCTTGGAGACTTAGGGGACACCCATGCTCAAATGTCCAATTTTACACTTGCTGCCGTCTCCACTTTAACCACCTCTCAATTGACTTGGAACATCTGTCATGGGGAAAGACTGGATAAGCTTTGCTTCACTAGAGGAGAAATACTGCATTATACCTTCAGTGACTAGGCCATGGTTTGGGGCTCATTTCTCCCAAGCTTATCTCTGGTTGGCAAACATCCCACAGTGTGGCTAGCGTCTTTTTTTTTTTTATCCCACAAGGGCAACTGGGCGGCAATGGACTGTAGAGAAAGCATTTTTCTCGTCTTTATACCCTCAACAAGACCTATACATGTTTAAGTGCTTAAATCCAGATTAATCCACAGTGTACTGAAAATACTGTTTGACTCTACTGAATTAATTTACTGACGTTAATCCCCTTTCAAAGAATACACACAGGAACACACATATGCACAGGCACTGTTCCTATGGCAATGTTATCTGGCCTCTATATCTCCAATTGAATGTCGATTTAAACCTCGGACAAAACAGAGTTGACAACATAATTGCTTGTGAGTGTGTGTGCACACAACACCTGGCAAACACTGTTTTACACTTACACACACACATGCTCTCCCTAACCACTACTACACAAACCTCTCCCTTGTTGAAACACACACACCCACACACACACACACACACACACACACACACACACACACACACACACAGAGGTCATCCTCTGTAATACCCTTGGGGACAGAGGCTTGTCTTTTCATACTCTGAGTCATGTAGTAGTGTAATTAGCAACTGCAGAGTGATGCACACATAGAGTATGAGCACAGCACGGTAGGCACGACTAAAACACACAGAAACACCCACAATTGGAGAAGGAATCAGCAAAGCGCAATGTGTTTGTTCTGTGCTGAACTGGATTTTAGGTCACAGGGAATGTAAATCTTGTTGGTGGAGTTAAACCTACACACACACGGGTGCGTTCCAATGCCATTAAATGGAACCAGTGATCCTCAGTGTGTTGTCCAGCATCACACTGGATTTGGGTCCCACGGTGCAGTGTGAGCTACATTTACATGGCGAGTCTCTGTAGAATCTCTATGTAGGACGCAGACGGATGTTGTGTCCTCATTCAACACAGGAAGTACATTAACCAGGTACTGGTCCATAACTACCAACTGATATCCCTGCATGATCTTGTGCGTTGTACTTTGTATATGTGTAGCCTATCATGAAATGTACTTTGTATATGTGTAGCCTATCATGAATGGACAAACCTTGAGGGTAGACAAACTCAATGGAGGTCATTTATAGCCAGGGTTGTCCTCTAAGCGACACTTAAGCACACAATACGCCACGGGTATTATTCAGTCATTATTCTAAAGTAATTATTTTAGATGGTTTGGGTGTCTGTTTCTGACTCTTAAACTGGGTTGCGTCCCAAATAGTACCTTAATTCACTGCTTTTGACCACAGCCCTATGCTATATAGTGCCATCTGGGATGCTACCCTGGAGTAATTTACTTCTGTCCTGTTCCCCCGAGATACTATCTTCTTCTTTCCTGGAGTTATGGCGCATATGCTGGCTATGAAATGGAGAGTTGAAATGAGAGTTAACTTACACAGCAACTGTCTTCTTCCTTTCACTGCTGGTTCTTGTGGTGCTCAGCTGCTTATCCGTCTGCTTTCTGTCCAATTGAAAATGCAAACAGAGCGCCAGCTTCTCACACTGAAAAACCCAGCTACGTTCTCTTTGATGATGCTAAAAGACTATGTGTTTTAACTTTCTCCACTAACTCTAAGATTATAGCTGGATTGCAGTAAAGTGGATCCTACCATCTGGGCTGTACAATAAGGCTGTTGAAGAGCTCTGTGTTTTGGTGTGTAACAATTCAGTCTCGTGCGTTTGATTAGTGTAGGTGTATTTCATACTGATGCCTCCTAGTATGTTTCCAAGTCTTTTGATCTTGAAATGTTCATCGGTTTGCGTTGTTAAGAGAGGACAGGTAACTGAACTTTTGGTCTCATCAAAAAAATTAAAACATGTCCTATCCACCCATGAAGAAAATAACATGGCAATACATATGAGTATTTATCAGGATTACCATAATTAGCAAATCTCCAACAATACCATGTATTTTCACCAGAATGTTTAGGTTTCTGCTGCATTGTATTTCCACAATACCATATAGTCGCGCTTTCCTCTATTGAGTTGACAATAGGACTAAAAGGGGAAATCTGCAAATGACAATGCCGATATAAGTAGCATGCCTCCATGTCTATTCCATTAGAACTATGCAAAAGTGGCACGGTTTTTAGCATCTAATGTTCCGTGTATTCTAGTTGCATACTGTTTTATCAGTGACGTAAAAACAACTATTTGGGAGCACCATTTCAAAACCAGCCGTGGTACATGGTCGCCCCCTTCTGGGATATTTATGCAAACACATCTAATTATTCAGGCTCTTTTGTTATTGAACTGTTCTTTTCCACTCGCCATTAAAATGCATCATTGTCCCTTTAGTCAACCCTCTGCAACCGTTTATCCATTTTGCACTATTACAAAGTCATGTATTTGGATTATTTAAAGCCATACTTTTTATATCAAGGGCAAATCCAAATGCACAATGTGTGATGCATGGTCTAGGAGAATATTATATTTAGCAGAGGTGCTTTTGAAATGCTATCAGGAGCATGCTCATTTAAGGTATATTGACATCCATTGTTTATCGTGAAAATGCTAGCGGTTGGTGGCAGTGGCTAGTTAAACAAACCCAAAGTGAGGACTGAACTCTGTCCCTGTACATAGAGTTTTTTGTAAAATAACAAATATAAATTGGAATTTTGATGAACTATCCCTTTAACATTATTTTTTCAAATACTTTTTGTCCTCATAATTCTCTGGAGAGGGACTTGAACATTTCCTGCCTCAGCTTCCACAGTCCCCGAGAGCAACTCTGTGATGTAGTAAGCTAACTCAGGCCGGGAACACAGCCTCCAGACATAGCATCTTTGTACTTCCTCTGTCACATTCACCCCCTCCTTACCCCCTCGCCACTCTGTCATTGTGGAACAAGATAGCAAGAAGGGATAGAGGCTGGCTGTTCACTGTGGTCGAGTGTTCTTATTGTAGGTAGGAGTTGGCAAGACCGGGCTGTTTCCTGCTGGATTGGCAAAGACATTGTGAGACAGTGAAGGATGCTGGGCCTGAGGAGTGCTTGTAATCCAGCTCACGTTTACAGAGCACGACAGGGATGGTGGTGAAGCTGCCAGAAAGCAAACGAATGCCATTAACTCAAGCGGTATAAAGGGTCAGGGGGGAACATTGAAATATACAATTCACAAATATTCCAACACAAGTCTAATGCAGACCTCTGTGAATGCGTGCATTTAATGGATCGCCCATCAACTATATATAGGGGGGTAATTTCAGAACAGTGTCACGCAGCAAATTGTTAGTCTGTGTACTTACTTCTATGAATAATAAACCCACTGGGCACAAATCGGTTGAATCAACGTTGTTTCAACGTAATTTGTCAACGTGTTGGGACATGGACTCTATTTGGAAAATACATAGAAAAATATAATCACGTAAACTGTTGTTTTGAGCATGACATTTCAACCACAGGATTGTGTCATTATTGTAACTTATTTTCAACATAGACAGCAGGTAGCCTAGTGGTTAGACTGTTGGACTAGTAACCTGAAAGGTTGCAAGATCAAATCCCTGAGCTGACAAGGTAAAAGTCTTTCATTCTGCCCCTGAACAAGGCACTTGACCCACTGTTCCTAGGCTGTCATTGAAAATAAGAATTTGTTCTTAACTGACTTGTCTATGTATAAAACTAGACAAACCTTGTATAAAATATGTTGATTTTAGCCACTATCAGAAGGAAAAAAACTTTCTGGGCAGATCTTTAACTATTCAGTTTGTCTCCCATCCAGGGTTTTAACAAAGCACAGTGCTGCTATATTTGTCACTGGCTACTACCAGTATGCTATTGTGAGAATGAACATTGAGATATCTCTTAATAACTAAAAATATTTACAGTTTCTATCAAAGTCATTGCAAATGGTAGGTTTAACAGAGCAAATTAAATCTAACCATCATTTTTAAGTCATGTTATCAATGATACTATTTCCGCCTTTATAGCATTTGCAAAGTCATCAAAAGGTAATGTTTCAATTCATCCCAGGGTTAAACTAAAACGGACAAGGCCTAAGGTTCAAGTTATGGTTGATTTCAAATGTAATCTTCAAGGTAATCGTTAAATATGTTGGATTCACATCTCCATCTCATGTAAGTTAAAGGATTATGTTCCTATTCCTGAAGTACATCTCTATTTTTTTTTTATTAAATAGAATATTGTAGAAGGATCCAGATACTTTCTTGTGAAGTGGCTTGTTTTTGAGAAACTTACCCCAGCCACGATACACTTCCTCATTGCTCATTGTGCAGTGTCGGTGCATGCAAAAGACATGAACAGCAGCTCCAAAAACACCCAAATAGATCCTTTTAGAAGAGGACACTCTCAGTATAGTGACATGTATGATTCTAAAAGGGCGTATTTGGGAGTTTTTGGAGCTTTTGTTCTATCCAAGAGGTAGATATCCTTTAAATATTGATATTTGGCTGCGTTGTCAACCAAAGACAATTCAGTAATACTGCTGTAATACAGTAAAGGTAAGGCTGTCTTACAAACTAAGTTAACAGTATTTATTCATCCATGGCCACATTTTGACGTTAGCTTCCTGTAACTATAAATCTTCTTATGTAATCATAGAAAGCATTCAGGTTCAAGATGGCATGCAAAGGTTGCAGGTTCGTGAAGATCTTCACAACTGCTATAATAATCTGCACAGAATCTTTGAACATCATTGATCACTTGCACTATGTACTAATGTAATCTCAACTTCAATCCAGGTCATTTAGTTGTGCTACTAGATGAAGCACAGTGATAACACGTTAAGTTGTTGTATAAATACAACGTATCTGACATTGTATTCACATTTGACATTTCTTGTGCTTGGTAATGGTTGATAGAATAGTGATAACACATTGGGAATTCAACAAAGTTCTGGCTGTCTTTTTGATTGGGTGAATGAAGTCTCAACCAAATATTACCCAAATTTCCACATTGAAATGACGTTATGTGCCCAGTGGGAAGAGAAACTTGGCGTGACATTTAGTTTTATCTACTATGAAAACCACCACACTTCTGAGGCCACACTCAAGGTTTTCTCCAATGCTGCAATAATGCCATAGAAAACACAAAACGAAATCCAAGCATTGAGTGCAATTTACTGTGAATGTATGACCCACACAGAAAAGAAAACATTGAAAATGGTGCAGTACTGTATGTTGCGAGCTCTGACCCAACTTTGCTATTTTGCGAGTTTTTCAGCGTTTATCTTCATTTTTTTTTGCACTAAATGTATTCGATATAATTTCTTATGATCGACAAGAACTTTTAAACATCAGATCGGCAGTTACTAACCTCAATTCCGGCTAAGACCTCGACTTTGACTCATCTGCCCTGGGCTCTTTGTGTAATTAAGACCCAATTTTCAGGCTCTCCAAGAGGAAATGCAGGTGAAAAAGAGGCCGGAGAGGGGGAGACCTAGTAAAATCAAGGTGAAGGAAAAACCGGCCATCTCTTCCCTCCATTCTGTTGTCCAATGTTCAGTCTATTGATAATAAGATGGATGACCTCTAATCACGGATTTGCTATCAAAGGGACTCTCGTAACTGCAATATATTCTCTGCTTTTCTGAAACATGGCTATAGGACAAGATAACCCCCATGGCTATCCAACTCGATGGATTCGCCATTCCCCGAGCAGACAAGACGTTGGTTTCAGGGAAATTGAGAAGGGAAGGGGTTTCTCTCTTCATCAACAACAAATTGTGTGCAGACTCTAGCACAGTGGAAGTCTTGACCTATTGTTCACCTGTCTAGGAATACCTGATGGTCAAATGCCGACCCTTCTAACCTACCGAGAGAGTTTCCATATGTTATTGTTACTGCTGTATATATTCCACCTCAGGTCAAGAAAAACAACAAGCTGGCACTTAACGAACTGTACAAGGCTATAAAAAAGCAGGAAACCATGCACCCAGAGGCTGCTTTCCTTGTTGCCTGTGATTTTAATTCCACGTCATTAAGACAAGTAATTCCATCAGTACGACTCCTTCGCCATTAGGGGTGATCGAGTCCTAGACCATTATTACTCTACCCACAAGCAAGCATACAAGGCTCTCCCTCATCCTCCTCTGGCAAATCAGATCATGACTCTATACGCCTGCCTCCTGAATACAAGCAGGAGATCCAACAAGAAGTACCCGTGACGCACTTCGTTGAGAAATGGTTCTCGTTTCAGAGCTTATACTACAAGACTGCTTTGCTTCTCTGTTCCCAAGAACTCTAAGGCTACCTGCCACAATGACTACCATCTCATAGTACTCATCTCTGTAATCATGGAGTGCTTTGAAAAGCTGGTTATGGCACACATCAACTCCATCATCCCTGACACCATAGACCCACTCTAATGTGCATACCTCAGCAACAGATCCATAGACAATGCAATCTCAATGGCTCTCTCACCACTGCCTTCACCCACCTAGAGGTTGTTAATTCGCTGCAACTCAGCGTTCAACACCATAGTCCCCTGTTCACCCATAACCACATGGCCATGCATGACTCCAACATGATCATCACCAAGTTTGCTGATGACATGACGGTGGTATGCCTGATCACTGGCTATGATGAGACAGTGTGGTGCCATGAAAACAACCTCTCCTTCAACATCAGTAGCACTAAGGAGCTGATTGTCAGGGGGTGGCATCTTGACTGGCTGCATCACTGCTTGGTATGGCAACTGCACTGCCCTCGATTGCATAGCGCTACAGAGGGTGTTGTGGACAGCCCAGTACATCACTGGGGCCAGGCTCCCTGCCATCCAGGACCTCTACATCAGCCAGTGTGAAATGAAGGCCCGGAAAACTGTTAAAGACTCCAGCCACCCAAGCCATAGATTATTCTCTTCGCTTCCGCATGGCAAGCGGTACCAGAGCATCAAGTCTGGAACCAACAGGACCCTGAACAGCTTCTATCCCCAAGTCACAAGACTGCTTAAATATCTAACAAAATGGCTACTGACTATCTGCATTGATCCTTCTATTTTTTGTTTTGCACTGGACAATGCACACTCACTCTGGGCACACACACACACACACACACTGACTGTACCCACACGCACACTCACATACTATCATAATTTACGCTGCTGCTCTGTTTATCGTATATCCTGATGCCTAGTCACCTTCCCCCTTATTATTTAGCTAACTCTACCACTCCAGTATCCCTGAACATTGTACATATGGTATTGTCACTTACCCTGTGTATATATATATCTTGTGTTCTTCTTATTTCTATTTCCTGTGTGTTTTGTTCTGTTTTACTTTTTTCTAAAACTTTTATAATACTACTGCATTATTGGGAAAAAGCAAGAAAGGCATTTCACTGTACTATCTGCATGTGACAATAAAAACGAATTGTGATTTAATGAAAGGCATTATAATGTAAGTTTATGCCATGCAATTTTAAATGCAATAAGATTCTGAGACAAACTATTAGCAACTAAGCTCCAGGTCTGCATCTTAATTGCTATAACTATAGGCCTACATATACCACAATTGCAACTGCCATGAACAAACGGATTTTGTGTATATTACCTAACATGAACATGAGGTCTGTCAGGAATTCTGTCTTGAAGTGTGACTCTTACAGTTCCATAACAACTGTACCCCCTTCTGGCACGAATCATCAAAATATGCTACAACATCAGACCGCATCAAGGACTATGAAGAAGGAACTTGAAGAAATGTCACTGTAGCCTATACAGAGGGGATCGAAGTTGCTCGTAACGAATGTTTCTCCAAAAACAAAATCCTCAGAGGACCACATTCTCCATCAACATACTGTACCGCACCCTTCCATGGTCTAGGTGTGTGAGGGATTTCAGTCTTGAAAGAAAACATAAGAACAGAAACAAACAAAAAGGTGTGCCAGCTGGTGATGGAAAATCAAGTTCATTCAGGCATCTCTTGGATACCGTTTATTTATTAGGATTCTGAACAAAATCAAAAATCACATCAAAGTTTATTGGCAGATGTTAGAGCAGGTGCACCAAAATGCTTATGTTACTAGCGCCTCGCAATGCAGTAAAATGTCAAACAAGTACACACATAGTATTTTTTTTTTAAACAAAATGAACATCCCAAATAGCAGAGTAACAGTAATTCATATACAATCC